>NW_009258383.1:502720-510468 GCF_000687185.1 Egretta garzetta
TGAAGGGCACTTAACTATTCAAGATGCTACCCTACTGTACACAGTGATTTTTGGAAAAGAATGGAAGTAATTGTTCAGCTGCCTTTTCAGATGGTTTCATTTGTTTCCATCACATTGCTCTGCTTAACGGATGTACCACATTTCATTTGGTTGCATATTGTTCTTTGTTTAAGTAACAGTTTGTAAAGCGGACTTCAGCAACTCCTTCCAAAACTGGACTGTGTCAGGCAGTATTGCTTTTCCAGAAGGAAAGCGCAGGATAACAGCAGCAGAGCAGAAGTCAGGACGCTATGTGAAACAGTCAGTGCATTGCAGAGGCTCTCTTACTTTTCAGCAGTTTCCCCAAATTCATATTCAGACTCATATTAACAAATCTTCAACCTTAGATTCCCCATTTCTCCCATCAAGGAGGGCCTTTTATCATCACTGTAAAGTGCAAATACTAAGCAATCCTCACAGTGAAGCTGGGGAGAGGAGGGCACATTTGATACCTGTGCAGGACAAAAAAGAGGCAACCAAACCAAGTGTATGGCAAAAGCACAAACGACATCTGTCTTCTGATGCTGTCCTGGTCATGAAAGATAACATTTTCCCAGCAAAAGCAATCTGCCCATTTATCTCATCAGACCAGCAGCACCAGAAAATAATCTCTGAAGTTGCAAAAAGTTTCCATGAATCTTATATCCTTTGTAGAAATTTTACATTTTGAAGTATAGACTATAGGTCTTGGCTCTTCAAATAGCCTTACTGATTTTTTGATGGTTTTTAATATTTTAATAGCATTTAGGAAATGTTAAGTCAACATAGTAAAAGCTGGAAAAGAAAATACATTTAGACTAACAGTGAAGTCTCACAGGAGACCCAGGCTTAGGTCTGGACTTACCTTTTCCATTTTTAGACACAGAAGGGGCATCAGGAGATCTCTTGGGTGACTGCTGAGACTTCCAAGGGTGTTACAGCTTTGTTATAACAAACAGTCCCATGACAACTAATGTGAAAACCAGAATATTTTATTTTTAAAGATCCAAAGACTATCATCCCCATGCTATATGCCCCATATAGAAGAACAGGCAAGAACATGGGTAAATGGCACTATTAAACTAGGCGGTAGGATGAGACATACACAGTTTGATTTGCTATATCAGAAAGAACCTTTCCTGTGGAGAAGGACAAAGAGTGGATTTTCTCAGTGCCTAAAATTAGGAAAGATGTCTTTTTCCAGAAAAGAACATGACACTGCAGAAGCCCTGCCCTTCAAGCAAAACAGGTACAAGCATAAGCACAACGTGGCGGGGCACAAGGTGCTTGATATTTAAGCAGTTAAGGAGGCTGCAGGATACTACGTTTACTATAAATTACTTAAAGGGAAAGGCTAGGAGGCTCTAGAGGAGAAATCAAACGCTTAAACACATGTTACTGCAGAGTAGATCAGGACCAACAAGAAGGTTGACTAGTAAGATGGATGGATTGGAAATAAGGCTCAGCTACAGCAGATGAGAAGTTGTGACCCCAGAAGATAACGAGACTAATGGTCTACTACAGCGATTTTTTTTTCACAGTGACCAACTGATTCATTGCTTGTGCAAAGTTTGAGGAAGGCCGTTTCCCTAGGAATTAGATAACGAAAGGAAAAAATATCTCCGCAGCTGCGACAGGACTATTGAGTTATCTGTGAATCCCTCTCATTCTTCAATGAAGGGCTGTATTCACTTCATTGACTTTGAGAGAAGGAAGGAGATGGCAAAGACACGAGACTTGAATTTGTTCCAGCCTCTGCTAAAAAGCTTCTGGCTTCGCTGCTGTTTCAAAGTGACTGTTTCAGTATTTGCTGAGGCTGTATGACATCTTTCACTGGAGTAGTACAGACTGTGCTATCCAAAGGTAATAGAAAGACTTTTTTTTTCAAACCAGTGAAGACTAAATCTTTTGTGGAA
This sequence comes from Egretta garzetta, assembly GCF_000687185.1. NCBI lineage: Eukaryota > Metazoa > Chordata > Aves > Pelecaniformes > Ardeidae > Egretta > Egretta garzetta. The sequence goes on from NW_009258383.1 coordinate 504,655, forward strand.
ACTTTCTGTCTATGCCTGGCTTACCCAAGAGAACTGAGGAGTAAAGTGGGGTTTCAGTGGGGTTTTCTTTTTTTTTTGTTTATTTATCAAGTGTTGTTACATACATTCTCCATAAATAGATAGCTTCAGTCCTTATATATAGTTTTAAGTAGCTGAGCTGAAGTAATTGTTTGCCAACAGATGAAGGAGGCACAACTAAATCAGCAATGGAATTGAAAAGTGAATTGATGTAGTGAAGATAACAGTGATCCTATTTAAGTTTGGCTGTAATGAATGTTTTGTTGGATATTTTTAAAGTTTTCCATTTCTTTAATTCTACATTTAATATGGTATTAATGAAGCACTTAAACATTAGTTACAGTGATATCGGTGTTTAATGTAACAAGACACTCGCTAACAGCTAGATGAGGCAGGAGGACAGAGCGAGGGGGAAGGACGGTGTTCTTCCCTTGGTCGAGCTGCTCCGGCCACAGCTGTGGCTGACTGTGAATGCTCATAGATAGCTTCAGTCCTTATATATAGTTTTAAGTAGCTGAGCTGAAGTAATTGTTTGCCAACAGATGAAGGAGGCACAACTAAATCAGCAATGGAATTGAAAAGTGAATTGATGTAGTGAAGATAACAGTGATCCTATTTAAGTTTGGCTGTAATGAATGTTTTGTTGGATATTTTTAAAGTTTTCCATTTCTTTAATTCTACATTTAATATGGTATTAATGAAGCACTTAAACATTAGTTACAGTGATATCGGTGTTTAATGTAACAAGACACTCGCTAACAGCTAGATGAGGCAGGAGGACAGAGCGAGGGGGAAGGACGGTGTTCTTCCCTTGGTCGAGCTGCTCCGGCCACAGCTGTGGCTGACTGTGAATGCTCCATGCTCCGCAACAAATGGTGACCCTCACAAGAGGGGAAAATCCTGACATTGTAATGGTTCTCAGTCCTTCGGACGTATTCCCTTTGCCTCGAAGATTTCTGGAGCATCTTGCTCTGTTCTGTTGGGTGCTGCTTGTTTAATATTATCTGGTCCATTGGCTCCTCCATACTCAACTAGTTTGGATCACAGAGAATCAATGCCACCTCCTTTCCATCTGCTTTTTGTTTAAAAAGCTGAGGATATCTTCTCTCTCCTGAACATGTGTGCAACTTTTCAGTAATTCCCATATGATTGATGAGAATATATTCTGCTTGGTTTTGGGGGAAAGGAGTGTTTAGTCTCCACTTTTCTAATGCCCATATAGACACAAAAAGTCAGTCCTATGGTATCTATTACACATTATTTCACTAAGCAACCAGCCAAGTCTTTCTTCTGTAATTTAGTAGAACAAAGTAAGCCTGAACTTGACCCTCCAGCCATTTGAAGCAAACAACATCTGTGTGAAGCCTTTAGGTTTCCAATACATTGACTCACTGACCAAATCTTCTTGCAAAACATGTTGTGGACTCTTCAGCATCACCACTGCAGTTGGTACGCTGTGTCAAGCATATACTGATCGTACAAAGATCACATTTAGCTGGTTTTATTCTTTTAAAAATGCTTTTTCTGGAGAGTGGGAATGAAGTGCAGGAAAAAATGTGATTTGTCTTTTTTTAAGCACGCACAGAAAGAGCTGGTGAGCTTTTAATGACCACCTGCTCAATTAGCCCCTCAAAGGGACCTCCTAAGCAGGTCTGCAGGAGAAGGGGAGGTGGCAGCGAGGGGTGTGAGCACCACCAAGGAGGAGTGGTGCCCAGAACATTGTGGATTGGCTCCAGTGCATGCCATTGCTCCAGACCTGGCATGGAGAGGGGCTTCCTTGGCTACCGGAGGACTGAGGGGCTCTGTGCTTGGCCTCCCTGTTCTCTCCCTGCCCTCTTGTCCTCTGTCTCGGTCCATGTGCCCTCGTTCCCTCCTGCCAGTGGGTGGCCTTCCAGGCCACCTCGCTCCCCCCGCCGCTGGGTGCGGCCGCCTGTAAATCCCCCCAGCCTGCCCATGCCGCAGCACCAGCAGCTCCCCCACTCTGTCCCCACACTCCTGACATCACCAGTTGGCTCCTGGCCCTGTGATGGGATGGGGTCCCAGCTGGGCACCCCATGGCTTCACCCCGCCTCCTTCCCAGCAAGGCTTGGGCAGAGCCCAGTCCTGTCAGAGGGTACAGCAACCATGCAATTCTCGCTGGGCTCCATGAGGAGCAGCCTGCAGTGTCCATGTCGTCACAAGTACCCAAGCGCACGCTGGGGACAGCATCCCCAAATCACTCATATCCTGCTGTTTCTCACACACATATGCCATCTTGATAATAAACTATCTCTTTGGTCTTCTCTTGTTGCTCCATGTAACATCTCTTGCCCTGTTTTTCTTTCTGGGCTCATCTGCCATGTCTTAGAACAACATCCCAGACCATCTCTTGCAGACTGCCCCTCAAAACACCCTCTCCCAGAGACCTTTCCCTAGCTGAGCTCTGCCTGTTCCTCTTGGCTGCTAGGGCAGGCCCGATCTCCAAGGCTGCCCGTGTAACATGTACCCCGGAGCTTTATTAACAGCTTCCCCCACTGCCCCAGGCCCTACGGCTCCCCCTGGGGCAGCTGCTGCTGCCAGCGTACATTGGTGACATGGGAGGGAAGGGATGGCATGGCCTTGTGCTTCGGTGCAGGGCCCCGCTTGGGCAAACAGTGTTGGCTTGGCCAACAAATGTAATTTTGGGCAAAGCATCCCTCACGTCCTCATCTCCAGTGGGGCCACGGAAGAACCCTGGCGGATACATCTCACAGGTAATAAACTCTTTGGGCAGAAAACAGGTCTCTCCTTTTTCTCTAAGGCTGAAGCAAACTTACAGTGCTGCACTAATGCTGAATAACATCAGCCTCCTGGGAGCAGTTACTGCAATTCAAGTGCCTGTATTGGAGAAGAATGTGATTGCACCCTTTCTTTCCCCACAGACCCGTGAAACCATGCAGGGTTATTTTTTAGCTGCTTATTCCTGCTTTATTAGGGGCATCAGTTATAACTGGTGAAATAAAGTAAAACCAAACTGATGAGGAAAGTAGTTGTGGGTACTGTGATTTAAGCTATTTATTCATCTCAGACCTGCTGAAAAAGTCTGCTTATTCCATTATCATCAATCCAGTCACACATAAAGCTACTGAAATGTCATACAAATTATAGTTTTCCAAGCTGTTGTGTAGAATGATTCAGGTGGGAAGAACTATTAATATTAAATACTTCTCTTTTCAACTTTGGATCCGTGGATACCAAAGGGATCAGGCTTGCATTTCTTTCGAACATAGAATTATCTAGGAATTACATTTAATTTCTAGACCTTCTCAACAAATTACTCCAGAGCTTTTCAGCAACAAGTCAGAAATGTAGAGCCTTGCCTTTGCTCTACTGGATAGCAGAGTGTTGCCTTTTTTGTCTCTCTAACTGAAGGGATGCACAGCCCAGAATGGGAGTACAGATACACAAAAACCCATGAATGAGATCATCAAAGAGGATTTTGAGAAAGGAAAACATGAGTCCCTGAGCAACATCCAGGCTGGGGCGTTGACTCAAATAAGGAGTGGTTGAAGGTGAAGTGGCAGGGGCATTGAACCCCTGTGTGCCCCCTGAAGAACCAGACCTGCCTGAAGCTGAGCAGTCAGAAATATTGTAACACTTAAAGTCTTGGCCCAGACACGGCCTTTTGTTAAACCTAGCGGAGTGACTTCATACTGGCATCCAAAGCCGCTCTGCAACCACCATGAGTAGAAGAGGGTGGCAGCAGAGCCTGTGTGTTAACGTTATATTTCCTTGTTTTGGCTGGCTTGTGTTCACAGATGTAAAGAATGATGTCTAACACTTTCATGAAAACTCTTTTCATCTCAGCATACTGACAATGATGTCTACAGCTTAAAAAGACTGATAGGAGAATCAATCTCTTAATTTGCCCTCCAAGTCCTGAATTTTTGCTACCACAGATAGCAGGCGCCAGCAGGCAAGCAACTCAAATGTTGTTGCTCAAAGTGGAAATGAAGCATTTTTCTGATCTACTGTCTCAACTGTTTCATTTAAGTGCTTCCACCAGGGGCTGCGGGGGAAGTGCAGAATTTGGGCGTTGGCATGCCTGTGCTATGTGCTAAGCACAGAGCAAATTTGTGGCACAGAAAGCCTGCACTTCAAATATAAAATATGGAGCAGCAGATGGATATAATAAAACAGGAAGCATACGGAAACAATGACACGATTATGAACAGCATAATAAGCAACGGTCATAGCACACCAGGGCCATAAGCAGACTTCCTATTCTGGATGCCTAAATTGGGCATCTTAATACCTAAATAGCAGTCATCTGGCCCATCAAGGCAATCCAGAGCATCTCTCCTAGTTACTCCAACACCTTATACAGCCAGTGGAGGTGACAGCTCTGGGTTTGCTCTCCAGCAGCTCCCTTGAGCCCATCCGGCAACACTCGAGGCTGGTGCCAAGAAGGAAACAGCAGGCGGCAACTTGGGCTTTTTTCCCTGCCTTGCTGAGGGCTGAGAAACTGGGTGCCACCAGGATGTGCCGTCCCAAGGCCATGTCTTCAGGAGAGCAAGCACTGGTGTGCAAGGCGGGGAAGGCAAGCAGCCCAAGGCTGTGCCCGGTAGCTCGTCTCAGCCCCGCATTGCCTGCTCCGCTCTCGACTGCGCTGCGGTTCGCAGCAGCCCACAGTGCAGCGGGACCACAGAGCTGTAGGGAGAGGGAGTGCGGGGGGAGGCTGGCTGCGGTCCACCAGTCAGACTCATCTTCTAGATCTGGAAAGTTATGGTCTGTGCTTCTAGGAGTGAGCATTTTGCGTCTTTTGTATTACAAAATGCACAAGCAGGCCCAAAGCACGGGCTTTTCCCCACCCCAGTACGGTCCCCTCTCACTGAGTGCTAGAAGACACTCCTGGGTGTCCAGCATCCTTTTCTGCACCAATGGCGCTGATGCTGTGGGAGGGATGAAACACATGTCTCTTCCCAGACATGTCCATCACCCAGTTATGCTCTTCTCCTGAGAAATAAATGGTTATTTGTATCCTGACAGGTTAAATGAAGTCTACCATCCACTTTCTCTGAGTGTAGTAGCCAAGAAGCTGTTACACATGCAGTGCCCCTTTCTCCTTCGGTCCTTTCTTGAGCCTGTCAGTGTTCAGCACAGTCTGAGCAGGCTCGGTGGCTTTGGGGCTCCCACAGACTTTAAGTTATTCTGCACCAGTTGGAAAAACTCTGGCAATGAAGTGCTCAGGCTCATACACTTCTGAGTAGGTGCAGTAAAGCATGAGCATCTAGAGAAAGCTGCAGTAGAAGAAGCACTGTTAAGGTTGGATACCTCCATGGGCTGGCAGCCCCAACTAGTATGCGGTACAAATTGCTCTGTTGAACTAAAGCTCCTGAATTTCTCTTAAATCAGCCTTAGGTTTGCTAACAGTCAGCTTAAATGTGGTCCCTTGCCAACGAACAAATGAACTTGAAGAAGCCTGGAATTCCAGCTATTTTGTTTGAGATTCCCAGTGAATGTCTTGGAAAGTTTACAGCTTTGCCATGTTCTGCTAATCATTTAAGCGTAAGTTCACCATTTTCATGTTTCTTGCCTGAACATACTGGCCAAAATTTTTCCAATTTGATTGCTCAAAACAAGCGCCTGTGTTTGTATGTAGGCAGCTAAATCAATACCTTGCTCTGCCACACTCTGATTCCCTCCATCTCTGAAAATCAGCCACTCTAGATACCTACATATGGTTTTAGGGACCTAACTTTTGGCAGCCAAATTCATGTTTGTGATACTTTCACATGTTTTTAATAAGAATCTAAACATAAACCAGACCAAAGAAAA
>NW_009258383.1:510499-525325 GCF_000687185.1 Egretta garzetta
GGGGAGGCAGAAAGACAAACAATACTCTGTAGGATATCTATGTGTTGACATAAAATATGGAATAATCCCTGCCTATTGCATCTGTGTATGTAGATTTTTCTTTCAAATGTGAATTATTGAATCAATAGTTCAGACTGTCCTTGGAAAAGAACTACTGTATCTCACCTACCGAAACGGCAGGCTCCACACTGAGACATTTTGTGGTGGTGGTTCAAGTGCCCATCACACCTCAGCAGAAGGTCTTCACTTGCTCCCGTGTCTTTACTTCTATTCCTGGGCCTTCTCACAAATGAAGTTTGATGTCATCGATGAGTAAAGATTTTCATGTTTTCTGTTCTTATGCTGTTGTCTTAGTGGCAACTATTCCTGGACAAGAGAATTAAACTTAGTGTGTCCGCATCTTCTAAAGCTTCCTTTTGGGGCTCGTTTTACCAAAAGGGTGAAGGAGCAGCAGCCCAAAGGCAGAGGTGAGCTCTGGACATCAGGCCCACTCTGAGAAATGACAGCCTCAGGAGGGGTCCTGGCTGAAGAAAAAGTCAATGGTATGATGTCACATTTGGTGACACCTAGGTGACGCCCAATGTTGATGGCAGCAGAAATGACTTGGTTTGGCTATTTCATTTCCATGGGGTTTGTTTTCACATTTACAAATATGATAGGCTTGTCGACTTGCCTGCAACCTCAGGAAAAGCTAGATATCTGTCTGAAGGTCCCTTGACAAGCTGTGCCTTACCCCTGGGTTCAGAGAAAATAAACCCAAAGTTTTTTCCTTCATTACCAGCACAACAATACATCAGCAGTGTCATAAAATGGAGTGGTAAAACACTATCTGAGACTGTTGCTGTGATCCCTCCATCCAGTAGACTTGTTCTCCTGCATACAAAGACTAGAAAGCATGTGCCTTTGCCCAAAACTTAAATTGAAATCCAAAATTATCACTATACTCCTACCAGAAGAACACTTAAGAAGTGTGAAAATGGAGTGTTTTCACTGTGTACCTTCTCCTTGCTCCAGACAGCACCTACAGAGAAGCATGAGAGCTGTGGAGCTGCCACAGCCTTGCACGTACATGTTTGCTGTGACCTCCCAGGCAGGATGTGTGCAGCACCTTCAGACTTCGATCTGTCTCAGAGTTTGCAGCAGGAGCTAAAGAGGCCACTGAGCTCCTTGCTCAAGCCATAAATTGATGCAGAGACTCCTTTTCCTGTGTATGCACCAGCACACGCATACTCCTCTCCCATGCAATGTTAGGCAAGAAGATGAATTTCACCTACAGAGGCATCTGATGGGGATTAGCACTTCCATGGCTTTGTGTGTGTGACTCGGCTCACTGGCTGCAGTTGCATGTTGTATAAAACCTTCTTCATTCTTTACATTCAGTACTTCTCAGTTTGGTTTACACCCACCAAAAATCTTTTCCATGTTTTTCTTCCTTACAAGGAAAATAAACTTGTAAAGAGGGAGAAGTGAAGGGTTACATCTGGAGAGAGTTATGGCTGTGGCTCAAAGGAACAGCTGGAATGTCTGTAATGCGGAAGTTTCTTCCATGCAGCCATTTTTCTCCTCTTCTTGGGAAGCACAGAGACACGCTGCTGCTGTTCGCAGAGCACAGCCCCAGCGCAAATTCCAGTCTGGGACTGCCACAGCATCCCTGCTGAGAGCACGGGTGGTGCTTTACCTCGGTGCTACCTGCTCAGCCTCACATACATTGTCAGGAGCACTGCAGCATCAGAAACTTTACCTGTCTTGAAGCCAATTATAAGAAGCCACAGCCATAACAGTAGCAGCGAATTTTGTAATTGGCTAATTCTGATACTTTTTGGTATGTCTTTCTGACGAGCTGAGTGCTTGTGGACCCCACGGAAGCCAGCTGGCATCAGGGGTGTTTGGCAGAGAAATGACGCTTTGCGTAGATGGTGACTTGGAGATCAGCAGTACCGAGTCTGCCACAGCCTCACAGCTTCATTCCCCTGTTACAGGGATTATGCTGCAGGGCGACACCTTCCACCTTCAGGCTCAACTCTGAACTTGGAGGAGCATGTGGGATGAAGAGACAGAAAAGGAAAATACTTTTCTTTGCTGTACAACGGGGATGTGAAGGCTGTGGAAATCTGCATAGAGAGGATCCAGCCTGCATCTCTTCCATGTCTAGGATATCTGTCTGATCACAATTCTCAAGGGTTGGGGTTGGTTTTTTTGTTGTTTCGTGAAGGTGACTGATATGCAGTTCAAAACCACACGCTTCTCAAGCTGATGTGGTTTGTCATTAAATATTTTTTAAACAAAAGCTTGATTTCTGATCCTGAAATTCAAGTGTTTATCTGCATCTGTTTTTGTTTTTAAATCCCTCTTTAACAAGAAGAAACTTGCCCAGATACTTCACCACTTAACTCAATTTCTCAAAAGAAGGGTCAATGTTTGAAGCCCTTAGTATTTATTTAAGCAAAAGTCACAATGTTGTTTTAAATTAATGTGGTATCTGTAAAACCATTATCTCTGAATTTTTAAGCACAGTTTGTAAGTTTGTTAGTTTATAAACAAACTTATTTTGGAATAATGAAAGTCAGGGAAGAGAAAAAAACAATCTATGAGGCAACAACATCTACACTGATAGATTTTTTTTTTTCCCATTCATAATTCCTGGAGTATTTGCAATGTATGATATCCTGTGTAGTGTTCTTGTTTTGCTTTTCCCACAAGCATGCCAGACTCAGGACAAGGTTCTGTGAAGAAATATTGAACTCTACCTGTTTTGTAAAATGCCGTTCAGTGGAGAATGGAAACTACCCTTCCTCATTTTGGATCTTCGTTTTTTGTTAGAGATATTCTAGCTTCTATTTGCAGATGCTTTTTCTTTCCTTTCTAAATTGTCTAACATAGAACAAAACTATTCCAAAGTGAAAGTATTGATTAAGCAAAGAATTTGCTATTCACGTCAGCATTTAGTGTATTTTTGGAAATAATTGTGAGCAGAACAGCTACCAGTATTCCAAATGAGCAACATCTGCAGCACATTTAGCAACTGGCTTTTCGAACATTCCCATGTGTGCTCGACTTGTTCCTGCACCATCTCCAGCGACTATTCCTGGTAGTTTCATGTGTCACCAGAATGGATGTGGAGGAGCAATTGTGTTTAAAAATGGTGAAAAACACTGTGGAAAAGGTAGGACAGAGAAATGGAGATCTCCTTGCTCGCTCTTGAAACAGATCCACTGTACCCAACATGACAGCTGTGAAGGCACTGACCTGACAGTCCATCATCATGAAACTAAAGACCATCCTGTGCCTCAGATTTTCCCATCCTTCATTCTTGAGTGCTTATCTACATCTCCTGAACATCCAATTACGCGGGAATTAATTACACACTATTAGAATTCAACTGACAGATATTCTGATTAGGTGATCTGCCAGCTATTTAGCTGTCCTCATCGTTGAAAGTCTGTGTCTCAGTTGCAGTCCAAATTTCTTTATCTTCAGCACACAATTGCTACATCTTCTTACACTTCTCCTTTGGATGGGGAGTTTGTTATCAATATAGCAATATAAATATTTTATATGTGTTAAAATTATAGTAATGCTTATGTTTCCTATGGGTTTATTGATAAATAACATCAAATAACATGGGAGCAAAACTGGATTCCTCCTAGAAATACATCTGCTCAGTGACGATACTCCATTGCCAATGTTCTCCTGCTTCCAAATTATATTTTGACACATATTGTCTATTTAGTTGGTTATCTTCTCAATGTAGGCCATGCTGATTCTGATTGAAGCTACCTTGCAATCAAAGTATCCTACAATATCAAATGTTTTAAAGAAGTCCACCTTCCATCAGCGCTAGAGCTTCTATCAAATACATTTATAGTCTCATTTTTAAGGTATCTGTAGACAAGAACAGGTTTCCTATCAGTGCATCTAGACGGGCAAAAAAACCTGCGACCTCCACTGCACTATTAACGCACTAATGAGCTCTTGAGTAGAGTAGAAGAAAATTCCTGTTTGGAGGCACTAATTTTAATGGTAAGGTTCAGCTATAAAAGACTCAGGAGCACTGAAGCCCAAATTGCATCCTGTTGCCATCACAAAGTCAGAGCTGCTACCAAACACTCCCTTCTTCTCTGCAGGCAGAGAGCGATGGGAGGTGGGAAGGAGAAGGATAATTGTGGTTTTGTGGATATCTTGGCTGGGGTGGGAGAGCAGCAGCTGTGAGCTCTTCAGCTCTTCTCAGAGTCTTCCACAGCTTTCTTAATGAATGAGGAAAGGGAAATCAGAAGCTGGATATTGATGAGCATTCTAGCTTACCCCAGTTCTGGCTTCCTCATGTTAGAAACACAAAAAATATAGTGGGAGATATGATGCCTCTGTATGACATTTATGTTGTGTGTTAAGAGTTACAACTCTGCGTGCAGATATACTGAAACTTAAAATGGGTGCAACTGTACTTAAACAGTTTGGCCTTTACTCCTAAAATGTGAAACAGCCATGGAACTATTTTCCACGACAAGAATAAAATAAATCTTGCATGCAGCATAGGTTTGAGGGGGAAAGGAGAAGGACTTTACACATAACCATGCACTAAGGATCCTGATTTGGCAGGGCTTCCATTGGTTTGTCTCTGGGAAATGTATCTTATCAAGACGGCTACCCGGGATCTTTCTTGTCTTTTCTGTTCCTTAGGGTTTTTCCTTAAAGAAAATATTTTAAAATTCTAGAAATAATAGCAATTTTTACTCTTTACCTTTTCAGACTCAGAGGTGTCTTAGGTTCTGTGCTCCCCTACACAGATTGCCAGGCAGCTGGAGGGAAAACTGCTTCTTTATAAACTGAAGCTCTTGTTTCATCCCTTCTTTACTCTCTTGTGCAGTCATCCAGATTAACTCTGGATTGAGAATATAATTTAGAGCATTTATTGCTTTCCCTCAGGCCACAGGACATTTATTTTTTTTAAAGGAAAATCTTCATAAATATTACTTGGCTTAAATAAGCATGCTGCAGAAGCTGAACTGTTGCGAGCCTTTTTCACCCAGGTGGCCTGCAAATGCACAGCCTCACAGAAAGGGCCTCATCATTGGGACATGAAGCCAGGAAGGTGGCTGAGATGTTCCCCAGGTGCCCCCCAGGGCTCAGTTTTGAGCCCAGTTCTGTTTAATATCTTTATCAATTATCTGGATTAGGGGATTGAGTGCATCCTCAGAAAGTTTGCAGATGATGCTAAACTGGGTGGGAGTGTCAATCTGCTTGAGGGGCGGAAGGCTCTGCAGAGGGACCTGGACAGGCTGGATCAATGGGCCAAGGCCAACTGTATGAGGCTCAACAAGGCCAAGTGCCGGGTCCTGCACTTTGGTCACAACAACCCCATGCAACGCTACAGGCTTGGGGAAGAGTGGCTGGAAAGCTGCCTGGCAGAAAAGGACCTGGGGGTACTGGATGACAGCCTGCTGAATATGAGCCAGCAGTGTGCCCAGGTGGCCAAGAAGGCCAATGGCATCCTGGCTTGTATCAGAAATAGTATGGCCAGCAGGAGCAGGGAAGTGATCGTGCCCCTGTACTCGGCACTGGTGAGGCCACACCTCAAATACTGTGTTCAGTTTTGGGCCCCTCACTACAAGAAAGACGTTGAGGTGCTGGAACCTGTCCAGAGGAGAGCAACAAAGCTGTTGAGGGGTCTGAAGCACAAGTCTGATGGGGAGCAGCTGAGGGAATGGGGGTTGTTTAGCCTGGAGAAGAGGAGGCTGAGGGGAGACCTTATAGCTCTCTACAACTGCCTGACAGAAGGGTGTAGTGAGGTGGGGGTCGGCCTCTTCTCCCAAGTAACAAGTGATAGGATGAGGGGAAATGGCCTCAAGTTGCACCAGGGCAGGTTTAGACTGGACATTAGGAAAAAATTTTTCACCGAAAGGGTTGTCAAGCACTGGAACGGGCTGCCCAAGGAAGTGGTTGAGTCCCCGTCCTGGGAGGTATTTGAAAGATGGGTAGATGAGGTGCTCAGGGACATGGTTTAGTGGTGGGATGGCAGGGTTAGGTTCATGGTTGGACTTGATGGTCTGAAAGGTCTTTTCCAACCTAAACGATTCTATGGTTCTATTGGGTAATGTTGGTGGGATGGTTTTGTCAGGTGTGACACACAAACACAGCCACTTGGCTGCCTGCGTATCCAAGGCACTCCTGCTAATCCCTGCTAATCCTACTAATGCCCTGACACGTGCTGCTCTGTGTGCCAATACGCCGTGGCCGTGCGCAGCAGAGGATACCTTGCAGTGAACGAGCTGGCTTCCCAGTGCACAGGGGTGCCTGGGCCACCCCACCTCCGAAACCTCCTTTGCAGAAACACCAGCCTGGCCCAGAGGTGCTCATCACCACCAGCAGCGCAGCCCTGCCGTGCTGCAAGAGCTGCTCCTTCCCCTTCGCTCCCACTAACAAACATCACACCGATATAAATGACAAATGTGTCGAGGGGAATGAGATTAGATAAGGAATAAGAAAGAGGGAGGAGGCAAAAGAGAAATACACTCCTTCTGCTGACATGTCATCACTGGAACATCTGCCTTATGTCTGGGTGTGCTAATGCTCTCCTCTCTGAAACCCTACTGCAAGACAATTAGCGCTGATAAATCACAGGAAGGGGGTTTTGGGTTTTAAGATCCCAGATGCTATGGTGGAACAAAGGGGGTAAAAAGAAAAGAATGGCCACTTTATCGCACCTTAAATCTGCTGAGTGCTGACACAAAATACATAACTTTAAAAAGATAGTAGAGTGCCATAAAACACAAAAAGGGCAGGTTTTTTCCACTTTTGTCTGGATTCCAACTCGTACTCAAGACATTCTTCATGACTCTCTCCTCTTTTGGGGGGGAAAAAAAAAAGAACCTAGTCTTCCTAGTCTTTAGGAGTTGTGTATATACGTTCTTGACTGATGAATTATTTTATGCATACATGAGCTTGTTCATCCAGTAAAAAGTCATTTTAAAAAATCAAACCATAAATTATAGGGTGATTTCATTGCAAAGGTTAGGGGAAAGTCAGAATTGTTTGCTAATGTTTATTCTTTCCCTCTCTAGGACATACTCGATTAAAAGACCGTACGTATCGGGGGCTTTTCCAGTTGTGTTTGTACACACTGTCTCCCACACCCTCACCCAGAGGTAGGAAGTGGAGAACATACTGTTTATAAAGCTAAAGCTGGCCAAACTATCTGCAACAGATAGTCTGATTAGCCTGACCCTCCACCCTTTTCACAAATTCTCTGATAGTTGATCCTGGCATTTCCAAGTCGTTTGATACTGAGATTTGTCCAAGCAAGGGACAGACTGGAGGAGCTGGGTGTCAACTGCACCCCTGCCCTGGAAGAGCTGCAGCAGCTCCACACCTTTCGGAGATGCCAGAGGAACTGGCTGAGTTTACAAACAACAGACAGCAAGTCCATGCACCACAAAGAAGCCACAAATATTAATGAAAGCTCAGTTCTCTCAGGACTAGTAAACATTGCCTGGAGTCAGTGTCTGGAGTTCGCTAGTACCGAACCTCCCTCTCCAAAGGGTTCAGAAAAAACAGCTTCCAAAACATCAAGGTCTGTTGTTCAAAGCAAAATAGGGACAGGCTCCTGCGGGAAACTGCCACTACAGGTCTGTTGGCCTCCAGCGGTCAGCCTCTCCCTGGATTTCCTTCATTAAGAGACATCTATGGTACTTGATCGTCCGATGATGACATTGATGCTAGTAGAACTACAGAGAATTGCTGTGGATGGTTTCAGCAACTATAGGTGCTGTAGCATTAATAACACACAGCAGTGCTGATGTCAACTAATGTCATACATGTGCTTTCACCGCACAAGACATGTTGGTGCTAGCATAGACCTTGTACCACTAAGAGCATGGCTTTCTGAGAACATAGTCCAAGAAGTGCAGGGTTTGCTTTGCATACTTTTACACCTCAGCGAATTTCAGACAGTCTGGAGCAGCACTTTCCGCTGGGCTATATGGGCTATTGAAAGCCTTTGACCCCATCTATTTGTAACAGCTGATCTCCCCTCTAAATGGAGGGAGACCCCATCCCATGACATGGAATCACCCATTGCTTTGGCTGGTGCTAATGCAGATGAGAGAGAACAAAGATTTTCTTTACTATTAATGAATCCACACACGTGCAGAGCTGGATGTGATTATTTGCCACTGTACTGAAGTGCCTTGGCTTTGTGTGAAAATAAAAGACAAAAAAATGCAAAGAAAAGGTATTGTGATTTTCCCAGAACACAGAGCTGTTCTTTGAGCAGAGCAGACTTGAAAGAAATGACATGGGAAATTCCCGTGGAAAAGCTTTTGACATCTGGTTCTGCTTGCACAAATCATTTGCTACCACAGTAACTTTTGGAGGCTGAAATGGCCTGACCACAATGTAGGACAGGGATGGAGGAAGAAGGGTCTTTGACTCCCAAAAGATACCATTGCCAGAAAGTGTTGGTTAATGATCCTTCTGGCCATCTACCGCCCCTGAAGGGGGATTCTCAAATGCTTCTTGTGCAGGGGCTGGGGGCTAGGTATGAGTGAGAGGGTTGCCCAGGAGAGAAGGAAAATAGAGGGTGAAGTGCAGCTCTGAAGAAGATGTTTTCCAGCAGTCGTGCCTGTTACACCACCCTGCAGCTGCTTGTCTTTTTTAACAGTCAGAGCATGACTGCAAATAAAAAAGGAACAGTACAGGCAGTCAGGAAAAAAATGTGCTTAGGAAGGAACTGACTGGTGGATGGACTGTTAGAAAATACCTTAGCACCATCTCTGCAGTTGTGGTCATTCTTGTTCAGCTGGGAAGGAGAACTCAGAAAGCAACTACCTTGTATCTGTCCCAAACCAAAGACTTAGATGAGCACCAGACATGGACCCCAACCAGACAGCTGGGGTTGTGTAGCCTAGAGAAGAGAAGGCTCTGAGGACAGTACTTAAAGGGGGCCTACAGGAAAGATGAGGAGGGACTACTTATCAGGGAGTGTAGTGCTAGGACAAGGGGTAATGGTTTTAAACTGAAAGAGGGTAGATTTAGATTAGATAGTAGGAGAAAATTCTTTACTGCAACAGTGGTGAGACACTAGAACGTGTTGCCCAGAGAAGTTGTGGATGTCCCATCCCTGGAAGTCTTTCAAGGCCAGGTTGGACGGGGCTTTGAGCAACCTGGTCTAGTGGAAGGTGTCCCTGCCCATGGCAGGGTGGTTGGAACTAGATGATCTTTAAGGTCCCTTCCAACCCAAACCATTCTATGATTCTATGGTTCTATGAAATGGCGTGCAATGATATGGCCAGGTACAAAGCTACAGCAAACTACTGGAGCGTGACCCACAAATACAAACTGGATGCATGCGAGCATGTGAACATGGTGGCTTCTATGTGAAGTGACTGCAGGTCAGCACAGCCAAATATCCTGGTTATTCTCAGCAGAGTACAAAGCAGCTGGAAAAACACCAAAAAAAATCATGATACAGATACCTCCACACTTGGACTGTAAGAGGAGAAAAGCTGCGCCTCTACTCATTGCCAGTATTTTAAAGATGTGACTTGATGAAACTCAGAGCTGCATTTTAATAACTTCATTATTCTAAAATTACAAAGATGTTGCAGAAAAGCAGACTCTCTGTAGCTGGACAAGTCTGCTGAAGTCGGCCATTTACATGATATCCTAAATATCCGCTACTGAGACTTCATAAAGAGTCAAAGAGGCTGAGATAGAGAAGACCTGCAAGGTCATCTAGTCCATCTCCTTGACAGTGTTTGTTGTTTTGTTCCTCCCTGGTTTCCCATGTCTTAGTTTAAACTTGTCCTCATTTCCTTCCTCCTTATCAACCATATGAATCTCCTTTAAAATAACTGCCCTCCTCCTCAGTATCACATCAGATAATAGAGTACACATTTCATGTCTTTCTCATGTGGAACCTGAAATTAATCTGTTTCCATTAAGAGCTCAATTGCAGTTAATCATCACTATTGTCCCCATCTCTTCATTTTTGCTTTTCTGTGCACTTTGCTTTTTGTCAGCTGTGGCTAATAGTCCCCCTCTCCCTTACCCACTCACCTGTGAACTTTCTCTTGCATTCAGTCACATAACAACTTTTTTTTAATCCTCTCTTTAATGATTAGTGAATATTAGGATCTGCATCTGATTTTATTTTCGCGAAAGCCAGCAGCGATGGGCTTCTTGGGCCAAGATAATATGTTTTCACTTGTTCTTAGTCCGAATCCTGTTCTTCCTTGCTTGCAGGTTCATTAACTTGCTTCCTTTGTAACTCCCTTGAGGCCAACAATAATGTTTTCTCTTGCTTCTTCTTTCCTTGTTCCCACTGGTAAACATTTAATCCACTTGTAATTCTTCCATCATTATTCTTGTAACACTTTTATTTTCACCCCAAAGCCTGGGTTGTTGGCTGGTTAGTAAGGCGGTCCTGACATTTTCTAAAGAAAGCTGACCTCAAGATAACAATTGCTAGTTATGACTGAAAACTAACAACCAGTCACAATTAACTGCCCAGTTACTAATGACTCTTTTCTTTGACCTTATCTTCTTAATTATGCTCATTTAAAATGTTACTTGAAATTACAGCAGTGTTTCAATAGATTTCATGATACTACAGCACAAAAAAATAGAAAAAAAAATGCCATTACCAGCTCCATTAGTACTCTAATGTGTAATTATCAGGTTATAATTAATTGCCAAGGTAACCTTGTAAGTACTCCAGTTCCTGAAGTAGGAGAAACCATAGTAAAGAGGAGTAATTTTCTCACCTTTATAAGCTGGCTGCTCAAACAGCCATGTAAAAACCTGAATCTGAATCATCACTACATACAAAAGCCAAGAGCCCTTATTATTTTGCAGTGCCTTTAACTGCGTTTTCAATTTCCCAAAGACACAAGAAAATTGGAATATACCAAGGCCATTTATTTTGGCTTGGCCAAAATGTTTTTAATATAGCACTGTCTTAAGCTAATGAAGACTGGGCAGGCCGCTCATAGTGCCCTATACATGTCAGATGGAGGGGCTGTCCTCCTCTACCTCTGTTACAAGTATCTAAGATTACCTTTTTCACTGAACTTCAGAGCAAAAATGCATTCCAGGATCCTTGCAGGTACGGAAGATTTTTAAGCTGCCCCTTACTAGAATGTTTTTGTGGCTTTTAAACTACTATGAAGCTGGCCATCATTGCAGAGTTAGATTCCAATGAACAACTTCTGCCCCAGCTTGCTTGAAAAAACAATCCATGAGATTTTTCAGGGAGCAACACATCCTCCAGAGAACAGGCTTCCATCATTTTCTGTGTCAAAGAGCTTCCAAATCAAAAGATGAAACAAAGTCCATTGACTTTATCAAGACAAAACGCTCTGACTTCACTCAAATGAAATGTTCTGATAAGTCCACTTTGGTATTCCCAAAATTCAGCTTCAGGGAATACTTGGTATACAGGGGAGTATGAATTCTGACTTTTCATTCCAACTCGAGATGAAAGCAAATTCAGATGGCTTTTTTTTTTTTTTCTGCCAGAACAGAACTTCAGCAGTTCAACCAGCTCACAGCAGATTCCCATTTACAGTGCGGATTTCCTGTCTGCTCTACAACCTTCTGTAGGAGTTTGAGGAGTTTTCTGCTCCCCTCCTCAATAGATCAACTGATTAAAATAGTATCTGATCCTTAGTAACCAAAGGCTATAGCTTAAAAAAACCCCATCATTTTCCTCTGCTCTTTATTTTTGTTTGCCCAAGGGAGGGTAGAAAAAGCAAATATTATCTACAGAAATTTTTTTGGTTTTCAGAGGCCACATGCACAAAGCTCCCCCCTTCTTGGAGTTGCAACCCCTTTCCCTGTAGCTCTTTGTGGTATCTCGTATATCCTTCCTCTCGTTATTTGTTGTGCTTCTTCCAAAATAAACACAACTGCAGAACCACAGGATAGCTTCAGATTGCAAGGCTTAGGATCAAAAACTATACTGGCTTTAGGCTGGAGGCAACACTGCTGCACATGGGGATTTGAGTTAAATCTCTCTAAAAGGCTTCTATTTTTCCCATTCCCCTGTAAATACTAGCGCGATGTTCACAACAATGCCGTCATGTTTTTCAAGAAGCAGCAGCCACTTGGGTTTGTGTTTTGATGAACAGAGAATGTTCCTGCAGCAATTTTTAGTGGGAAAACTTTATCCTGTAAACACACTATGAAAGAACACTCCAGAGGGTGTGGGATGGTTATTGGTATAGTTGGAAGGGCAAAATCCTGTTCTGTTGGGCTTTGTTTGTGTTTCTCAAATGGGAGTATGAGGAACTGGAATTCCAGTTCAGATTGTTTCTGTGTAAATTAATATGTGGTAACGCATTGCACAAGACGGCATAACCCATATGCTGTGTTGCCCAACCACCCATCATGAAAGAAACAAATGGCTTCATATCATCATAGCACTCTTGCTCAGCTCCTAAATAGCCTCTTCAACTGGAGTACCAGTTCCCCAGACTCTGCTGGAGAAGGGAAATTGCACATGAACACTAGCATATCAGCAGCAAGCCAGTTAATTTTAGAAGCTTAGCTTCAGCTAGTAAATAAACTATGAGGAAGATTTATTGTTTTAAAGATTGTCCTGGATTTGGAATATATGGAAATCGGTACCATTTGCACAAATGTGAACCAGGACACAAAGGACAATCTGTATGTTCTGTGCGATTATGCATTCTCTTACCTTCCGGGAAAGTGGAGAGACCTAGGGTGGATGGAAGCTGTACCATTGCCATCAGCATGGCACTGTGCCGAAGCTAATGTACGCCGCCTCTCAGCACTCAGTCCTTGCTGCAGGCCTGTTATTCAACATACTGTTGGCCCTATGTTCAACGCACAGGGCCCCATGACTCCAATCAAATGTGGGAAATGGATACAGCTTCTTTGAGAGGCCATCAAACAAATGAGCATCACGCATCACGGGGTTAATTGTATGTCAATATTAGGTTAGGAAAAGAAAAAAGGTCTTAATATTTTTTAATAAAAATTTCTTCTCTTCTAGGCTATTCTTTTCTCATTTTCTCTTGTCATGCCTCTCAAGGCTTAGTCCTGCTTCTCTCCAGGCACCTGTACAGTCTTCCCATAAAAAGAGAGCAAATATAACTTGGTGTTCTGACATAAAACGCAAGCAGAAAAGAAAACTTTCTGTGGCTGTAGGACATTTCAGAATTCTTTCAAGGGACAGCTCTCGTGATTCCCTATTTTATACTATGACTGCTATGGAAGAATGAAAAAAATCAGGACTGAACCACAGAACTTGATATTTGTAAACGTTTTCTCTGATTTAGTATGTCCTCACTTGACAGTGTAATTCAAGGAAGATAGATAATATGAATAAAGATATTTTTATTTCACAGAGAGGTAATCTCAGTTACAGAAAGTTTACAGATCTCCCCTTTAGGTGACACTGTCTTCTGCTAAGGTTAGCACAGCCTTGGGTAGGATGTGCCAGTCAGCGCTTCCCTGGCTAAAAGTAAAGACTCAGCAGAACTGCCTAAAGATTAGAAATACCAAGCAACACATAGTCTCATTTCTACCTGCTTACGGTATTTCAAGAAGTCTCAGGGAAAAAAAATCATTAAATGTTTATATATATAATTTAAGTGTTACGTTTGAAACAGAAAACTATACAACAGCTTTGGCCAAAAGTCAGGCTGACAGCTGTAGCCAGCTGCCATGACTGATGGGTCTCACAGCTCACTCTCAGAGGTGAATGTAGTATCCAGAAAGTCAGAATTCCCCAACTCGGGACCAAATAGAGTTTGGCTGGGATGAATAAGATGTGCTAGCACAAACGATCCCAACCTCCCTTTTACCCTGCAGTTGCTTTAATCAGCTGCAGAGACAGAGCTGGAAGAGGAACAGGGCCTCTGTTAGGGGCTGTAAACAGCACTTCTGAGCCACTTCACTGGCTCAAGGATGTTTCGGGTAGTGCTGTGTAATCACGGTCAAGCAGCAGAGTTAAGAAGAGCTGTCATAATATTCAAGTATTTGTTTTCACTATGAATACGACACAGATGAAAAATGCTTGAGTAAAAAAAGGTAAATAAAAATATTTAGAATGATATATAGAGGGTGCTTATGCTTACACACAAATCAGAAGCAAGCGCTTTTTTCTGTTTGCTTTGAGAGTAGAAATAAAAATGCAAAAAGCTTGGAGTAAGATAAAAAAAACACAGAGGGGGGAAAAAACAACACAGAAGTTAAATAATTTTTCAAATGGATTAGGCGAGACTAAAGAACTTGCTTTTTTCTTTAAACTGGAACTAACGAAATGGATGCCTGCCCTGAAGTCAGGAGCTGTCCTTCCTGTCCTCCAGGGCCCCTTGCCTACATTTCACCATCAGATTTGGGCTGTGCCCACCCACGGGGCGGCCGGGCGAAGGGCACGGTGGTCCCAGGGCCAGCAGAGGAGCTTGAGGCGCCCTGGCCCCCCCAGGGTCCGTGGCCCCTCTGCCCTTGGCAGCCCCTCAGCGACGCAGCCAAGGCCATGCGCAGCTGGCACCCGGTGGGTCCCTGTGCAGGCCATGGCGATGCCTCCGGCCTGGGGCTTCAAGGGGAAAGGCTGGGTGTCCCCAGGGGATGGAGAAGCCACAAAGGGGTCCCTGCTCCTTGCAGGGGACTAGATCACCTTTAAAGGTTCCCTTCCAACCCAAACCATTCTACGATTCCACAGCCACCCTGTGACCTCCAGCGCTGCCCCGGGCCCTCAAGGAGGACCCTGAGCAGGCAGCGCCTGAGGGCTCGGGGAGGAGATGAGGCGAGGGCCGGGCCCGCACCGGAACACGGCTGCCTCCTCCCAGGGCGAAGGGAGAG
>NW_009258383.1:525439-562914 GCF_000687185.1 Egretta garzetta
GGCGGAGCTCCCGCCTCTGATTTCCCGCTGTGAGGGATAACGGTCTCGTCCCTGCTGCCTCTCAGGCTGCGCTCACAGGCCGCTTGCCTATGGGGAACTAAGTGGGAGTAGTTGCTTTGAATGGTAAGTTTTGTAAGGTTCTGTAGAGGTACTTAAATAAACTTTGGCCATTTTCTGCCTCAGATCACCCTACGGATGCCTCTCCTGCAGCCACCCGCCGGGCTGCGGAGGCCCCGCGGCCCGGATCGCAACACCGTCGGTCCGTGGCACCAGAGCCACCACAGGGACCATAACTGCTCCTGAGGGCACTCAAGGATTGGAGACTCACAACGCTGCTGTATTTCTGTCTGCCGATCTCTGGAGGCAATAAATACCTCAGGAATTTTAAATAATGAAAATAATAGTGCTCCAGCCCTGTGGTGCAGCTAGTAGGCATGCAGTTGATCCAGAGAAGTAGCATCAAACAGTCTTACTTAAATATTCTCTGTAAAACACAGTTTGTATGTGTCATCATAAATAAACTGAGGGTTTCTGAGAGGTTGAAAACTTATCGTGGTGTTTGTCAGGGAAAAAACAGCCATCCTGAAGCAAAGTCACTGGTGTGCGTTTCTGGTGGAAAATATATTTACCTGATAGGCTATGACCAATTTCATCTCTGTTTTACTATGGAAAAAGTCACAGCTTCATGAATATAAAATGTGATGAGCTGCAGAAAATCAAATAACGAGAAACTTGGGGGACAACTTCTTTTAAAATCTGTTGATTTTACTATGTTTTAATATCTATAAAATATAAACTTCCCCTTAATCTGCAAAACAGGTCATTAGCAGATGGTAACATTTCCGTAATTTATATGCAGACCTGATATAGGGGCAGCTCACAGGAGAACCACACAGAAAAAAATAGGAAAAAGGAAGAGGTGTGATGGCATCCCACCTGACACCTACTGAGCATTTAAAGGCTAAATTCTGCATGTAAATGTCAGTCATTTCAGGAGAATAGCATTACCCTTGTGATTTACTTTAGTGCTGCTTAGCTGTACACAAGCTGCATCTGTTGGTCTGTTTCATACTGGCAATCCCTACTTTGTTACTGCACAAATTAACTTCCATTGCTGAAGGTATAGTAATTAAATATGGATTCATTATGTTTTTTTAAATCAAAGATGTGGGCTTTTGTTGCTTATTCCTACCTGAAAATAATTAATTGTAGTTCTATTACAGGGGATGTTTTTAAGCTGGTTATTACACAGAAGGATGTCGCAATGAGCTGAAATGATTTTGCTGGTCAGTCATGATTTTTAAATTAGTTTCGATAGTGTCTACTAAATATATCTACTATATCTCAAGTTACCTTTAAAAAAATAGACAAAATTTTAGGGAGCTTTTGGCGTATGTGAATTGTTAAGCAACATAAGGAGTACCTTAAGTGGCAGTAGGCTTATCGATCACTTTTTGCATTCTCCATGCTCACTGTACATCACAGGTTATTATAGTTTAAGGAGCAGGCAAAATGTTGAGAACAAACAGAAAAAGTGCTAGTAAATATAAAATATACTGTATTTTATGTAAAAAACCAGGCTGTAGAATTCCAGGAAGCTGTTGAGGAAAGTAGAATATGTCAGGCCTTTTTAAAAGCAAAGAAACAATAACCCTATGCCACTGACATCATTGGAGTCATTTATTGAGCAATTAGGGCACTGTCAGCTCTTCAAAGTGCTCCAGAAATTATACGGAGAACCTCAACATGAAGTGACAGAGGAGCCATCAATGGAAGCTTCTCAAACCCACCATGTACTTCTGAGTATAGTCATCCAAGAATGAGCATTAGTTCCTTTGTTCTTCCTATAGGTGTTCCTGTTTACTTCACCAAAAGATCCTTTTGCCCACTTTGCATAAGTTGATTATTGTGTTACTTAGGAGCTGAGGCCGAGGCTGAATCCAGTACTGCAAACAGTGGTCACTCTCTGGCGTGCAGTGGAAGGCTGTTGGTCACAGTAAGCATTCCGCCCGCTGCAGTAGGAGGCAGCTCTGAAATCACATCTGCAAATCATTCAGATAAGTGACTTTGGTTCCACATAAAATCTCTTACAACTGTCCAGTTCTGGAATTTATATGTGGTTAGTGTGATAAATGTTAAATGATCATATATATACACAACAGACAAAGGATAATCATATGGTCAATGAAAAATGATAGTGAGGAATAGATATTGGGTGATAGGAAACAGCACATTTGTTACACAGCTCATTTGTAGCCGTCTGCAGAAAGGAAAGGGAGTGCAAGAGTCTGCCCACGTGTTAGAGATAAGAGCAGTATCAGCTATAAAAATTCTAGATGCACTAAAAGCAAACAGAGCCTAAAGTCCAGATAGTGTATGTCCATAAGTTTTGTAGGAGAGGCACATCTGCAATCTTTTCACTGACATTTTCTAGAAGTTCACAAGGGTCAGGAAGAGATTCCTGAAGATTAAGAAGTAGCAGATTTGAATCCCACATTTTAAAGAGGGCAAAGGACAGGAAACTATAAACTAGCAAATGGAACATTGTTTGTAAAGAAACCTGGACACTGCTTAAGTGATTTGGCTAAAGAACACCTGGAAAGGTTTACTGTAATTAAGGAAATCTAGAATGGTTTGTAATTCATTATATTGTTTGAGGTCTTTAGAGATACTACTGACATTCGAGTTCTTTATAGGTATGGTGACTGCAGTGAATCAGATGCATTGATTTGTATCACAGTAATGTGAGTATGGTTAGTGTGAAGCAACAGCATGTCTATAGCTTTTTGATGCTCTGCCTGAAGTTTCTGTGGAGGTGCAAGAAAGGTTAAATGCTAGACAGGGACCGCTGTTTTCAGTGGCGGGGAAGAGGTTAAAAACCAAAGGCTATTAGAATACCATTTTTCTATGGATTTTTTTTTCATTCTCTTTTAAATTCTGTTTTCATGAACATTTGGGAACATTATATTTAGCCATTTTAAGATAAGTATTTTATTCTTCTCTTGGTATTTTTTACAGCAACACAATGAATCCTAGTATCTTTCAGTCAGAGCAAAATTAATTTCAGTGGCAAAGTCCACTGACATGGCAACGCATCCCCTTCCAACCAGAACAGAGAATTTGGGGCAGGGAGGTGAATACATAGTGAACGCACTTGTGCCCCACGCAGACCTTCTGCAAAGCCAGTTCTGCATTTGTTGTTGCTTTCAAAAGCGTGGGGTAAAATAGAGCTGCGCCAGGAAAAGCCGTTTCTCCACCTGTCCTACTTGCTGAGGTGAGGTTTTCTGCCAGGCTTTGCCATCTCAGGCAGAGGCAATGTTTAGTGCAACTCTCTTCTTACAGACTTTTCCCCTTCTCTCCTGAGAGTTGTTCTCCAGCCATATCTCATTCAAGTAATACTGCAGTACAGAGCTATCCCTTTCCACTCTTCTGTCAGGACATCAGTTTTGCTTCCTCCACCAACCCCAGCCTTTTGGAAATGGCAGAGGACGAGGCATGATGCTGCTGTGCAAAGCAGACTTGTCAGGGGAGGCTGCTCTGCTGGTGCATCACAGGTGCACACACAGTCAGACTTTCTAGCCCTAAAAGATACTGTGTTCGAGGAGCAAAGGGCAACTAGGATTTCTGGACATTTCCCACCTTCTAGCTGTCTGATTAAACAGGGCTGGCTGCCAATAAAGAAGGAAAACAATTTCCTCATTGAAATTTACTACCACTGTGTATTGGAACCTACTGGAAAATTACTTACTGCTCAGCATTGTCATTAACTCAGCAATAGATTTTCATAAGGTTTCCATTTTCACAGGCTAAGGGCCAAATTCATCCCAGATGTAACTTCATTAGTGCCAATACAGCTACACTGAGAATAAATTTGGCCCTGAGATTTTAGGATCTCTGTGTGCGGGGGACTCTTCTATAATCCACATCACTATTTGTGTCAGACCCTGAAAAGGACAATCTCTTGGAGTCACCTTCGGCAGAGATTTTATTTAAAACTAAACAGCTCAAGGTCAGGTACCTCTCCAGTGACCAGGAGCTCCACAGCTAAGAGTGCTTTTCCTGGTGGTACAGCGTGAGCCAGGGTCAGATGAAGCTGTGTGCATAGCTGGGAGGAGGCTGTACAGCCCCATAGCTGTGTCCCGTCATCCCTCCCTCAGGACTAACACATGGCTAAAGCCCACTCAGGTTGCGTGATAATTCACAATCTCCCAACTTCATGTGTGATAACTGTAGTTTTATAGAAGGGGTAGAGATATCAAATAGGTGATCCTAAGAGGGGGAGAGGGATTAAGATGTAGAAATGATTTTGAAGCAGAGCTATCGTGAGGACGGTCAAGAATATGGAGCACCAAATGTTCCCAGAATTCTCCTTATTGGTGGTTTACTGGGCTAAATTTAAATAGGATATCTTTCGGGCATTGTATAAATGGAACAAAACCTAATTTGTGTGCCCAGACTAGCAAGGCTTTTTAAAAGTACAATGAAGTCTCTGACCTGCACGCTATTTTGAGTATCCTCAGGCTACCCAAGGTTTCAGCCAGGTATTTGCCAATGAAAAGAGTTCTGTTAGCTTTTTACGAAGAGTTAAATTTCTGAAGCCAGAAATTCTGCACTCGGTACAGGCCTCAGTACATTCAGTACCCGGCACTTCTTCTAATGAGAGCTCAAACAGCTTCTATAAAAATACCATTGATCAGGCTTTTCTATCCGTAGCTCAGGCATGTCTTTCAACACTCTCTCGTGCTTTGGTATTACCAGTGATGAGGATAACTTTATACCCATCTTTAGTCAGTGCTCACATGGACAAGCAAAGCCAGAAAGGACTTGCTCAATTTCTCCTCTGAGGCAATTAAATGATCTCCACACAGTCTTTTAGTTTCAGTGTTACACTCACATGAATGACATTCATTCACTTCATTAGAGTTTTATGTGTGTATTTGAACACAGAATCAATCTCAAATTTGGATTCAATTTAATTCAAAATACTGGTCTGTCTTTCCTTTCCTTTTAAAAAATTGTTCTTTGCCAGAGTTTACCAAAACAATAGATAGGTTTTGTCTGTTGCACAAAGGGTTACATTTCGCTCTGCACACTCATTTTTGTGTTACTGCTCTGGGCCTCATCCGAGTTTAAATGCTTAAAGTTAAGCAAGTGCTTAAATATTTTGTGAGATCGGAGCCTCAGGCCTCACAGAACTACTGAAGAGACTTAGAAGGGTTGTTTCCCTTTTAAAGAAAGGTGAATGAGTGATGCTGAGGGTGTTCAGTGTCACAAAAGAGCTGAGGGCTTATTCCTGGACGAGAACTTTCTGTGGTTAATTTTGAAGACTTAAAGTTATGGAGGAAAAAAGAAAGAATTATGTAAGAGGATAAAATACATGTTTGGTTTGGGTTTTGGGTTTTTTTTTTTCTGTTCTTGTTTTAAGTCCGACACCTGAAGCAAGAAATTTCAGGCAGTTTCTGGAGTAATTCAGAGGTAGCTCCTGTGCAGCATCATAACTGGTGGTAGACCTATGATGCTGGGAGCTCTCTGTCACAGAAGGTTTTCCACAGGCAGTTTACAATGCTAAGCAGGTTGGTAGCTCACCCCTGTCTTAGGAGCCTTGGCAGCCTTAGGCACTGTGGAGACTTCCTACCTGCTGAGGGTACTATGATCTGTTGCCACCTGGTCCCAATCCCTTGTGGTCTTGAATTCTTATTGGACATTTTCTGGGTCAGACTATCCCTCTTACAGCTTTGCAGCTTACAGGTATCTCTTTTGGAGATAGGGCATAGATGGGACTGGTTTGTCCTGTGAAGATTGCTTCTCCATGTGCTGTGGCAGCAACACATCCCTGGAGAGAGGCTAGCGGGCTGGGGACAGAGCAGGTGCTGGGGCTTACTTTGCAAGGGAGAAAACCTTCATCTTTTCTCATTTTCTTTTCAGAATGACAGAGGTGGAATACCCCAAGGAGGTGTTCATGATGTTTCTTTCTTATGAGTTTTAGCACTGGATGGCGTCTGCATTGGCCCCAGTAACTGCTTTCCCCCTCTCCTAGACATTGTCATAAGACAGTGTCTTAGAGGGTGTTTCTGGCTGGCCTCACATTCTGCATCAGAAATGTTTTAGTTATGTCACATTTGATCCGTGATTTATCATATTTTGCCTCTATCCTCTGTCCTCTCCCTTTTTTTGATGGTTTATTTTATTTTTTGTGTTTTTCTCAAATGGCCCTTTTTTGAATGTTAAGAGGCTGTTTTCATATTAATGTGTTTATATTTTCAACATATGTTTATTTTGCTGCAGAACACTCTAAATGACCTGGCAAAAGAAGTGGCAGCTTTTATAAATAAAGCCATTACTGTAATTATTCTGATTTTTAACTTACAGTGTATTTTTATGTGACTCGGGAGAGGCAAACAGAAAAAATTCCAGGCCACACTTAATCAAATAAATATTACTTTGTTTAACTGTATTATCAGCAAGAAAGTCTGGTCTTGGCTCCCTGCAAGCTGACTTTTATATTTAACACCAGAGGCTTTCAAAATTTCAGCCTGCTTTTTTCAGGTAACTACACTCAAACATCCTGGCTTTCATTAAGAATGTAGTAAGATGTTGTTTTTTCCTTTTGAACTTAGGTGATTTTAATTACAAGAGGCTTTACTGGGAAGACAGCTCCTTTATGATTTGGATCCAGATCACTGATTGTAACTTCCATGACTTCTATAAAATACTTCCCTCTCCCTACATCCTTTACCTAGTGTGGCTCTCACCTCCTACCTCAGGCTGTTCAGGTGCAGCAAACATTCTGCAATGATGTGTTTCCAATGCGTCTCCCCCTCTGTCCAAAGCACTCTGGATCCAACCCTGCTTTTGCAACAGAGTTCAATGAGTGAAGAACTAATTGAGCATCTAAGATTATGAGCTTATAATGAAAAAAAAATCCTTTCTGACTCTTATTCTAGCATTCTCTTGCTAGTGCTGGAAAAATGTGCAATGATGCAGCAGTGGGTGTTACGCACGCTGCAGTTCATTTCAGCAGTACGGCTTCTCAGCAGCCACACACTTTGTTTTAATAGAAAAATAAAGAGAAATGCACAGCTAGGAGAGAGCATTCAAGCAAAAGCTGCCCATTCATGTGATGTAGATTTTGTAATGAACATTGCATTGTGTATCCCTAAGATTTATGTTCATAAAAGCCCAATGTTATACTATATATGAGAACTACCTTTCAGTTGTGTCTTAGCATAAAGCACTTATCACTGAAGTATAAAAGTGCTTTCTGTTGGCTTTTTGCTTTCATGTCCTTTGATAGATTTTGTGTCTGTATGAGAGTAAAAGGTCTATAGCAATGATGGTCTCAAAAACCAGCAGAGAAGAAATTCAGCATAAACATTTGATACATTTTGTGGTTATCCTGCTACATGATTTTAAATCCCTGACTGCAGTACTTAGTATTCTTCTGCTGGTGGCCCAGTCTGCTGCCAGCACCTTGTTTCTGTATCACTCTTCTCCCTTTCATTCTTTGTCATCAGTTTTTACATGTCTGGTAGAAAATAATAGATATTTCTTTGGCATCACATCTAGCTGTATCTTTCATAGGACATATGCAAACTCACTCCTCTACTTATTGCTGCGCCTTTCTCATTTGGACTCACAGTTGTTCCTCAGAAGAGGTTTTTACAGTAATGAAAGAGCCTCTTCTTTGCTCTTTCCATTCAGGTTTTCTCCTATAGACTTGACTTTCTTAGAGACCTGTTATTAGCATTCTTAATGCAAAAATTCTTGTGAGTGGGAGATCCATAATAATGTTATTAAGATCTCATAAGGCAAGAAAAATGTGGCCCCCACTGAAAACTGTAGGAGAAAAGATGGAAATTTTGGTAGTTTCACACATGATCTCACAAAATACAGGGTTTGGAGTAGAAGAGTATTGGGGTTTATGTTAAGTTTTGTGCTTAGCCTATTTTTATTTGCTCTGTTTTGGCTTATTTGTCTAAGAAGGATTTTTGTTGCCTAGACCTTTCATAGTAATTTTTGTGAGACATTTCAGGAGGGAAAAAATGAGGTGGTGGCAGCTAGACTTTTTCTTTTGGGGCTATTCTATAAAAAGCCACAATGCTTAAAGTGAACTTAATTATGGCTGTTCTGATACAGCTGAATACAGTTTTTCTCTGGAGAGCTGGCCACATCTGAGACTTTCTTAAGAGCAGGGCCCAAATAAAGTCACTTATTGAACTGGAACTAGAGCTGGGATTGTTCTGCAAGCAGCCAAGGAAGCTATAGATGCTGGTAAGCCAGTGGGAATATTATCAGGGACAGTATGCCAGTCTAGCTTCAACCCCATAAATTATTTTACAGTGGCAGGAGGTCTGTGGGAGTGTTTATATTTGCTGTCTGACATCCCTTTATTTCATTTTTATGATGTGTGATAGATGGCGTGTTTTTATTAAGCAGAGAACTTTCAGGACAGCTTCCCTTTAGATAAGGAATCGGTAAGCCTGAAAGCAGTGGCAGTCCCTTGTGAGCTGCAGCCAGGAGGGCTCAGGATGAAAGACTCTAGCATGTATTTTCAAGGACTGATCAAAATTTGTTGATGCAGGGGGAAATGAGGAATTTGGAAGAAACATCAGGGCTCTATAGTCCTTAGGCAACATCTGAACAATCAGACTTGAAAACATTCCTGCATCCAGGCTGGTAAGTCTCTTACCAGTGTGAGCCATGGATGTATGTCCTACCAGTCCTCTTTTTCCTGCCACACACCATGTTTTTTGCAAGAAGGAAGACTGAAGCCCATGTTGGAGCGCAGTTCCAGACAATTCCACAGTCAGGGATCAATATCTCCCACACGTCCATCTCCCCTGGTCTAGCCTTGGATCATACAATAGCTACCAAAACCAAGCTCTTCTCATGCTGCCAGTAGGCCTCCTGTGTCAAAGAGCCATTCACAGACTTGGCAGTGCTTTGGCCCAGCTGGGAGCAAGGTCTGTCTGAGCAGCCCTGTGGTCCCAGTAGCCAGTCTTGAGCCCAACTGGGTCTTCTTGTTCCCAGCTTCCCACAGGGTCCCCAAAGTATAATGCTGTCATGAAGAGCTACAGGCCTTTTTACAGGCCTTTCTAAATCAGCTGTAAAGTTGTCTGCAACATATGTTTAACATTTTTTAAATAATAAAAAGAATCACTTATTTCTTGAAGAAAAAGCTGAAATCCAAATTTTTTATCTGCTAAAACATGAATATGTGCAATTATGTGCCCAATCTATGCAGTTGTATGTTGTGGGGAGAAAAATAGAATGGAAAGCTCTGAATTACTTTGCAAGAGAAATATCCAATAAAGAGCTCGGTTATTGAAACACCACATTCTTTTGGAAATGTAATAATTAGACAACCAAACTATATTTGATAAGCAATAAGGTCTCAGGAAAAATTTTAACTACATAGGAAATTACACTTTCTCTTTTATAGTCACTCTATATGCTGAGGATTCACAGCTTATTCTGTAAGACATGAATCAATAAATGACAGGCTTTAAAATAGGTTTTTAATTAATGTTTTGTATTTAAACAACAAATAACATGAACATTGAATTTTTTAGATTTACAAGGATGCTATTACGACTGGCAGATGTGAAATTTAACACAGACAAACCACCTCCTGCAAAGACCCCATTTCATTTTATGGCGTTCACCTGATAGTTTGCAATCCTCTGTTTGGACTTCTTTCAGCAGTGTTAAAAACCCAGCTCCCTGAGTGCCCAAAAACCCCACACATGTAAAATCACACCCGTGATCTCTCAGAGCTCATTTCCCACTCCCTCACTATAAACCCTTAGGGTTTGAAAATGAAACAACTCTCGAGTGAAATCCACTTCACCTGCATGAAATCATAGTAATCAAGTTTTTTATGGGTGAAGTATGACAAGGGAGAGGGAGGAAAAATTTACACTTTAGAAGTGTGAGGTCAAGTCAGGAGGTCCTACACAGTCCTTCTCCCTTCCTCCCTCTCTTGCAGCTGCTCCTTTTTCTGGCCTATTGACGGTATCAGCAGCTGCAATTCTTCAACAACCAGGAGTTCCTGGTTGTAGGCTGTCTGCAGCTCCCTGAGACTTGCTTGGTATTAGCTGCCTGATCAATTGAACCATTGAGGTCCTAATACAGAGCTCCTGAAGGTAGGAAGAATTTGAGGTTTCAAGTCAAGGCGAGTCCCTTAAAACAAGTAGGATGATATGAAGTAGCAAAATGACAGTCACTGTGGAAAATCTGGGACTGGCGCTTGACAGAATCGTTCAGATTCACCAGCAGTGGTAAGGGCAAACCTGGATTGTCTAAAGTAGCCTCCAGTAAACTGCATTAGCACAGACTCCCTACAGCAGTAGGGTAAAAACTGGACATTAACAGTACGTATGCCAGAGGTGCTATCAGAAATTAAATAAATAGAGGTTGGTCTGTGGGTATAAACATTTCATGTCTTTATAGGAAAGTATCATTAGGTGAAACTGCCTTGCCATTGCCACAAGGGACATGGCAAACACTGTAATTAAAATACAGCAATACTTTTTATCCATCTGCAAATGCATGGCTTTCAAACAAGGTACGCACTTCTTCTAAGAGCTGTCAGAAGTACAGATGCTATCTCTGCTATGTGACAGAAATTGCAGCAAAGCCAAGCAAAAAACCTAGACTATATGTGCATGAATCTGATTTTAGAACACTCTCTAGCTGAGACAGTGTTAGATAAGATTTGCAAAGGCTACAGTTGATGGTGAAACCCTGCAGAAGGAAGTTCAGAGTATTAGCATGGGAAGGATTGTACGGGATTGTCAGTCTAGTTTAGCAGGATGGTGGCTCCTGTATTGTAGAAATCTGTGCTATGAAGAATATGTGAATGTAGTCAGGGGATGAAACAAGCTAGAAGTGATGTTTTATAATGAACAGTGACACTAGGGAAGCACTGTTAAACATATGCCAAAATTAATTAACACGCCAAATTAATCAACAATGTTCATGATGTGGTACAGGAAAATTGGCCCCTGGGAACAAAGTAACTGTAGATTTGTGTACATTGACTGGAAAATAAGTCTATTGAATGTTTCCTAGACTATTATTCTTGCTTCTCTGAGGCGAGCTTGCCCGAAGAAACTACAGGTGATTGCACATACCCAGTTTGGGTTTGCTTCATATGTTTTACTTGACCTGGAAGTATTTGAAAGCAGCTGTAGGACACAGGACACAATTTTAAGTGCTTCATAAAGAAACGGGTTTTTAGATACATCTTCTCCTTTCCATGACCACCATATGACAGGTTCTTGGGGGAACTATGCCTGAATTCTAAAATGTCCATGAAAATAGTTGTAGAGTCAGACATTGATCATTGTTTAGCCCTTTGAAGATGCAGAAAAGCATGAAAGCTGGTTCCGCAGATGCTGCCATGGGGGAGCTATTTCCTTCTAATCACCAGCATTGGTTTTTAGAAGTTTTGGTCTGGACAATGCACTTCCCAGGCCAGGAACTGGTATTGCTGGCAGTCCTTCTGGTTCTGAAAGGGGGTTATGGCTGAAAGATCAGGAGGACAGTGTCATCTCTAAAGCCATAACAATTTAACATGCTCACCCTGGCACTGCCTGAGGTAAGAGCTGGGACTCTGACATGGCTGTATTTCAAGATGTGTGCTGTGTAAGCACACACTCATACTGACTTTTAACTGATATCCTGGGAGAACTACCAAATGAAACAATCGTTTTAAAGTCTCAGCGGACTAATATCAAGAGTTGGATTTAGATTTTAGTTTTCTGAATTTACATCTTTTTTCCATGTCTTGTTTCCTTCTGTCTTTTTTAACAAACACTTAGACCTTGCGACAAAAACCCCGGTGCCCAAGTTTCAGCTCCACACAGGGCTAGCAGCTAACCTGGATGCTTGTATGACTTGCAGTAATTTGGAGAACTGTTGGTGTATTTCCATAACTAAAGAGTACATTGCAGAATTCTACAACTGATGGTGCTTATCATCAATTTACATTACAGATTTAAGTAAGAAAAAGTTAATAGT
This sequence comes from Egretta garzetta, assembly GCF_000687185.1. Lineage (NCBI taxonomy): Eukaryota > Metazoa > Chordata > Aves > Pelecaniformes > Ardeidae > Egretta > Egretta garzetta. The sequence continues at coordinate 537,464 of NW_009258383.1, forward strand.
ATCAGAGAGGAATTTAAGTTAAACACTTTGCACCTAAATTATATTCTTTAATAAGCAAAATAGAAATATAGCTGTCTGTGAAGGTAAAGGAGAGATTCCGCATAATTTGTAAATACACCTTGCATGCTAAACAATCAATAAAGTCATTAGCTTTTTTCTATTGTAAGTTATCAGTAAAATTTAAACTAAAGTTTTCTCACCTGCAGGCTATGAAAGAAATGACTATATGAAACTGGAGTACTGTTGCCTACTCCAGACATTCCCAGTATCCTCAGTAGCAATTACTCAGTCTTAGACCAAAGGCTCAGCGGTTACACGTTCCTCCATTCTTCCCTGACAATAGTGTTGCAGAGAGAGTGCAGGGGACCTGCCTCACGGCTGTACTGTTCTCATCACCTGTACCTTATTAGAGGAAAAAGGCTCCAGCACTATATGCCAATATTTTAAGGAATGTAACAGACCTTTCCATCCATGGGAGTATTTCCTGCTCTGCTTTCTCTGATACAGCCTGTAGTTCAGAGAGAGTCCTGGGTAAAGACTGTATTTGTAATGTTCTCTAGCTGTATTCCCAGTCTAAAAACTTCAACATCTAGCCTCCAACCTAGCTGGAGCAGCTGATGGTCAGTCAGTCCATACATCAATTCTTAGATCCTTTCACAGATGAAGTTTTGGGTGGTTGGGTTTTTAATTATGATAGGGTGGGCTTTTTTCTGATTTTTGTTTATTACACTTCCATCTAAAACCCATTGCTGTTTTCCCAGTAACTTGTTTTCTGCTTATTCTTGCCGCATACTTGGGAAATCAAGAGAAAGACGTTACAACACTGTTGGCCCCAAATACAGTGGTCTTATTTTCAGGTATCTTCACAAGAACATACCCACTCTGGTGGCTGCTGGTATCTCCAGAGGATAGCAATGTGCCAATAATCATGCACTGTAGTTTTTCACTGCAGAGCCTTTTTGAAGGTTTTAAACCCTGGGCAGGGTGCTTGCATGGCCCTGCACCCCTTTACTTGCCACACCTGGCACCCTTCATCCTAAGCTGCCCCTTGTGCGCACCACATGCCTGTCATGGTGCAGAGCGTGGATGCTAATGCATCCTTACCTCGACACGCAGCCAAAGGGGTGAGGTAGGTGCCCTCAGCAGCACTGCTGTCCATCTGTCCATGGGGGCACTTAGGGCTGCAACCTGTCCCCACCAGTCTGCCAGCTTGGATTATGGGCTGTCCTGACTGCTCAGGGCTCTCTTGACCACACACTCTATATAGGGGTGTCTGAATGCCTTCCAACAGCTCATCTACTTTTCAGGAACAATTTTTTTTTTTCCTAATAGTGCTTTTGCAAGTTTAAGTAAGTGTGAAATAGGCATTTATATGATCCCTGTCTATAAAAGATGTTATCTGCCTGCTGAGCTTCCCTCCTCTGTTTGCTAATGGAAGTGAAGTCCTTCAATTCATGGTGCTAAATTTACTGTAATTAATTATATCTCTGTTCCAGTGCTGTCTTCATAATGAGTAATATTTGTATGCTCTATACAGATAGATGTTCCTACGGTACTGTCACAGGTGTGCCTGGGCTGGGATATGAATAAGCTCACAGAGGTGACTGAAGACTGAAGTTTCAGCTTCATATTGCAGCAAGAAATCAGACCACTACTATTTATTTCTTTTTTTAAGGAACTTAATTCTTTTCTTACAAGTTTTTCGTAGGCTAAGAAACACACATTGCAACAAAAGACAATTTCACACATGACACATTGCTGTATGAAGTGCACAATGCTTATACTCAACAGACATTGTACAAGAAAGTTTTACAAAGCTGTTACCATTAGAGGTGGTCAGGGGAAGGATAATACTGGTTGATTTTATTCCCTGCTTTGTTTTTCAGGGGTATGAGCAGGAAACAAATTACTGTACCACTAAAAACTGTAGGTTTAATATCCAGATATCTAGGTATTTAGGACAATTCCAAGTGGGACACACTCTAAAGAATACACTACAAAATTTGTTTCTGCCTACCCTGTCAGGACCTTTTCTCCTCATGGTACTGTTATGTTTTGCTGCAGTTTTTGTTTTATTTGGGAATTTTGGCTCATTTCAATTATTTCTATCTAAAACCTGTTTCTTAGGATACCATAACTGTATAACAATTCTCTTCTGTTACTTCTAAAAAAATGACAGCATGGTGTGCTCCAAAGCACATGGATGACAGAGCCTTGGTCCCCCTCACAGACAAATGAAACCCTCTCTGGAGCCGTGTAGGGCCATTGATCACTCTGCCAGAGCAAGCTATGGCTATGCCCACAACTGGACCTGTGCAAGTGAGCAGGCTCTGTTACAGACCTGACACTGTACTGCACTGTTCATGTGTGTAGACAGATACTTCTTACTGCCCATATAACTTGCTTTCTGGTGAGCAAGTCCAGTCAGGACTGAAGATCCCTTAGTCTTTTTCCTAGCTTGGTTGCTAGTCTAGTAGATCAGCTTCTATGTCACTTCACTTGTTTCTTCATTTCTTTGATTGTAGATCAGGGGCCTCAAACCTGACTTCTTGACAACCACTACACAGAATAGTTGTTCATCTAATTAAGATGGGGTATGACCTCTGACTTCTTGAAATCTGCTGGTGAAAAGTGTTACACAAAACTAGGTGCTCATATAATTAATATTGCTTATTCAATTTGTACAAATAAAAATAACTATTTGCATTCTATGGTTTACAATGGTTCCCACCCTGGTAGGACTTTAGTATTATCAAAAAACCACTGCAAATATATTTAAAGGGTTTTTTTCTGTAACCTGGACCATACTTGATGAAATGGAAGGATTTCTGGGCTGAATCTTGTATGCCAAAGTCTGGAAAACAGTTGTTAACCTTTTACAACTGAGTTATGAACTCTTGAAAATATGAGCTTTCCTTCAAGTTTGGCAGGAGAGCATACCCTCTTACTAATCTGGCTTGCAGGTGATGCTGGGTTTGTAAAGCTCGAACACTGTATTTTTTGAAACTTTTGAGTAGTGCAGTGTTGCCCTGTAGCTATACTTCTCAAGATTCATTTATTCACAGAGATTTCTTTTTCAGGTTTGAAAATACGATGCAACCTACATTTTTTAACTTGCTAAAAGTAGAATTTCAATGTGGTATTTAGGGGAGAAAATAACATCTTAAAGGAGCTCTGTGTGAGACTTACACGTTTAAATTTGTTTAGCCTCCCCAGGGATGCTGCAGCAGGCTTGTGTATTTCCCAAACATATTTCTACATGAAAGGCTACTGTTGCATCTTTTCTGTCCTTGTGATATGGGGAGGCTGGGTGTGAGCCTGCTGCAGTATGGAAATGGAACATTTTAGGTATGGTATTGTCCAACATCTAATGAAATTTTCAACCTGTCCATATGGACATAACCTTCTTGTTCAGGTATACATTTTCCTGTTGGCCAAGGGTCATTAGCAAGAAGTAAATAACAAAACTCCTCCTTTGGGAAGCATATAATCTGTGAAGGGCTTCAGAGAGATCAAAAATGGGATTTTTCCTAGTCTCGTATCAAAACATTTGCGAGATACTTGGATTAAAAATGTGCTTAAGTGATGTAGGCACCAAGGAACCAGGCCAGCATGAAGATGAAGTCTCTAAGACTCCAACAGTCATTCATGCAGCTTTCAAGCTGTACTGCAGAGCCCTGTGGCCCCTCCAGCAGATTTATGGGTGAAAGCTAGAGAAAATGGTCAAACAAACAGTGAAGAAACAGCAGTGAAATGTAACACATTAATGAAATTAGTGAAACATAACATAATATTATATATTTCTTTTTTAAGAAGTATGGAGGTTGGCTGGTTTTTCTTGGTATTCATCTGGCATTGATTAACTCAAAGAATGATGTGCAAGTGCGACACGCTCTAAAGAATACGCTACAAAATTTGTTTCTGCCTACCCTGTCAGGACCTTTTCTCCTCATGTTACTGTTATGTTTTGCTGCATTTTTTGTTTTATTTGGGAATTTTGGCTCATTTCAATAAGCTGTTCAAGCTCTATGGCAACTGGAGAAGTAGTGAAAATGATGAATTCATAAGAAAATCAGGTAATCAAGAGGAGAAAGCAATTTTAAGTCAAGCTCCTTAGCAATCTCTGCAGAGAAAGATTTAACGTTACTTAACATTTAACAAGAGCTTCATTTACTTAAAAAATGATGCAGTTAAGGTGCCAGAGCTCCTAATAAAAATCCCCAAGGCTTCCCGCAAGTCTTGCAGCAAAATCAAAGAAATTAATTTCAACTTTCTTGATCTTTCTAAGAGAAACATTTTGGACTCTTTAGGAAAAATCGAAAACTTATTTAGAAGAAAATACCTCACTTTGCTGAAAACAGTTTCTGTGAAAGTTTTATGTCTCCTTTGAAAATATAAAAGTTTCCATTAAAAATATGTAAAGTAAAAGTCCAATTTATCCAGTTTTCTGCAAGTCCATCTAGGAAAAAAAAATCTGATGTACTCAATAAACCGGCTGTATTTCTTTAAACTTTTCATAAACTGAATTAAACATCAAAGTTTAAACACACGTACACAGAAATTGTAAGTATTTATATAGAGGCACATAAATAAAGGAGAGGTGAGAGGGCACAGAGGACTCCATGGTGAAGGTGGTTCAAACGCAGAGTGAGCTGCTCTGGTGAGGACCCCTGTGCCCCCCCCCCATGCCATGCACCTGATGTGTTTAGCATCCTGGTGGATGATCAGCATTGCAGTTCTATTCCTCCGTGAGGACAGACTATCATCATTTAGATAGGCCTGAACGACAGACTCTGGTAGAGAAATGAAAAGGTAAAACAGATTTTGGACAGTAGAATATAAGGTAGAAAACTTTGAAGTACATAAAGCATTGTACATATTTTTCTGCCTCAAACTGGAATAAGGCATACTAATGAACACTTGCATCTTCTTTTGATGCAGCCTTTCGCAAGCTCCTTAGGGCACAGGATGTCTTTAATTTCCCCTCGCAGAACTTCAGTCATAGTGTTAAACAGCAAATAACCTTAAATAACTACACATATATTGGCAGATAATTAAGTACTGATCTGCTTTTTAAAATAGTACATCATTTCTCTTTTAGAAACCATTATGGATAGGGCTATTTTTCTAACAATGAGCTTACTGCAAGATACAATTATACTAACAAAACATACATGCTGAAAGTACATCTACAGATTACTTACACTGAAGAAGCCCAATAACAGCATACTGATCATGTAGTTCTCAATCTCAAAATAGCCTAATAGCCCTTTTTTAATATCCCCTCTAAATATTTCAGGGAAACAAAGCTATGAAGGGAGATAAACTTGGACGGTAGGGCAAAAGGGTAAAGATGCCTGACTCTCTGAAACATACTGTAATAATCTCAAAAACATAATGTAAGTAATTTGTGCAGTGGTGTGGGGTTTTTTATTATCTTTAAGCTGGATTGCTGTGTTTCCCCATCTTTCTACAGCTTAAGTTGTACTAACAAAATAGTTTTGTGATCTCATGCAGATCCATCACTATCACAGTGAAACGTACTCCAAACCTAAAAGATGTAGGAAAGGAAATTAGTTTGAAGTGATTTTCTGTGAAAAGCTAATGTTCAACAAAAGAAGATGATTTGCATTTTTTTCCAAATGTCTCCAGCAGGACAGTATTTCATAAAAAAAGAGCTGTTAATTTCAGGCAAATGTCAAGGTGCATCTAAGGACCAAAATAAATATTCTCTGTCTTGGTGAGAAATAGATCTTGGTAAAAACCCCTGAGGGCAGCTCACTCCCTTCTGTACAGTTCAGGCAGTGGTAGCCATAAGGCTGCCCTTGGGCACTGAGTCCATAGCCACTGGATGCATTATCCTGCAATACAATTAAGATGATTAAACTTTTTTTCCCTGTCAATGAGAGGCAGAGAAAAGGAGGCTCTAAGCAGCTGGAAATTTCCTTAATCCCATTAAGTGAAGCTCCCTCCTTTAGTCAAAACCAATCACATCCCAAGTGGGATTTTATGATGTAAAGCATCTCAGAGCTTGTTTGTGGATTTTTTCCCCAATCCCTTCCCACACAATAAAGCTGAAGATCCATGCACAGAGGCAGGCAGGGCAGTGGCTGCCCAGCCAGCTGGACAGGAGGCACGGCAGGAAGTCCAGTAAATGCTTCTAAAGTGAGTTAAGGTATGTTCCTGAAACACTAATCTCCCCCTTTCATTCAGAAATCCTCACAGGATAAGCTTTGCTGACTTGAGGGGAAAAAAAGGAAAACTTTTTCTTCCTGTAAATACTTAAGCAGAAGGGAAATTTCACAGGGGAAAATGATCATCATAAAGGTCATAAATCTTTAAGGAGCTTAGTAATACAAAGCGTCTGGAGTTAAAGAATCTTTTAATATCACCTTAGAGAAAATAGAGTTCCCAATCCTCAGCCTTCCTGCTCTTCAAGCTACCTTCCCTCTGACACCGAGAGAAAAATGTGGGAATTATTACCTCCTTGCATCATTGCAAAAAAAAAACTACTCCATGACGTTAACATGTCTGGCCACACAAGCACAAAACAGTCCTGTAAGTGGTCCCTGAGTGCGTATAAATCCTGCAAGCCCATGTTCTATCAGCACAGGCTATACATTTCATATCTTTCTAGCCACCTCTGTTCTCACTGTTGGCTGGTGGATGGTATAAATCACCCTCTTCATTTTCAACAGGAATTTTTTTTTTTAATGGTCTGGCAAATAATGGCGATGGGTTTAAAAGTTAGAAATTAAGTTGGAAATGGCATAAGTGAGTGGAATTTGGGAAGATTAATGCATAATCATAGAAAATTATTAAAAGATTCCTCTAAAACTGTTCATAAAGCGAGCGATCCCAGGCCTTTTGATGATGTTGAAGGAAATACATCTCATGCAGTTAGGGTCTGCCAGTAAGAGCAAAAAACAGTTTAAATTTTTTGAAGTGATGGACACTGTTGCAGTTGAATGTCACAGAGCTTACAGGCTGCAAAAAGCATTATAATTTCTCTCTTGTATTATCAAGGTGCCTTGGGACCCACAGACAAGCCATTTCTATTTGTTGTAGTAGATATTTTGCAGAGGACAGTCTTAGTGCTAGGGCATTCTCAGCTCTGAGAGGAGATGGTTCTTCCTTTGGGTTGATCTGATCTTCTGCTCCAGCCAGATCTGCACTCATATCTATGAAACAGTGCTTCTGCTGCAGCGGAGAGGGCTGAGGACACTCAGGCTGCCTCTCCAGTCTTTCCTTCCAGAGACAAGAGCTGATACTGACTTCTATAAGCAACACAGTAATTCCATACATCTGGAAATGGAAGAAGCAAACTCATACTTCTGCATCACATCATATCCATGGATATGGTGTCTGTGGAGAAGAGTCTGTTCTGCTCCTGACTTTCTCCAAATAACAGAACAGATGATTCTCTGTTGAAATTAAAGATATATCAGATACAGTTCAAAGGTCTGTCCAAGGTCTGGTTCTAGTATTTTTGTTTTAATAATTTGTATGCTTGAAAGGAGACTTATTAAATTCACAGATGACAGCAGGCTGGGAGAAACAGCAGGAGTAATAGAGGACAGGACTAAAAGTCAGAATTATCTTGACAAAAAAGTGCTCTGTTAAGAAAAAGATGAAGTTCAGTAAAGACAAGGCACTTAGGTATTCAGGCATAAGTGACTGATCAAATGCAGGATGCAGCGTGACTGGCCGGATAGCATTTTGCAGAGAGAGCATAGAGAATCCCAAGCTGAAGATAAGTCATGGACCTAAAATGTCATCTCCTGAGCTGTATAAACAAAAGCATTGCCTACAAAACATAGGAATATTTCTTCTCTTACTATGTTGGTGAGTCCTTGTCAGGAGAATTAAGTCTGATGTGGAACAGCATATGAGAGTTGCTGGGTTCCAAATTTTGAAATGCCAGTAGGCCTTCCTGGTGCTTCAGGGTGTGCACTGCCTTTCAGAACTCCCCAGCTCCTTTAGGGATGCTCTGGCTTTCACTTCTGTCACAGCCACATCCAAGTCGTGGCTCTATGCTGCCAAAGGCAGCTCTGAAGAATGGGGCAGGAAAGCAGCTGCAGGTTTTTCTATGTTTCAACCTCAAAACCCATGTTGCCTATTAAAATAAAGAGGAAATACAAAGGCAGGCAATGTATCACATGTTTTTAATAAAGCATGTGAGATTTGAGGCTTAAACATGGGAAATCCACATTATAAGGGATGTCTGGCAACTCCAGTTATTTTGAGAAAAATGTGGATGATCTGGAAGGGGTCCAAAGGAGGGCAGTAAGAATGATTAGCTGTTTGGGAAGATTGGCAGCCAAAAGAAGAGAAGACTGAGGAGGGAGACAGCAATAAGCTTCAAACATGCAAAAAGCTGCAAAGAGGAAGGAAGTAATCTGTTTGCCACGTTCATGTTGGATAGGACAAAAAGTAAGAGGCTGATATGTCACTGAGGGAGATTTAGGTTAGATGATAGAGAGTGTTTCTGAACAGGCAGGGCAGTGAAGCGTCGAAATCAGATTGCCTGGGGAGTGAATTGGGAAATACGGGTGGCTGAGAATGGGCTGCAGAGCCTGAGCATAGCCTAAGGCAGAAGAATGGCGAGAGCAACCTGGCAGAGTCCTTCCCAGTACTGGAAGTCTTCCCAGTACTGTTTGTAAGTCTATCAACAGCAGCAGAAAGAGATAGAGTGACCATTTTGAAATACTGTCTTGAAAAATTCAGCTCTTCAGGCAACAGGAAAGTTCCCACAGTGTGTCTTGGAAAGTACGAAACTTACCTTTAATACTCAACGTTGCTTTCTTTGAAACATTCTCAGTTAGGGAATAGTCCACACAAAATAAATTACTAAATTCAAGTCAAAGTTGAAGACCAAATTTTGGCTTTTATTGTCTGCCTTTCTTTGCAGATAGGCATCATCTACAGAAACAGGGAGCGCAGTACTTTGCCTTATAACATGGTAAGGAACAGAGGGAACGTGGTATTTTTTATTGCAGTGTTGACAATGATATTTTTCTTTAAGTAGTGCCTTGTCCCCGAATCCTTTGTCATGCATATACCCAAGAAAAACAGATTTCATGTTAAATGGATAGGTGCGATAACGTTCAGACTACATCAAATATATATATATATATATGCACATCAAATATATATTTATTCTCTTTCTGCAATATTCATGACTTCATATTCTTTAGAGGCCTATTTACTCCACCCAGTTACTGGAGATAATTAAATTTAAACAGGTAAATTTTCTTCAGTCTTAGGGTTAGAACTTCCATTTGTGTGAAAAACCTTGGGACTTTATTTGGAGGTTCTAGGCCCAATTGACGAAGAGTTCATGACTCTAAGATTGAAAACCACCAGACTATAAGAATAATATACATTAATCAAGGAAGAACTGTCATGACTATGGTTAACTTATAATTTTAATTATGCTGCATGATGAAACAGTTATATTAAATAACTTCACTAATGACTAAGCCTTACAATACAAGATGTGGTATGATTTTTCTTTAAGATATTAATTTTATCTTAAGGCTTGATTTTTTTCTGACATGGATAATATTTCTGCACTGACATCTTCATAGTGCAAAATGAATTCTGTCTGGGCAATCAGAGATGAGTTTCTGAATTCCTTTGTGCTTTATTGTATTACCTTTTTAATATTTGACGGTACCATGAAAAATTATTTAAATTTCTCACTCTTTCGCTGCTTTGTTTCCCTTTGAAGCAATACACATTTTTCCAGGACCTAATAAAGGAGAAACTGTTCATAAAAGATTATTTTTATGGTTTTCCATTTTCTGTATTCAGTCATATATAGGTGATATCATTACCCTGCGGGGATTGTGGTTTTTGTTTGCAGTGGCACCCCAGAGACAGTATAAGGATGCATTTACATAGCCATTGCCCTCAGAAATGTCGTATTATCAAGTTTAACTTACTGAGCAATAAATCCTTACCAGCTTTCAAATCCAAAAGGGGCAGCATGGGAATTCCTTTTTATATTACATCTTTAAACAAGCGTTTCTTATATTTTCTAGGTGATAGAAAAATTACAGTGAAGTAGGGAGGGAGGAAAGGGGAAAAAACAATAATCTGACTCATGGTGGGAAAATCTGAAAAGGTCATTTCTTGTTTCTGGCCTGCTAGCCTTGGGGCACATTTTCTCTGTTCCCCTGCCCAACTTTTACTAGTGTTTTTGAGATGCAGCAAAGACTCATCCACTTTCACAATGCAGTTCTGTTTCTGGGTGAAGACAAGACTAAAACTAAAACTGAATAGGAGCAACTACTGTGGGAAGGCACTTTCAGCCAAGTCCCAGCTTCCTCAACCTGTCCTCAACAACTACTTCAACTTCAACTTACGCCTGTTTTTACCTCCATAATAGGTTTTATGCACAGCCCAAATGAAATTGCTCTTTTAGCTTCGATTGTTCATGCACATAGTCTGTCATTTAGGCAGCCTCTTTCTCCTTCTTAGTCAGTGTAACCTAGGAACTAAAAAAGTATTGCTTTTGATGGCATATGTGAACCCCAAATTAAAGGTATTAGTATAGTCACTGCCCCGTTCTGGAGTCATTACATTTAAATTGTAAACAAAAACTTAGAAATATTCAAATATACTCAGCTGTTAAATTATTCTTTCTACAACCGTCATATGTAAATACTTGTGAACTACAAGCTGCAGATTCCCATTTCAGCAACAGGCGAATCTGCAGCCTGGCCAGTGGGTGGCAAACACGTTTAACTGGAGATCTGATCTGCCCCTTCTATGTGGCTCCTAGTCTACAATATTTTAGGTATGCTTTCAGCATGTCACTCCCATCAGAGGTCCTGCTATAAAGCTTCAGCACCTGTACTGCTCAGAAAGGCAGTTCTAATCCACTCATCTGTGGTCCTGGTCCAAGACCTCACTTCTTCCACCCTCAGTAGAGGCCCCAAGATCAATACAGTCCATCATCATGACAAACAGACTGGCTCCAGATGCGTAATGCTGTACATATCCCCCGCAGGAAGCTCTAAAATACCTGCAGCAGTGAAAACAGATCAAGCCTCTGAGATACAACAGGCACTCCAGAATCCCACACATAAACCAGCCGCTATAAAACAGGTGAAGGATGTCCCCAGTGCTCCTCCTCTCCATCCTGCCTGACTGGGAGGAGGAGACTGAAATCAGCTCCTTCACTCCCTTCTTCACCTCCAGAGAGATGCCACTGTGACAAAGTCAGTGTGGGAGGGGAAGTGGCAAATAACTATGTTGGCAGGATTTCTGCGGTTTGACAATTGCATGAGGTGTCTTCTCACTCTTTACAGTATTTCTCCTTACTTCTTTCATTTGATTAGTATATGAAAACAGCAAAAAAGGAAGTTTAAAAGTTTCCTGAAACTCAAGGGGAAAAAAAAATATAACTTTTCCATCATTCAAAAGAGGCCGATGTTTAGCATTTCTCATTTCTTAATGTTCTGATATATTAAAACCCCAGTCATCTCCAAGACTGTTACTGATCTGCTCTAAAATAAAAACAGTTTCACAGCTAGGTACTGTCCTTGGCCAACTGCATCAGGTGACAGTGCACCACCACCATCTACTGATCAACTGGCTGTACTACCAACAGAGGCCCCCACTCAGACTGATTTGGATGTGCAGATGGTAATTCACACATTAAACTTCTTGTACTGAGCCAGAGCCTGTCACATGTCACATCTGCCTGGAATTAAGAGCAAGGACAGCTAAATCCAAGATTCTAGAAGAACCATGAAACTGAAAAATTTCAGGCAGCAACTATTTAGATTTTTTTGGATAACGTTGAGCTACTGCTGGAAAAACTACAGATACAGGTTATTTGAACAGCATTTTGCTTTGACTTACAAATCATGAAAAACTGGTGACAGTAGGATAGGCAACCTTGATTAATGTTGCACTGAAAGGATTAAAAACTGCTTTGTCTTCCTGCACTTTCACTTACGCTAATGAAAATCACCAGAAATATTGTGTAAATTATCTTTGACAACTATTCCAAGGTATTCAGCTATCTACATGCATTTAAAGAGCTCAGTAACATAATGCATTGTGTTCCATAGGACACAGGCTTGGTTCTTCGTGCTAAGCTCAGAGCACATTTGTTCAGAGGAGCGAAGCTGTCGCTTCTCAGTACGTCTTCCTGAATTTGACTATATAAATTAAAAATTATTTCACAGCAAGGTATTTTCATAGTTATGAAATGGCTAAATTGATACCAAATTTCTTAGCTTAAAAAGGATTATTTTGGTTCATATTCTTTATAATAATCAGTAGTTCTTTTTATAGCATTTCAAGGTCTCTGTGTACTTAGACCAGCTATTCCCTTTTTTAAGAGATGGCACAGAATCTTTGTCTGCCTCTAGCAAATGGAGAATTTTTACTGGAAAGGTTACTAATATTGAAAGTGTGAACTCTCTGGTTTTCTTATGCTATTGAATCCTTTTGGTCTGATACTGCTGTAAACCAAGTCAATGTGAATGAGGATTAGCCTGGTGGAGTCGAATTTCTGTAGGAGACTATGAATAAGAATCCTGCTGGGCAGTTTGTGCTGTATCTACACCTCTGCAAAGGGATCTATCAAAAATACCCAGTCAGAGCACAGAATTTCACATCTATTCCATGTCAGTGTAAATGTCTGTACATTGTGTATCGGTGCTTAGACCCATCCTTTCCACTTCAGGACTGCTGCCTTTTGTTAAAGTGCTCCATATGGCTACCTCTTCAATCCACTTATCTTCTTTTGTCTGCGCTGATGAAGTTGTGCCAACTTACAGCAATATATTATAAAGTGTTACGTGCTGTACAAGCATTACTTCTGTGTTTCACTTTGCTGTGTCTGTGCACTAACTTAGACAATAGGTATTTGAGGCCAGTCACCTTTGATTTACTGTTGAGAGTGCCATGCACACCTCTGTCACTGTAGATACAATAAATAGTGTGATAATAACAACTTACTCCCATTGAACAAGAAAGCAGACACATGACCTAGTGGGCTGTCTTTTCTTTGACTGCAACCAAGGGAATTTACAGGTGTTCAGCTGGCCACAGGAGGGCTCTCATATTGTTCCCTAGATTCAGTAAGGAATACAGTGTGAACAAAGACCACATAATTCAGATCAAATTCCATCTCTTCCTAGATTACACTCATAGCTTATGAAAAATGAAGTTTTGTATAGTTCTTAAACAAAGCCTTTCCATCAGGGTTAAGGCCAGCTGGGACCATTCAATCATGTTACAGAATATGAATCCGTTGTTCCCACCATTTTTGTAGCCAGAACTCCCTTCAGCCACCTTCTCCACTTTTCCAGTCCCTAGACTTCATCTTTGTCTGGTCCTTTCCACTTCTGTTTTCCTCCTTGTGCTCTCCCTCGGTTTAATGTCTCTTAACGGCAGTAGCAGGGAGGTCATGCTAATTATCCCAGCAGGGTTTATTAGCCTGGACTCCAGACACTGCCATGCTTTGCCTCGAATGTGATTACTCTATTCTGAAGCACACCTTAGTGACTGGAAAGTAAGAATGTGAGCTGTAAGATTTTACCAATGTGCTTTTGTTTTGTCAAGATGTTTTTGCTGAATGTGTAATGTTTGTGTGCCTTTGCACAGTACAGTCATTTTTAATGAATTATACTAACTCCACAGCCTTTAAAGTGAGTAAGGAATGAAAGCCTTTTATTCAGTTAATACTTTTCTTATAGATAGATACAGACCTACCAGTGGCATGCACAGATGCAGTTGTATGTATACATATACTTATTTATGTGTCTTGATATGTATCTATGTATACATCAACAATATATACATAAAGATTGAAAAAGGACAGTATTCCACAGTGACATTGCAAAGACATAAACAAATGCTTTTCGTGGAGGGGAAATACAAGAAAAGCAGGCTTACATTGTACAACTTCCAGGTTGCTACTTCTGGATTTCCATTTTCAGTAGTTTGCATGTATCCACGTGCATGTGCATGCATACATGGGTAAGCCTAACTTTTGAAGAGTTCCGGTTTCCTACAGTCAACATTTCAGTAGTGCTTATGTAGGTTATGACCACCCTGAGTCTGTAATTTTAATGGGAATTGTGAGTCTAAACGTTCCTAAGAACACTGTGCCTGACAGTCAGAGGTACTAAAGTCCTTCAACCCAAAGCCAGCACATCGCAAAAACAGGCTGGCATGCGCTAAGCCAGTCTGAAACAGGCAGACAAAGTCAGTGCACGTTTGGACAGCATAGCTTCTGGGACTAGTCTGAGTCACTCTCATGCTGAAATAATGTCCCCGCAACCAGGTGAAATACAGGGCTTCCAGAACACCTCTCACTTTCTGCAAGTATGTGATCCAGTTTGGGGCCTGTCTATTTTTTTTTTGGACCAAACTCACTCATTTTTATCTTCATTTTATCAAGCTAGATAAAATCACGGCATCATAAGATACATGTAATGAGTTCACATCTCATTTTCTGGGTTGTGCTCTGGAAAACACATTGCAATGGATGTCTTTTAGTTGGCATAATATTTTCAGTTGAAAGCAGAAACAGCCTGAATCTCTGTTTTGTGGCAGGTTTTTGTGGTACAGGTTCTGTACTCTGTTTTGTGGCTACACCGTCTCTGTCAATGAGTGAGCTCAGATATTTTCCCAGTTCCTGTCTCCCATATTGTTCTTTTGCAGTGTACAGGGGTTGTAAGTGAAGCTGAGTAGTCCTTGCGTCCTTGAGCCCTGCACTATGGAGATAGTCTGGCTCTTTTCTATGGACGTTATTCCACAATTCCACACTCAGCAGTCCCATAAGTTTCTTCCCTCCTGGGGAAAAAAAGATTTTTAGATTTCTTATTAGTTTCTACCCCGTCTTCCCAACATATGGCCACAAACTGTCTTGCCTTCAGTAGTTTTCTCTGTGTTGGAGGCAGGGGCTGATAATAACATAACATATTTTTTTTTATTTTTTTTTCCCCTTTACAGAAGACATACGTTCGGCTGGAGGCCTGTTCCTGGAGCAGCATGGGGTGTAGGAGTGCTCAGTGAGGGGCTGTGAATATTCTTCAGGAAGCATTGCAGGGTTTGGTGTAAGATTAAACTGGGTAATCCATAACCAGAGCAGGTATATGGTGTGTGAGCATGGTGGGAAACATCAACAGATCAGGCAGAGGCTGTGAGCAGAGCTAAGGGGAAGGGCCTGGGAAAGCCAGAAGTTGGCCATCTTTCCTAGAAGCAGCAGATCCCTGCTTCAGAGACAGCAGCATTTTGTTGCTCCCAGGAGTCTGCTCTGATAGGCAACTATATGCTTTGCCTTTCTCCGAGCCAGTCCTGCCCACATCAGTCTTCAAAGGGTTCAGAATGCCAGACACAAAAGCAATTTCACAATGCTTCAGCCCCCATCTCCTGAGGCTTGCGCCTCTTGAGAAGCCTCAATGTTTTCCTGAGTAATCATTAAACAAGTCCCTTCCAGCCAGTTACATTTATGATGAATTACGATGCCTGGTTTTATTCACTCATGAGACAAATAATACAGTCCTGCTCATTTCAGTATTTCACATTTCACTGTGTTTATCTTGCACGCTACTTAAGCTCTGTCTTTTCCAGATGATGAGTAATTCAGGCAAAACCACCTGCAGATGCTCCTTCTCTCATTCACGCTCCCCTTCCTTGGAAATCTGTGGTGGCATCTGTTTCAGACAGACAGTCCTCCAAAACAATGGGAAGAGCTGATTCTGAGATAGCAACTGAGACAATAACCACTCTCCTATCTTTTTAATGTCATTTAATAAAAATTTCAGCAAATGTTCAATTCTAGTACATTTGTAATCAACAGCACAAATGTCAGGTTTAATTAGCAGTCAGTGACAGGTTCTGTATTTGTGCAAACTTACAGTGAAAGGTATCACAGTTCAAACAGACTATTCAGCATATCTACGTGCTCTGGACAAATACAGGGATAAAATGAAAGGGAGAGAAGAGTGCAGACAGAGTTCTGTGCATTTCTAATAAGTATACGGGAAAATACAAGGGAAGATATGCAAAACCTGACCTGGAAAAGTCCTGGCACAAGTGTATAAATATTTGCCAGCATGATAATTAACTTCTTGGCTGAATCTAGATTGCATAAAATGTTCACTCTCAGTGCACTCAGAAAAGAAAAGCAGTGAGCCATGAAAAAAGGAAGAGTATTTAAATATAATAATGAATCGCCTTTTAATTTTTTAGTCTTCAGGTGAGCCACCTTCATTTTCAAGTCTCTCACATGTATTTTAAATGCATAGTGAAAGAGCTGCTATCTCCTTTTCACTGACGCGAGGACGAAGTTAATTCTCTCCTAAACTCTAGTGTAGAGAACACTGTCATGTCTTCTTCCCCTAGCTGACAAAAACAAGTTGTTCATCAGTCCTTTGGTCACCTTCCTCCAGCAGGTTTCCAACATTGCCTTCCTTCTCTGCCAGATGCGCCACTGACCCTTGGCATCACACGTACTCTCTCATTTCCATCGCTTCCTCCCTCTGTGCTATGCCCAGAGAACGGGTGCGCTCGGGGTCTTCAGAGGCAACCTGAAAACAGCATGACTGTGACTATCTTCGCTGCTGTGCACAAAGGTTGCAGGGAATGGCAAAATCTTAAGAGTGATGGGTTTGCTTTTGTTACTTCCAAAATCATGGGAGATGTCAGGACAAGGAAGAGGCACAAGTACACCAAGATGTACTTGTTTCCTGAGACAATGAGCTCTGGAAATCGTAAGACTCAGAATAATAGCAAGTAAACCATCAGAACCATTTACAAGCATAAATACATGTGAAAAAGTCCAAGCAGTTTCCACATATTAATACTGTAGAATTTAATACTTATGTGTCATATGAAACAACTTGGTAGCAAGCTCTATGTGAGCTTGAAGACATTAATAATGAACTCCAGTTTAGTGACAGAAGGAAAAAAAATAATGTTGCAACATGCATCATGTTAATTGTGGTGGGAGGGACACTGTTTAGCACTAGCTAATTCAAAGCTGAGCCCTTGGGAGCTAAGAAACTAGTTGCATTTGCTGGCACAGCTGTAGCTGTCTACGAGATCACTAAACTGTGATGGGATGTGTGTGGCAATCAGATGCAGCAGACCAGTCATTTGAGAAAAATTGTATCAATACCTGCCTCCATATTTTGTTTTTAACTAGGTAGATAAGGTACTCCAAAAATTATTTCCATTAAGGACTGGTGGCGTAATATGGTGAAATGCCTGAAATATGTTAAAAGTCAAGCTTAGATAGACCCTGGAAGGTTATACTTTACAGAGCTTCCAGGATTACAATATAATTCTCTGTCTTTGTAAATTACCAATAACTGTGAATTATTTTAAAGCTGCTGCATAACTGCATTTGAAAAAAACCTGAGCTTTAACTTTAAAAATGGTAAGTCTACAGTTCTTAGGACGAAACGATGAATCAAACCGATGCAGCATTGCCTGTTTGAATTGGCAGGTGTGCTGACACCAAACAATGATAAGGGGTGAATTTTGATCAGTCAAAATCAACCATTCCTCAGTTTAGACTAAAGAAGGAAAGAGGTTGAAGTAGGAAGGCAGGGGAGGGACCTGTAGTAATCAAGTTTAGGTAAAACTGCTTGAACAAGACTGTGACAGTAGGTGTGTTTAGGATAGAGTTTAGAAAGATAAACTGGGATAAGATAAAACAGATGGGAAGAAAGAGAAAGAAAAAACGGAAATGCTGTTTAGAAGTGTGGGTGAGAGGTAAGAGTAAGCAGATTTTAAATAACAAAAGAGAGGACAAGGTTCTTGAGGAGGTTGTAATTCCATTTATAAAGCTGCTGTGCTTGAAACTAAAAGGTTGAAGTAACAAAAAAGTTGGAGTAGAAAGATAAATGAGGTTTTGGTAATATAGGCAGTAGCTGAAACCATGCTAATAAGTGAAGTGTCCTGGGTGAGAGGAAGTCTGAGAGCAGAGGTAACAGGTAGATGGGAGGAAGGGGAGCCACAGAAAGAAGATGATGGATACAACTGACTGGAGAACGTCAGTGAAATTCAGTTTTTAAAGTTGTGCTAAGGTTATGGCTTCTGAGAACAATGTTTGCCAGTTTTGTATTGATTTATAAAGTAGTTTCTTTTTTTTTTTTTTTCCCAAAAAGGCTAAAATCTGTACAGAACTTCTTAATGACAGCTTCAGGCCATTAAGCAAGACTGTCTTGCATTTTATTTTCGCTGACTCAAAGGGAGAGAACAGAAGGAACTGCCATCAGGAGACACAGGGAAGCACACGCACTCACAAACTCCCTGAACTGAGCTGTGCCTGGACGGCTGTGTGTATCTCCATCAACTTCCAGAAGAGCTGTACTGCTGTGGTGGCATGGGGTGGGGACAACTGAGAGCAACAGGGTGACTCAGGGGTGAGGAACTCAGATCTTAACTGCTTTGAGTGTATTTCATCAAGGCGATTAAATAGAGAGTGGAGGCCTTAAATTTAGTCCAAAGGCATTAAGAGCTTTAGGGAAGACAGTGGTTTTAGTGAGGCATTACACCAAAATGACACTTCAGAAAGCTGCTATTTTGCTGGTATGCTTTTCTCATCCTTTGATGTAGCACAAAGATAGTTCAGCTTACTTAAATCTGACTCATTTTTTGTTGTATTGTAAGAGCTTTGTGGCAGTTCAGACAATCACGTAAGTATTGTCCAGCAGAGTTTAAAGCAAGCCTTCTCCAGAGAAAGTTTTAAATTCTCCTAGCTGATATCTGAATGGCTAAATGGAGCCATAAATAACAGAAAAGTAAAAAGAAGGATTTTTGAGCTGAATAACAACTTCCTCTTAATTATAGTCTGTGTTAACCTTGTAACAATCCTTAGTATGAATGTTGTCACCTTTTCTTATTTTATTGAGAATTTTGTTATATTGGTGTTCTTACTAACTCCTTAGCTCTCAGAGTCAGGGGCACATCTGGGACTCTCAGGTATTTGTTGCTTCTTTTAAATTCAGCTTTCAGAAATGCAGGAAAAAGCTGGAAAACGTAACTACCTTAGAGGTTAAAAAAAACCCTTGCCAGTCACAAAATGTGCAAAATAATTCTGTCTGCGAATGGGAGGAGGTGAGGTGTCTGGGTTTTAATTGGACATTTAGGATTAGTGATACTGAAAATCTGAAATTAATGCAGTAAAGGGTAAGGAAAACAAATCTCTGTGCACTCGATGCATTATACATGGTGCTGCATTCTTGGATATACAAGAACTGAATCTTAAGACAAAACCAGGACATGCTTAGCCTCTCAGCATTAAGCAAGACTAAAGTTTTGTAGGTTTGTATGAGAACTGGAGCAGGAACTGGCAGAAGTTAAAAAGAATCCTAACTATAGTTCTGTTGTAGAGCATCTGTGGTCAGATACTGAGGCCTTGATTTCCTTGTCAGTGTTCTAATTTTGGATTATCTTAATGTTTTGTCTTTCAATTAAATGAAATCCCTTCAGCCTAGCACTAGTGGGTTCTTGCTTGTTTGTTATTAGTAAGCTGTCCACAAGGCTATATGCCCTCACTGGCCTGTCTTCTGCTCTTATAAAACAACTTCTTTTATAAAAGAAATTCCTTGATCATATCCCCATGTGTGGATTTTAGCATCTCCCCGTGTTTTACAGAGAGACTTCCAGCAGGTGCACCCTCAAATATATTCTGCCCTAAGTCAGTGGCTGCAAACTGAAGTATCCATGCCTGGCTTGCCAAGACATACATTATCACTGGGAAATATCTAGGTACCAGGACTGGCATTTCTACATTGGACTGGCAGACTAATGGCTGGAAGCCTTTTTCGTCATATGCTTCCACCAAATGTTTTTCCAGTAGAAGTATGGGTTGCTTCAAAAAAGTGGTAGGTTATTGTACAGTATTTCTGAACTTGCATTTTCCCCTCTGGGAAATGCTGAACAGCAGTATATGGAGGAGTTTTTTAAAACCTCTGCCCTAGACTCCTTAGAGTCCTTGGGGTCAGTCTAGACCTTTTCTTCTTCCAAGATACGCTGAGTATCATTCAGCTAGTTGTTTCAGCCTTCAGAGAAATATAGACACTGTGCCTCAGCTATTCTAAGGAGGCTTTGCACAAAGTTGGCAGAGAAAACTAGCATTTGATGTAGGCAGCTGCCCAGGGCAGCAATCCACAGGAGCTGCCATTCACCCCAGTGAGGGACAGATGGTTCCTCACAGCTCACCTGCCAATGGGATTAAGCAGAGCTCACTGCCCCCAGAAGTGGACTTTTGTTTTTGTAGCTACGCACAGGGCCAGACTTGCTGCTGTTCCTCCCAAGGGAAGGGCCAGGGTGGGAGGAACAGTGGCCACATTGAAGGGGAGTCTGTGATACGCTGGTAGCGGCAGTCACTGCTTTCTGGCTTCTTCCCTGATGCTACTCTCCCCTTCCATTGCTCTCAGTCCTGAGCCTGCTCTTCACCTTCATGTGTTGTGTCCCTCAGCAGGAGCACAGGCTGCTCTTTTGGCTAAGAGAGAGAAGGTATCTGGGAAGGAAGACAGCAGGGATCTGCTCATCTTCTGAGCAGATCATGCTGGAGGGAAAGGCACAAGCTCACAGATGCTGATATCTCCCATAGCTCCCGAAAGCTCCACAGACACCACGCAGCCTTTCCTTCCCCCTTCCTTCCCCTGTCCCAAAGCCTACTGACTCCTCAGTCATCCCTTCATCCCTGCTTCAGATCTATCAAGATCTCCCCGTCCTTTCTCAGCTGCTGGAGCCCAGCCTCATAAAACCCTCATTTTGAGTTCAAGAATCCCTACTAGCCACTCCTCTGCAACCTTTAGGCAACGCTTACAGTCTTTTTTTTTTAATCTCAGCCTAGTCCTCTTCTGGTAGCTCCCACAAGGTAAATACTATTTTATTTAATATAGAAATAGGGCAGTGAAGCCTACTTTTGGCTCTAATATTTATTGAAGCCTTGAGCTGGTCCACATCCAGTTGTCTACCAAGGGACTTAGTGTGCAGTCAGGTATGGGGATGTATTTCACACATAACAGTTCCACACTGACTTCCCTACGTAAACAAGTACTTAGGTCTTGCTTAGGCAAACATTTCTTTACCTTATGAGCACATATAGGCACTAGTTGACTTTCATATTAATAGCACAGCATGTGTATGTCAATATTGAAATGATCTGAGATCTTCAGGGTAAAAGCTGTTTATGCCAAAGATAGCATTAGGTTTTGGTATCTACACTCAGCATGGCTACAACTAAAACAGAAGTTGTACTCAAACACTGCTAGCTATCTGGCAAGAATAGGAAGTTTTTGTTGTCCTGGCCATAAAACTTTGCTTTTCTCTTTGAAAGATCCAGGACTAAATAGCTGTAGCATTTTTCATGTGAAATGTTGAATACCACTTAATCAGTAGCTGTCTCAGCTTACCAGGAGCATTGCAAAATAATCTTCAGGGCTTTGTACTCTTGACGTTCACTTTGTTTTTTGGGTTAGGTTTTCTGTGATCTTCCATATGTAAAGTAACTTCTGCACTGGTAAACAAGGACTTTGCTAGAAATGATAAAAGTACTTCAAAGCCAGTTTCAAATGCACAGACCGGTACTACCAACCAGAAAGGCTAGATAACATCTTGCTAGAGATATACTTGCACTTCTTGGTTCATTGCATTCGCTTGCTATATAGAAAATATTTAACTGTTAATCCATTATAGATTTGTCATTGGCTGGCTGAGCACTGCTTTCATAATTTACATTTGTGTACATGGAAATAATTAATACGAGAAAAACTGTACTAGAAATTGTGAGAGAGAAAAGAACTAATTAGCCAAAATTTTTGCTTAAGCATATTCAGGATACCAGTCAAGTGTCTGTGAAACTACTCATCATAGAAAATTGAAAATTGTAACTATAAGCCTAACCTCAAAGTAAGCCATATGCTCTTCAAGGCACTCTTTGAACTTGTCTGTCTACTAATGATTGGTACAGAGAGCCTCATTAATAGCTAATCATGTTGCAAGTACATTAGTATGCATGTCTTGAATGGTCAACTATTTGGAAATGTGTTTGTACAATTTAAAATGTAATTTACATTGTTTGTACAATGTGTAGCCTCAGCATAGACTGGACAAAGAGGAAATGCTGTAGAAAGGAAAAATTTCCTTTCCCACCTTGGGGTGGGAATAGGTCCAGCCATCTAGTTCCCACTGCACCTCCAGTGCTAGGGCTCAAGTATTCTTCCTGAATAGAAATCCCAGAATCACAGAAGGGTTGAGGTTGGAAGGCACCTCTGGAGGTCATCTGGTCCAACCCTCAAGCAGGGCCACCTAGAGCCAGTGGCCCAGGATCATGTCCAGATGGCCTTTGTGTATCTCTGCAGATGGAGACTCCACACCTCCCTGGGCAACCTGTGCAGGTGCTCAGTCACCCTCACAGTGAAAAAGTGTTTCCTGATGTTCAGAGGAAACCTCCGGCGTCTCAGTTTGTGCCCATTGTCTCTGGTCCTGTCACGGGTCACCGCTCACAAAAGCCTGGCTTCATCCTCTCTGCATTCTCCCTTCAGGTATTTATATACATTAATAAGATCCCCCTGAGCCTTCTCTTCTCCAGGCTGAGCAGTCCCAGCTCTCTCAGCCTGTCCTCATAGGAGAGATGCGCCAGTCCCTTCATCATCTTCATGACCCTCCGTTGGACTCTCTACAGTATGTCTGCGTCTCTTTTGTGCTGGGGAGCCCAGGACTGGACACAGCACTCCAGGTGTGGCCTCACCAATGCCGAGTAGAGGGGAAGGATGACCTCCCTCGACCTGCTGGTAATATTTTGTCCAGTGCAGCTAAGGATACCACTCGCTGCCTTTGCTGCAAGGGCACCCTGCTGGCTCATGTGTGACCAGAGTTAGAACTAAGTTCTAACTAGAGGCTGACTTAGGTCATATTATTGTATTAATGTTATTTACTGACACCGCTCCTGCGGTGTTTACTCATGCTGCAGTAAATTGGCTCCTTTTTTCTTTAAAGGTGTCTAGCCAATGGGTATCAGCAAACAAGGCATGAAAACGTGACTGGAGCATAACTGATATTTGCTTAAGTTTGAAGGGGATTTGAATCAAGCTGTCCCATGTGTCCCTGGGAGTGTTCATCCAGGAATCAATAGCATTACCAATATGTTAGCGTTAGATACTTCAGTGCTTGATGAAGCAAGGTGGAAAAGATAATTGCAGGAGAAGCTCTTTGCAGGAATAGCTCAGTTTCATGACATGAATGGGTGCATTTATGAGAATGCTACTATACAATCATACGTATAAATTTAGCTTATTCAGGAAGGAGACAAGCCCTGTGTGCCCAACATAGGCGATTAGTGTATCTGGGCTGCAATAAAGAGAGCTAACGCGGGGAGTGTGTGGTATTATATGTAGCTTGTGTTTTCAAAATCTGCATAGCCTTTTAGGATCAGGTACCCACATCTCACTTCGGTAGGTCAAAATATTTATGGGAATATGATGAAAAAATGCGGGTTTTCTTGTTATCCTTGGCCATGTCATTGTTAGATGGGATATTGTAATATCAGGACCTAGAGATTAATTTATACATAATCTGAAAAGAAGAGATTTGTGAATAACCACTTCCAGAAAAGCTTTTATCCTTTCTTCACGTCTGAGCGGCTTTTGTGAAGTGGTAGATGTCATGTGATAGCATCTCTTAGTCATGGTGTCCATATAGGTGAGCTGTATGTCCCAGGCTAAATAAAACCCAAAAGCTATGAGACCACCAACCTAATAGAGTGGAATTTCATCACTTTAAGGTAGCTTACACAAGTTAGATAGCAAAACAGCACAGGAAGGCCAAAGCAGTCTGTAATTCCTATGAGTTGTGGTAGTTCCCAGTGCACAGCCACAGGGGAGGCTAGTGCTATGGTGCTGTGGTGAGTGGCTCCAGGTAGCGTTCTTCCTTCTTTGAAGGAAGAAGGTAACGATGAAAAGTTAACCTTTCAGATGCCTGTAGCTTGTAGTATGAATTAGGAAACATCCTTTGCTTGAGCTGTAAATCCATTGCGTAACGGGTCAAGTGATCAAATGCAGCCAAAACCGAGTCTTGAAACGGGCCGTAGTGATAAAGCAAAATTTTCTATTTTTGAAAAAGATAATTAAGGGCCTATGTAAACGTCCTTCTGCTTTCTTAAATGTAAATCCTAGGCAAAATTCAGTGCAATATCCTATTTCTCAGTGTGGTACCTCATTTCTTTTCCAGCCCCAATCATTATGTGTTATCTCCAGATGTTGTGAGGACTGTGGTATCTGTTTTCTGTGAAAATAATACAACTACATTCCAGAAAATGCATATTCCTCCTTGTAACAAATTGCTCTCGCTCTCTTTATGGACAGAAATAAGTTTTATGTAAGTTTCTAGCTATGAGCTCATTTATGCTAATTTAAACCTATGGACATCCAGAGAAAGGGAAATGGGATCTCAAAAAAGATGCTATATAATGTGTGATTATTTACCGGGTGGCCGACCTTTCTTTAGGTCGGTATGATGATGGTACCATTGCCTCACAGTCACTAACAGCCCCTAAACTTTGATCAGTGTTGTTATAAATCTGGGCTCTTCAGACCACGCTTGGTACATGATAACTCGTTAGACCTGACGTGAGTTTACAATATTGAAACCTTTATGAGAAGCAGGAGTAAGATCAGGTGATCTGTATTTGCTCATTTGGTCTCCTCTGTGAACCGAATAGCCTTGTTTTACCTACTGTTCTTACAGGACCGAGCTTTACAAATAAATCCTCCAAATTCTCAGGATAAAAAGATAAAGTTGCAGTATTTATCAACTCTCAGAAAATGTATTTGAACAACTTAATGGTAAAATCAGAGTGAAATATACTGTAATCGATTGGAGTGTCTCTAAAAAGGAACCAGAAAATCGGTTTTAACACTTCTGGGGCACAAGAATTTAATAAAATTCATAAAAGGAACAACCTGTAGCTTGTGGTATAGCTACTCTGGTCAAATACTGAGGTGACAAAGTAAACAACCATGCCGCTTTCTAAGAACAAATGTGTAATGCATTGCATTTTTATGGCAGATTTTATTTAAAAAACGGACATGACAGAACCTGAAGCTTTAAGACGCCTCGGTGAGAGATCAAACTTGTAGGTACACAAACTTCAGTCGAGCAGGCGAACTGAAGCATTGGCAGTGTTCGGGAGCAGGTCGTGGGAAATCCGTGAGGCGGTGGGGCAGGGGCTTTGCTTCGCACAGCTGTGCAAAGACTTGCCGTAATAGCTGTCTGTAGCAGCAGCCTCTGCGCTGGAGGAAACACGAGGAGCGCCTGCTCTCCCTCCCCTGGGAAGCATCATGCTCAGCAGGGCCCGGGAAGGGAGGGGTGACTGCTGTGGCCCGTCTCTGTCTCCGCTGGCCTGGGGAGAAGTAACGCACGAGATGCGCTTGCGGATGGCGCAAAACACAGCGGTGAGA
>NW_009258383.1:564835-592961 GCF_000687185.1 Egretta garzetta
CGCAGCCCCCCCCGCCGCCCCCGCGCCTGCCGTAGGAAGCAGAAAACTTGTCTACCGAAGGGTCCGAAACGTGCCCGGAGGAGACGTGTCCTCCCCCATAGTCAGTGTTAGCCTCGTGGCATGCGATGTCAAGGGGCTAAATGTGTCGCCCGGGATGAGCGATTGTATGCCAGCTTAGCCTTCCTGGCGATGGGCTGGCAGCGTCCTTCCCGCTCCCCCATAGTCAGTGTTAGCCTCGTGGCATGCGATGTCAAGGGGCTAAATGTGTCGCCCGGGATGAGCGATTGTATGCCAGCTTAGCCTTCCTGGCGATGGGCTGGCAGCGTCCTTCCCGCTGTGGTGGGGTGGAAGTACGCCATGCAAAGAGTACGCTTATGTCCTGTTTCCTCTAAGCTTTCCTGTCTTGCATGTGGGTAAGAATCAGTACGCAACACTCGCCACAAGAAGGGAAGCATTAAAAGTAACCTTTTGGGACTCTTTCTTTTGTGGTTGTATTTGCGGTATACTAAGAAAGATCTAGGTGGGCCTGTGCTCTCATGCAGAGTATTCAAAAGGTGTTGGTATCTTATAGCAAAACCTACCACAGTAGGCAATCTGACATCAAATGTTACATCAGATTCTGCCTTTTTTTAAGGACAAGCCAACAGCAGTTCAGGAGTAAGAAGTACTAAACTATAACTCAAAGGCCAGTAAACTTGGGACTATGCTGAGTTTATTGATAAGCATGCCAGAAAAACAGCACTTCAGATACCAAGGTAATAGCAAAATCTATTTTCATTTCTGTATCATATGGAAAATCTCATTCATATATATGATCCAAATGGTTAGGTATTGGAAAAATTAGTGCCTTTCAGCTGCCCTGGCGATCTCATCTTCTGCTGTCAAGCTCAATTCATGGTACGTGGCAAGACTTGTCTCTATAGCTGCTACATGCGCATCAAGCCTGATAGCTGATTATTTAAGCAATAGCAGCTATGTCTCTGAGCAGAGAACATTTCTGTCTAAATAGAATGGTCTAATTTTATCTTCCGTGTAAGAGCATCTGAGTTTTCTTAGATAGTATAATTTTCCAAAGTCTAATTACGAGCCCAGTCTTTACTCTTTGGAAGTGTGTGTTGGTAAGTGCATATGGAGAGCTAATCTCATATTGAAGTGTATCCTGCTCGCTAGTTTCCAGCTACTGACCATGAGTCTTTTTTTGAAAGTTTATGGGATGCCAGCTTGTAGCTTTGAATGAGTTCCTAATCATCAGGTGTGTTTTAGTACCAGGCACCTCCTTGTTTGTATACTGAGCACAGTAAGTGCTAAATGGTTGTAAAACCTAAACCAACTGGTTTTCCCTCCTGCCCTTTTAGCACCGTGGTGATAGTTGTAGCTACAGGTGAAGGGCCATTGCCAAAGTTCAGGGATGTTTGCAGATGACTGACTCTCCCCTTGTGGCTGGGAAGAGACTAGTGAAAAAACAAGGGATGGGAATAAAAGTGGAGGTGAGAAAGCCAGAGGATGCCATCAGGGAGTAGTTGCTTCAGCTGCAGTATTTATTACTGGGCAAGTTACAAGAGACTTGGGTAGAGAGTTGTGGTGGGACAGATTAGATAAGACTCAGTTAAGGTGTTCCATGCCTGTGTTAACAGACCAAATAAATAGGTCTTGGATTTGGAGCTGTTTGAAGGTGGGATTTGTAGTCTGTGTTCTGGTTAAGGAATGGATGAGGAGCGACGCTTTGCAGTGAGCATTTCTCTCTTTCGCTGCTCTCAGCCGTATGTTCAGACAGTCCCAGTTTCAAATTCTGCTCCATCAGCCTGATTACATAATTTGTGAATATGGAAAGTACTGGTAATTAAGCTCTGCATTTAGCACCCTATTTGGCGAATTGGATGACTTTGGCACGCTGTTACCTTATTTGATTCATTATGCAGATCTTTTCTGGCCTCTGAAGGTCACAGAGGTACCCTCTAAGTTTCAGTAAAGTATTTTCTTTGATATGGTAAAATCCACGCACATGAGTTGCTCGTTTTTGTCAGTGTTGGTGCTAGAAGTCCATGAAGGTACGCTTTAGGATTGGTAAGGCTTTACCTCTTTTAGCTTCTCTCAAATACTTAAAACCTGACAAGTGTTTCAGGTGAGGACTAAATTATGGGTTTGAGGTTTTTTGTTTGTTTGTTTTTTAATTGTTCTATCAGGTATTCCAGAACTTAAATTTGTTTGAATGCTGAAATGAAAGTGTAGAAATTTTAATTAAAACAAAAACCCAAACGAACCCTTAAGCTGCTTTCCTATTGGGAATTGGTGATTTGTCTGATGAGTACAGACAAAATACACAGTGAGTATTCATCATGTGAACAGATCCCTTTTAAACTTAGGGAGCCTTGGCAAATAGGAATTTAAGAGTTATATGAAGAGGTTACAGGGAGGATGTAAGCAAAATCAGTGTAATTTGAGAAGGGGTTAAATTTCTTTGTTGCCTCTAAACTTTGCTTCGCAGTAGAAGATGAGGACGATTCATTCACAGATGCTAGGGAGGCTCTCTTAAAGAGAAATCCTAGAATATCGTGTTGTGGTGCAGAAGTCCGGTATGACTTTTATCTGCTGGGTACCAGTTTTAATTCATGTCTTCACTGGTCTTCATATTTCATTAGTTGTTCAAAATTAAGAAGTTATGAATAATAACACTTGAGTAATAAATAGCACCCAGTTCAAGGACTAGTCCACTAGTAGATGAATGCGCTCAGGATATCCACCTTCATAATCCCAGAATGAGATCAGACAGATCTTTTTTTCCTAGTATGATGGTGAATAAAAGTTCAGCTGTTGCTGCTGTATCTTCTCCCTCCGTGTGCACGGAGGACAGGAGGGTGGACGCTTGAGTGCTGCTGTTTGGAATTGCCTGCCTGCCTGCAAACAGCCATTACCATTGCTTGACATTGTGAAAGCTAATTTCACAACCATTTCAGCTGGACATTTGGTAAAGGCTTCTTCTCTGGACCGCACAGTAACAGCTGTGAGGAGAACCTCAGGTTCTTGGTGTTTTTTAAAGCCAGTTATCCCAAGCTTGCAGTTCTAGCCATGATGATAAAGTTTAGATGATGCAGAAATAAAGTCTTTCGCTCTTTCATCTTGCACTGCTGTACTATCTCTTCTCAATCAGCTGGAAATTACTTCAAATGCAAATATTTATTTCGCTGAGACCACAAATGGACTCATAAGAGTCAAATCTAAATTGCTCTAAAGCAGTACAAAAAATACTGTTTTATTTTAGAGGAGGAGGAAATTGTTTACTTAGTATTAAATAGTATTGTAAAATCTTAATGAGGATGAGATGCTCCTTGGTTTTATCGTTTATCAGATCTGGGTAAGCACTCAATTTTTATTTTTTTTTTCATGTTTACCTTGAACTACTAATGCTTGCAAATGCCTAGTAACTGATTTCTCTCAGTTAGATGAACAAGTTACCTAAGTGAGCTGAGTATTTAAAACTGCAGTCTTTTTCTGCTAAATATTTGTGTTCATCCTTTTGGCTTGTAATACCTTGCAGTAAGTCATTCAACTTACCTTAAATAATGTGTGTATGCGCTTGTCAAGTGACAGCAAATTCACATGCTGCCTTTCCCTGTGGTCATTTGTCCACTTGTGTCTGGAGACAGTGTTAATTACCATGTGTTACCTCACACAAAGGTTAAAACAACTTTCTCCTTCCCCCCTCTCTTTTGTCTTTTTTTCTTTAAAACTCACAATGGCACCTC
The DNA here is from genome assembly GCF_000687185.1 of Egretta garzetta. NCBI lineage: Eukaryota > Metazoa > Chordata > Aves > Pelecaniformes > Ardeidae > Egretta > Egretta garzetta. Next base: position 568,579 of record NW_009258383.1, read on the forward strand.
TTACTGCTTAATACTGGAACCTGGTTCATGAAATTTTTAGGGACCGCTGCTTTCTGTGCCAACTTCTGGCCAAGTGAATGGTTTCAAATAGCAGTCATCTCTCTACGGGAAAGGTTTCTGGTAACAATGAAATGCAATTTTACCATATGCATGTAAATTTAACAGAAACCTGGGTATATGTGTGCTAGGGAGAAAGGATTGTGGTTTTAGGTTTGTTGGAAAACTTAAGAAATCTCTAGTGGTTTTGGTGTGTGAAGGAGCAGAAATGTCACTCTGCCTCCTGTTAGTGCAAACCTGAAATTAGATTTTTACTCTTATCTTCTCTGGGTAAAGACTAGCCACAGTCTTGGTGTATGAAGAAAACTGAGAGGAAAATGCATGGCAAGGAAACTCGATGCATAGGTCGTATCAGTATAGGTATGGACAGTACCTGGCAGCTTGGTGGTTCAGCTTTAATGGCATTTCTTAACAACCTTGCTTGAAGTTTGGCTGTTGGGTAGCAGTATGGTTGGGAACGATGCTTCTCTTCCATGTATCTCAAATTCATAGAATCACAGAATGGTTTGAGTCGGAAGGAACCTTAATGATCACCTCATTCCAACCCCCCTGCCATAAGCAGGGACCCCTTCCACTAAACCAGGTTGCTCAAAGCCCCATCCAACCTGGCCTTGTGGATGCCCCATCTTGGGAAATATTCAACTTCTCTGGGCAACCTGTTCCAGTACTTCAGCACCCTCATAGTGAAGAATTTCTTCCTACTATCTAATCTAAATCTACCCTCTTCCAGTCTAAAACCATTACCCCTCGTCCTTTCACTACACTTCCTGATAAAGAGTCCCTCCTCATCTTTCCTGTAGGCCCCCTTTAAGTACTGGAAGGCTGCTATAAGGTGTCCCCAGAGCCTTCCCCACACTGAACAATCCCAAGTCTCTCAGCCTGTCCTCATAGGGGAGGTGCTCCAGCGCCCTGATCACCTTTGTGGCCTTCCTGTGGACTTGCTGCAACAGAGCCATGCCCTTCTTGCATTGGGGGCCCCAGAGCTGAACACAGTACTCCATGTGAGGTCTCACGAGAGCGGAGCAGAGGGGGAGAATCTCCTCTCTTGACCTGCTGGTCATGCTTCTCTTGATTGAAGCCTAGGATATAGTTGGCTTTCTGGGCTGCAAGTGCACATTGCTGTATCATGTTGAGCTTGTCATCAGTCAACACCCCAGGTCCTTCTCCGCGGGGCTGCTTTCAATCCATTCTCTTCACAGCCTGTATCTATGCTTGGGATTGCCCTGACCTTGCACTTGGCCTTGTTGAACTTCATGAGGTTTGAACAGGTCCACTTCTCAAGGTCCCTCTGGATGGCATCCCTTCCCTCCAGCATGTCGACCACAACACACAGCTTGGTGTCATTGACAAACTTGCTGAGGGTGCACTCAATCCCACTGTCCATGTCCACGACAAAGGCGTTAAACAGCGCCAGTCCCAATACCAACCCTTGAGGAATGCCACTTGTCACTGGTCTCCACTTGGATGTTGAGCTGTTGACTGCAACTCTTTTAGTGTGACCATCCAGCCAATTCCTTACCCACTGAGTGGTCCACCCATCAAATCCATGTCTCTAATTTAGAGACAAGGATGTCATGCGAGACAGTGTCAAATGCTTTGTACAAGTCCAGGTAAATTGTATCAGTTGCTCTTCCCTTTTCCACCAACACTGTAAGCCCACTGTAGAAGGCCACCAAACTTGTCAGGCATAATTTGCCCTTAGTGAAGCCATGTTGGCTGTCACCAGTCACCTCCTTATTTTCCACATGCCTCAGCATTGTTTCCAGGAGGATCTGCATCATGATCTTGCCGGGCACAGTGGTGAGACTGACTGGCCTGTAGTTCCCTGGGTCTTCCTTTTTTCCCTTTTTAAAAATGGGGGGTTCCTCTTTTCCAGTCAGTGGAAACTTCATTGGACTGCTATGGCTTCTCAAGTATGATGGATAGTGGCTTAGCAACTTTATCTACCAGTTCCCTCAGGACCCATGGGTGCATCTCATCAGGTCCCATGAACTTGTGCACCTTCAGGTTCCTCAGATGGTCTTGAACCTGATCTTCTCCTACAGTGGGCAGTTCTTCATTCTCCCAGTCCCTGCCTTTGCCTTCTGCGACTTGGGCAGTGTGGCTTGAGCACTTGCCAGCGAAGACTGAGGCAAAAAGGTCATTGAGTACCTCAGCCTTCTCCAGATCCCAGGTAACCAGGTCTCCCGTTTCCTTCTGGAAAGGGCCCACATTTTCCCTAGTCTTTCTTTTATCCCTGACATACCTATAGAAGCTTTCCTTGTTGCCCTTGATGTCCCTGTCCGGATTTAATTCTATTAGTGCTTTAGCTTTCCTAACACAATCCCTGGCTGCCCGAACAATTTCTCTATATTCCTCTCAGGCTACCTGTCCTTGCTTCCACCCTGTGTAGGCTTATTTTTTGTGTTTGAGTTTGTCCAGGAGCTCCTTGGTCATCCATGCAGGCCTCCTGGCGTTTTTGCCTGACTTCCTCATTGGTAGGATGCATCACTTCTGAGCTTGGAGGAGGTGATCCTTGAATTTTAACCAGCTTTCTTGGGCCCCTCTTCCCTCCAGGACTTTATCCCATGGCACTATACCAAGCAGATCCCTGAAGAGGTCAAAATCTGCTCTTTTGAAGTTCAGGGGAGTAAGCTTGCTGTGTACCCTCCTGTAGTCTGTAAATTACTCTAGTACGTTTGATCAATACAATTGTGTCATGTACCTTGAGCTTATAATTTAGGGAGATAGTTATTTTTCCAGTCAGCCAAAGGCAAACTAAATAATCTCTCCAGAATACCTGCAGCTGGAAATCGAAGTGTGCACTTCCAGTATTTCTGTTACCTTATGTACTGGTTACCTGATGCAAGCTGCATTTTTTTGTAGATTAATTTTCCTTTACTCCAGTATACATCAGTTCTGCCTTTAGATATGAAGAAAGGCAACTTCTGAGAGAACTGCACTGTCGGTATTCTGCCTCTCCCACAGATCTCAGTGGTTTTATCATTTACCTGTCAGGGAGCACAAATAAGGGAGGCAATAAGCGTGTGTAAAGTTTTGTATTTACTAGAACAAATTAGTTTAATACTAAATGTAATATATGCTAATAATATATACTAAAACATTTTGGTTTGGAAAATACCAAACAGAACTGAGTGCTGCTTTTTTTTCCTTCAGAAATTCCAGAAACATTTTCCTGTAAGCTGGTTTACATTAAGTTTTCAGTTCATGTAATATCTGGCTTGTTGTGCATGGGAAATAAGCATTATACACTTGCTTTTTACAAACACTAGTTTTATTTGAAACTGGAAAGATATGTATGTATTTGCTAATACAACACCATAAGAATGTGAACATACTGTAATTTCTTGTTGCTTTTAATACATGCATTGAATCTTTTGCTTTAAAATATTAAGACAGAATCATATTTGACATAATAGTGAGTATGAGTCCTTGAAAGTAGTATTTATTTCAACATAGAACTACATTTTCATTTCATGTAAAATGCCAATGTTCTGGTTCAGATATACCCAAGTCACTTTTTTGCTAGCTTGAAGAGCAACAGCTCTTGAGACCATCTGAAGGAAAAATTCATTTATGTACAGTATAGTCTGCAAATTTGGCTCCCTCACTAGCTACTTGGGGGATTGGGTATATTTAAACAGAACTGCTGTGGATATAAAGTATGTTCTGAACAGAAGCAGTCTCTGCAGGCAGGGCACAAAAATCCCTGGAAATCCAACACTGAAGCTATCTTCTAATTGTTCCTACTGTTAGCTTTTGCAGTTCCATGAGCTGTCACTGCCTGTGCCATACTGCGGAGGTGGCATGCTAGGGAGCAAAATCCTGTCTTTACCCGTTACCTGTACACCTCACGCACCAGGAGGTGAAGCCTTCCTGTCACTGCGAGTCGGAACCTGCACGTTCGCTCTGCTACGCTGCTGTAACGCTTGTTTTTCAGGTGGGGAGGCAAGAGCACGTAACAATAGAGGGGACCCCACATAAGCCTTGCTGGACTTGGGGTGACCCTCGTAGGGGCCACCCTCAGCCTCTGCCCTGCGGTGGCAACTGCAGTTAGCAGGGAGGAAACTGAGCACAGGGGGGAAGCCAAGGGGAAGGAAGTAGCAGCATCCTTTTGGCTTGGGGACAACAAAGGAGCTGAATCCAGTAAGGTGCAAAAAACTTACAATTAAGTTCTGGCTGCAGAAATGCTGAGAACTACTGTACTGTGGGTAGGTGTGGGTAATACTACAGCAATGTTTAACAGTAAAGGGGAGCTTACCTTGACAGTCAGTAAATGCTGAGATAAATAAGAGGTAGAGGCATAAGGTACTCCTGCTTTGTTAAAGAAAACAGAGGCCTTTCTTCTTCCTGCAGTAATCGACAAAGGTGATAGCAGTGTTGGGAGCTCCCTCTTATTTCATCCCACCGTTGTGATTGTCCTTACTGAAAAAATGGTGTCTTTCATCCTTTATAAGCAAGGGCATTTCCTAATACAGCAACAAGTATTTCTCAAAAGATGTTGTGAGACTTGCTTGATAATAAAGCAACAACAAATTAAGGTAGATGCTGTATTTGGACTGCTGCTGGGAGGAAATTAATGTTTCGGCAGTTTTGTCCATCCCCCTTGCTCTCCACCACACTGTGAACAGTTGTGCAAAGCAAAAGGTTAAGATCCAAACATCTCGTATCTCGGTCTGCTTGATGTGTGAATGGAAGACTTTCTCATGCGAGGGATATGCAACTGTTGTCCAGGGTAGGCGGCATCTCGCCTAACTCGGGTGTCTGCATCTTAGCTACTCATCCATGGTCCTTTTACAGACATGAAGATGTAATATTTTCAGCTAATGGAGCTGAGTGTCATTCCTGTCACCTGGAGTAAGCACATTTGGTCAGATGAATCATGCTGTGTAAATCTCCATTGACTAGCACGGCAGCCTAGACAGCGCTGTTTGTGCTCCCATTCAGTCAGATGAATCCTCCTTCAGATACTGTACCTGGAAGTTTAATCAGCATGGTGTTGCCCTCTGGCTCGGCCTCAGAGCTGCTGAATATATACCATGTAGTAAACTATGCGAAGGAGCACACACTCTTGGATTACCTGCCTGGGTTATCTTGCATTTCTCAAGGCTCGAACTGGAGTTATTGTCTGTTTACATTTCTAAACCATTTGCCTTTGTAGCATTATACTTATGAGCCCAAGTGTTTCACTCCCAAGAGTAAATAAACAAAAAGAAAGGTTTAGAAGCAAGTAAGGAGGCTTGCAGAGTTGTTCAGGCTTGTCTGCGTGTTTTTTTCCATGTTTTTAATTAGCTTTGTATTCCCAAGAGTTGATTTATTCTGGATTAAGCTGCATTGTAACTCTCTCACCTTTGTCTGTTTTCTCTTGCTGGCATTTGCGTAGCAATGTGGTAAACCAGACTGAGGCGGTTTTCCAACTGAAAACTCCTGTATGCACCAGTTCAGTCTTCACCTGGATCACTTCCCCAGTTGGATACATCAGGAATTACACAAAGCTGGTGCAGAGGAAAGGTCTGAGAGAAGCTGATAAGGGAAAACAAGGACTTCATGGCAGCAGTGCCAGCTGATGCAGGATTAAATTGCTTGTAGAACTATAACATGATCTTTAGGGCACAACATTTAGCAAGTTAACTGTTTTAAAAGTTACTGCTTAAAGGCTATTGTCTGAAAATGTGATACCACCCTATTACTCAAAGAAAAAGCATAATTTCTTGAAAACTAATTTGCCTACAGTAGGCAAAAAAACCTGCACCAGAGCAGTGAATTAGAGCAGACCTGGACCTAGGTACTGGCAGATGATTTGAGGTGCTTTCAGCTGCGACCGTCTCGGTCTCCATCAGGACAGGTTTTTGTCCCTGCCTCAGATACTCCAGCTTGTTGTACCCTGCATGGTAGCTTAAACAGAGCTTCATCAGCTCACGTGAACTGTGAGATGTAGTGCTCATGAGTGTTTCTCCCAGTTCTAGGGCAATGGGTGGGTTAGTACCCGAGTCATCTTTTCCCTGCTCTCTGGATGTCCCAAACGGCTTGAGGGGAAATGATGCACTTCAGCAACGGCCGAAGAAATGTGGAGGGCAATACTGGGCACTTAGCATAGCATTCTGGTAAAGTCACTTTTGTCAGCTAGCCATGAATGTACGATTTGGCCTAATTAGCGCGTGACGCCTGATAGCGTCTGGTCACTCCTCTCTGAACTGTCTGTCAGCCAGAGCAATTCCCGCTTTCCTCCAGATACTGCACTTCTGCATTGATGTCTCCTAGATTAGGGTGTCTGCTGACAGATAAGAAGTTTTTGCTCCTTATCCTACCCTTCCTCCTCCTGTCCCTGTGCTGGCCCTCATATCTTGAAAGGCTTGGAGTGCTTTTGCTGCAGACCTGCAGGAAAGTCTGCTAGGGAGTGTTCAGGGCTGTTTCTTGTTTCTGTTTGAGTTGGGCAAGCATAGCTAGGGAAATAAATGGGTCCAGGAGCTCTGGAGACAGGACTGATGGTCTGCAGGGGGTGAGGAGGACGAGGGCGGGAACACGCCGCCAGGCAGCAGGGCAATAAACTTGTCCAGGCACCGTGTTGCTTTTGCAGAATGGGTGGCATCAGCTCAAGATGGGAGCAACAGTTCCTCTCTTTGCTTTCCTCTGAATTGTGCTCCTGGCAAGTTCTGAAACCTGCTGAGTAGCATGCTGACCTGGACAAATATTACAGTAGTTTAAAAAGCTACTTGTGGTAATAATGTTGACAGACACAGTGAAGCACAGCAATATACTTGCTCTTTTAGCTTTACCCAGAGTATTCTTGCAACTCAGCTTATTTCAGCGTGTGGTGCTGCAGTCGAGGTCCTGGCAAATAACTTAAGTTTGAGCCAGTCTCTAAGTTCATGATTTACAGGAGCCAGGAACGCAGATGTTTGAAACGAGAGCTGTATTTTCATTGTTTTGCAGGGTGCCTGTGTGTGGGGACTGTTACTTTTCCCCCTACTATTAAAACTTTAATATGAAGAAGCTCATTTTCTTCAAAAGTTAAAAATTCCTTTGTTCTTACAGGGTAGTTATTTAATTCTTTAGAATACTGCTAGTTAAAACTTTTCAGAGGAAACTATGGCATTAAACTTGCACGATGTAAATATTGTTGTTAACAGTCTATGTAAAAATTAAAAATACACTTGCTTCAAGCAGCCTGAAGCAGTAGGAGCAAGAGTTTCTAATGGGATGAATTTCAAGTTTACTTAGTGCTTCAAGCTATCGAGTTATAACTGCAGCAGGCTTTGGAATATTAAACTAGTAAAAGCACTTTAAAAATCAGTTGTTGAAGGAAGAGAACCTGATAGACTAAAATTCTTGTTGAGAACTATTAGTTTTTCCAGACATTTGATTAGATAAGGACTTCCTTCTTTAGATCAGATATGAGCAGCTATCTGCTCTGTGAAGCTTTACCTCAGTGAAAACTACTTGGCATTCTTCAGCTTTGTTCAAAATCTTGCTAGAGATCTTGTTTTAATTAGTAGTTTTACCTGTGAGTATGTAGTTAATCTTTCAGTAACATTCTCTTTCTTTTTTTTTTTTTTTTTTAAACATGGTTTACTATTGCTGCCAAAAGAGCTGAGTGAGTCCTCTCAGCAGATGTTGTCATTAGAAAGGGGACTGAAGCAGTGTCATGTCACAAACTAACTTTCTGCACAGAAAAAATCCTTGGGTTTTGAGGGGTGAGGGGCTAGGTAGCAGACAGTAGAGCACTTTTTGTGGTGGTGTCCTAGAAAGGTAGTAGTTTTTCCCATGTGCAAGTTAATGCATGCTTTTAAGTGAATACTCCATACTTTCATAAATTCTTCTGTGGTGAAGAAAAATCAAAGAGTGTATATAAGCTCTCAAGATCAATCTCTTATAAATAAGTGATAGCCCTGTAGACTCCTTCAGAGCAGCAGAGAATCTTTGTTTACCACGAATGATTGCACATATACGAAGGTGCTTTTTAATATCTGATGGATTAAAGTATTAAGTCTTGCATTGGTTAGCCACTCAGAATTGTAAGTGTCATCTTCCCTTACCCCTAGCCTAATTACATAGTGGAAAATATTAAAGCTCAAATTCTTACGGCCAAACTCTCTCTGGTGTTTCTTCCATTCAGGTATTATTTAATCTGCATGCCCGTGCCTTCCAAAACTGTGATGACTTTAGCATTTCCAAGAAGGTATATATTGAATTGAAGGAAAAGCAAATGCACAGCAGTGTTTCCTGACCATGATGCTGATGTGGGGCAGGAATTTCATTGCCTCACTGTTACTTTATGCCATTCTGTCTACTGTTAGACAGATTAACAGCTAGTAAGGGTATACTCTAAATAATCGGTCATGAAAGAGCTTTGGTACATCTGGGGGCTGGCTAATAAACAAATAATATCTGACAGTATCGAGTTGCAGGGCTGATCGTTGCTTACTTTCTGGTGTGTCTTTGTGGAGATATTAAAGTGCAGCCTTCGTTACTCCAAATCTTGTTAAAATTCAGAAGAGCTTTCAGCAGCCCAGAGGCTTTGAAGGAGACGCATACGTTTGCCAAAAGGAACAGCACTTTCTCTTGCTGAGTTGCATTTCTAAGTTATTCTTACAGCTTCTTGAGTATATAAGTTAGTATTAATAAAAGGGTGTATCTTCCCTGGAGAAGAAACACTCCTTGCTTACTCTCTAATCTCAGGATGAGGAAGATACTTGTGTTGTGTTGGGAATACAGAAAGTGGGGTGACCAAGATGGCACACTGACTAGGTCAGGGCTGGGGAGTAAACCAAGGCCACACAAGAGTCAGGTCTTAATTCATGCCATTTTTACTTCCATGATTAGGGACCTTGTAACGAATTTACTGATAGTCACTCATGGCAGTTTCTTCTCGGACCCTTGTGAAGTAATTTTCAGATTTAGTCACCCTTTTCTTGCCACTCCACGCTTTTCTTTGTCACACTTTCATGAGCGTAAAGGGTAAAGCCAGAAAGCTGCCTGGCAGTGCAGCGGTGCGTCAGCAACCCAGGCTTGCTTTTGGCCTCCTGGGAAGGCAGACAGCCCCCACCTGCTACACTGATGTTCAAATTTGAGGATGTGTTTTTTTTTTTTTTTTTTAAGTAGATCAGCCACTTGTCCCCAAAATGGATGGCAAGTTTGGTTTCTGAATATACATGTGTAATGAAAAGGGGGGAGGGGGGGTGGAGAGAAGGGCAAAAAGAAAAAGCATAAAGATGGTAGGCTGACATGTTAAAGTTCCTATATAGGAAATTGAATCTGAATGGGTTCCAGCTACAAGTACTAAGAAGCTTCTTCCTTTTCCTCTTGCTCTAACCCTCACCTTCCCTTCCCTATTGAGTTGAACTTGATTTTTAACTTCATTCCAGTCTGCCAGAAGACAACTTACGTTTTTGAAAGTAGTCACATAAACAAATCTGTATTTCAAACATACTTGCAAGCTTGATGTTGCTAGTTAATAATATCAGAATCCCATTTCGTGTTCTTAAGCAGCAGGAGGATAAAACACCTCAAATCCAGGGTGCTGTTAAAAAGACAGTACTTGCCTAAGGAGCAGTTATTTTAATTCAAAGAGTGAGGCAATGCACGTAAGTGTTGATTTTTGATAAGTTTTCTGATAACTAATTAAACTTGTAAATAATGTTCTCTGTGCACCTAGTATAATATTTGGTTTGGCTCTTTAAATTTTAAACCCAGATTGATAACCCATGATTTTATGAGGTAGCCATGTATTGCATTCACTGGACCTCTTTGCCAGCAGGGGAAATAAAAATATTGTATATTTTATACTACGTTAAACAGAATAGGGGAGAAGAAAAGAACTTAATGATATGTCCATTGATTCCTTGTCATGAATTATTCAGATACTAGTATGATTGGTTTTCTTAAGTTTTAGGGTTTTTTTAAGCCTTGTAAAGAGGAGAATAAATACAAACATAACTAAATGTTGTATTGATGCTAAGTATTATTTTCACACCTTAATTGATCTTACTTTGTGTTAATTACCAGGTTTCTGAGGCAAAAATAGTGGGTCAATATAATTAGCTTTCCTGAATGACTCTGGAAAACTGTGGATTTAGTGTTTACTGGAATCCTCCTGTCTTCTCCTTACTTCTGCGAGAAAACTGGGATGGATACAATTGTGGGTTGGTGACCTCAGCGTTCATACACACATGTGCAGACGTGCACACATGCTTGTCTTGTAAGGCCATATGGTATGAATCAAAGCTTACCTCACAGTAGTAAAACTGTAATGCATTTTCCACCATTTTCAGTTATGTGTTCATGGCATGATTTTCTGTACTTTGAACAACTTACAGTGATTGTCCTTTGTAAATGGCCATTATTCTATGAAATTAATGTGTTATCCAGGATACTTGGCTTCAATTTTGTCCTTGGATCGCTGTGGCTATTTCAATAACACCAGAAGTTGCATCTTCTTTTTTGCTCACTTGCTTTGTTCAAGGCAGCTTTGGCTTGCAAATGTATACAGATGTGTTTGTTCTTTCTTGTTCATGGCAATAGATTTGAAATGAACCCTTGCTAGCAGATAGAACGCATGTGAATTAATTGAGTGTATGAGTATGTGTACTTCCTTGTTCAAGATTTTTAAACAATCTGTTGAGGCCTGTAATTAAGCATCACTGGCTTCTGGTCTTTTTTTTTTTTTTTTTTCCCCTCTGTTTTTCTGGTTATTTGCATACTGCTATCAGGAGTTCTTACAAATTTCCAACTTTCTCAGAAAAAGTGTATTTTAATATTAGTCTTTTAAATCTTTTATGTAAGCCTATATCACTTTGAAATTTTTTTCTCTCATACTGGTAGCTCAAGACAGTTCAACCTTTAGTCTGTGATAGTGTCTTCAATACCATTAAAAATGATCCTTTCTAAAAACACAAATATGCTTATCACTAAAATGGAGAGCTGACCTACTTTATATCTTTTTGTCTGTATTAAGATAGGTAAGGTTCCAGAGGTAGTTAAGATATGCCCTAAAAACTGACCAGATGTTGCAGCAGGTGCATTGACCCAGAACTGGTGAATTCCATGTCTTTCTCTTTCTCAACTCGGTGGTACTTTGTGCTAGAGCCCGTGTGATTCTGTATTGGTGCTTTGTCACCAAAGGGGGAAGAAAAAAAGTCATACTTTTGAGATATTACCCCAATGTAAGGTAAGACATTCAACTAAAGCCACAACACCTTGTAACAAGAGAATGGGAATTTCATGGATATTCTTAATATGGGTAAAAGTGACAGAATAATGTCTTACTCTGCAAGTTATGTTAGTGAAAATGAGTACTAGTAGGTTCTGCTCTTTGGTAGCAATAGTAGGTCCTTGGCTTGTAACTACTCCTGTACTCTTGGTATACCTGTTTGGAACTGATACGCTGTCATTTTTCTTTATCAGAAATAAAAAGTATCAAATAAAATTGCACATATTTAGGTAACGTTATGTGTCTTCTACATTGATCTTTTTGTACAGTTTGTAAATGCTCTGATCCGTCTCTTCAGAATATGTCTGGTGGCTGAATCTTCTGCCGCACTTGACATTTTTGGCAAGAGGACTTCTGTGGTGGAGTGGCCAGTAACTTCTTCACACAGTCATGACCACCTTGACTTTCGGAGGAGGTGAACGTGTGTCCTCCTCAGCGTGTTCCTGTGGCTCCCTTAGAGCAAGGAGCATACTCAGGCCAAAGTATGAAGGAGATGAATAGTTCATCAGGGAGTTGTGCTAAGGCTTACTTAGTTGTTTCTTGATGGTTGTTTCTGGAGATTCTGGAGACAATTTATGCTTTGTCAGATTCACTTGAACTTGCCTCTGACCAGTGTTCCCAACTGTGCATGATAAACATTGTATTGCCTGGCTGTTTACTTGTGAATTAGTTGTCCCTGACAACTTGGCAGTGTTCCAACAGGTCCTTCCTGTTGCTTGAGATACAGCTGCATTTTGGCTTCTGAAATACTCTCATCTGTGTGTCTTGTTCTTCTCCCAGATTCTTAATTGCCATTAGAAGTGATTGAGAAGGATTTGGTTGCTCAGTGGTTCCTGGAGAGAGATGCTGAATGTGTAGGTGGAATAAGGCCTTTCGCTGGCCTTTACTGCCACACGGGGACGTGCATAGATGGGGCTGTAGCTAGAACAGTGTGTTTCTGTGTGTGTTCTTCCCACTTGAGGGAAGCTTAGTTAGCTTGACAGCCATGGCAGTATCTCATGGCTACTAACTGTTGTGGTGTTGCCCAGTCCTTTGTATTCTTTTTGACACATTGCATCCAGACTTAAAAGGTCTGTCGTGTTGGCTTTCTGCCAACCAGGGATCCTAAGCTGCAGCTTCTTCAGCGTGGGCTGCTGTGGCAGAACACACAGCCGTGGGCAGGCTCTGCTCCTGTACTTCGCACTCGCCCCAGCCCCACGGCTGCTGCTTTTTGAGTAACTCTGCATCCAGATCGTGTGGATCTGTGCAATAATTAAAATAAAAGGATGATTCTTATGAACGTTTTGTGAATTCACTGGGTAAATTGAAAAAACAATGTCATCTTACTGGCTTACATTCAGAAGACCAGTGGCTGCTGTTGCAGTTGGTTTTGCCTTGCTGCGTGAGCTTGGAACAAATGTCTCATTGTTTTGCTCTCGGTACTTGCAGGAGGCAGATGCTGGGCTTGTGCTGCCTACCACTGCTGTAACTTCTTGCTTGGCTGTTATATATCTGTAAACAGCAGTAGTGCATGAGGGCCCCAGCTTGTGCCTGGGGTTCTGCTGGGTTGTAACCTGTGAAGTTACATATTTTTTTTTTCTTTTTCCATTGCCAGGGAGCTAAATAGCAGAAGTTTTGCTTTGTAACCCCTTCTAATGCTGTAAGCTTTGCAGCAGGGGAAGGCAAATAAGGTAGAAACAAGGAAAAAAGTTCATATGAAAATGCAATTACTTGGAAGAGGTAAACAAAACATACATGGAACATGCCTATCTGTCTTACTGGCTTTGGCTGCTTGTTCTAAACTGGTAAGAGAAGAATGTGTCCATCCTTATTTGCCAAAAGGCTGACATGCTCAGGACTGCTTCAGAGCTACTACCCTGCAATACCAAGTGGGAGCCAGAGGGTAGTTTACTGTTCATTAGTTCTTGCTGACAGCTTGGGGTTGATGGAAGTGGATACTTCTAGAGGAAGTAAACTTAGTGCAAGGTTATGAAATTATGGGGTAGCAGTTTATCTATCTTTAAATGTTAGCTTCTCTATCCACATTGGGTTTCTCTGCTTTAAGGGAGTTTGTATTGCCCAGATACAGGGGCTTGATGTAGTGATATGTGATGTTTGTATGATGGAAGAGCCTTTCTCCATAGGTGCAGAAAAGAGGAGCTTATGGGAAAAAGGGCATTTATTTGAAGAATTATAAACATAAGCATTTCTTTTTCATACTCAATTGTGCAAAAACTTCTGTCCTAGGTATTCTCTTCAAAAACAGTCTCTGACTGCTATGTGGCGCTTGCCCTTCAGGTCTCGCAATGCTGACCCTCGTCTCTGGTCTGATTTCACTGTGGCTGGGTTTTAGTGCTATATGTTGCTCTTTACTTTCTCAGCACCTTTAACAAGAAACTGGTGTGCTGTGTGCCTGAATACCACCTCAAACTGCTGCTTTTTAATAACAGTGCTCAAGGTTTTTTGCTCTTGTTTGTCCCTTTCACTGTAGAGTGCCATTTGGCTCTGTCCTTGTCCCTCCTCTTTGTGCATCTTCTCCCTCTAAGAAATCATACCGCTCTCTTCAGCCTTACCCATCACTTCTATATAGGTCATGTCTGATTGTACGACATACTCTTTTAATTTTGATTTCTCTGTCTGTCTGGTCTCAGTCAGCTCCTGGCTACACCATAATTTATTACAAGTGACAGATTTGGAGGAGGAGGTCCTCTGCTGTGTCATATCTCTGACTGTTGTACTGATGGCAGATAATTGTGCTGTGACATTCCTCTGCTTGGGTGTTTTTAAAGAAGTTCCAGGGTGGAGGAACTGACATCCTCTGCAAATTATAAAACCCAAAGGAGTTTAAAGTAACAGCTGCCAAACAGCTTTAACACTTTACTTTCCATCTTGGTTTATATTATGAGCGAAGAATGAAGTTAAAACTTTTTTATGAAAAAAAAAAATTTGGGCTTCATTGTGAACTGATGAGAATCAGATGCTAACTTTTTATTGTGTGATTCTTTAAAGAGTTAAAACATGATAGCAAGGGTGTTAATCTAGCAAATGTCTTCTGTTCATGTTTTAAACCCAGCATGAACAGACATGGATGTTTTTAATAAAAAGACAGCTATTTAATTCCAAGAAATATACAGGTCTTATGCCAGAATAAATGTGATTTGTGATTTCTGGTTAATTTTTTATTATTATTATTTTAGTATTATTTCCTCAGGGACCATTTGTAGTCTTTGGAGCACTTCATAACTTTCAGTAATAGTCTCAAGATTTTTGTGTATTACATAAACTTCAGATTGCCTTGCTCGTAATCTCTGTTTATTTGACTTTCTGAAAGCTATTATAGGCACCAGCAACAGCCTATACTTGATTTTTGGATTACTGATTTTTTTTTTTTAATTATTATTTTTTAACTTTTTCCCCCACTTCTTTGGTCTAATAGGTCTACCTTGTCTCCTTTACTTTCAGCATAGTAGGCTGCAGGGTGATTGTTAACTGCAGAACATGGAAAGCAAATATTTGCTAGCTGAAGGTAAAGGGAAGCTGTCTCATTTCTCCTTTTTGGTGTGCAAAATGATTGCATGTTGTTCTCAGAGTGAGTTGCTTGGTCTGTATGGATGCAGTTGGTGCTTGTATGAAGAACAGAAGTGGGGGCCAGTTGAAATTCCTTAGTGTTATATTGTGGATGATACCAAATGGCCCTTCTGCCATCTGATCTGTGAACATATTACTGCAGAAATTACAGGTGGTGTGCAAGATGTGACCACAACTCTCTGTGTAGATGGGAAGAGGTAATGAAGTGCAGCAATATGTTAACTTCTGTGTTTGACCTAAATATGTTTGGAACGCAGTTTTGAATATGAATCATGAGCCCAGTGAAAGTGTAGGAGTATGCAACTGGAACAGCCTGGATTGTCATCTCTGTAGCAGGTGCCACATGAGCTCTTCTTGAATTTGATTGACCTTATCTTAAAACTGAGTTCTGTTTGATTCCACCATATGTGAATCAGAAGGTGTTTCAAAGCATTTCACTGTTATTGGTAATATAGTACTATCCAGTGCACATCTTCCAATACTTTTTATCTGCAACAGCAACTCAAATAGTTAAGTCATAGCTCACGAGTAACCCAAGAACTGGTTGAGCTCAGTGACAGTCACAGTTGTACAAGTACCCTCGTGTTTAAAAAAAAAAAAAAAAAAGGTAAAAAAAAAAAATTCTTTACAGACTAAAGATTGGGCACATGGGGTCAATGCCAACAGACATGCTGAAAACCCTTAGCAGTACAGGGCCACAAGTGTTCAGAAAATAAAGTAATTAATTCCTACCCATTTGGTATTCAGGAGAACTTTGGTAACTGAACTGTATTGGTAAGCTAATCTGAACCTGATAATCCCTCATACTTTCCTTCTCCAGTCTTATCCAAATGAATGTAGCTTGCACATGGTCCTGTTTCTTAGAATGATAATATTTTAGACCAGCTTGTGAAATAGAAAACCAGCAGACAAGCTTGCAGGCATAAAGATTTTATCCATGTCTCAGCCAAAGTTGGCTTTCCAACTTGTGCATACCTCAGTGCAATTGCTCTGACTTTAATTTGATTAAGTTAATATTGAGACAAGATGAAGGGGGGCAAAATAGAATGGTTAACATCCATCAAATTGGGGAAAGGAAGGCATTGAAGTAGTGGGGGGCTAGGATCACAGAATTACAGAATGATTGAGGTTGGAAGGCACCTCTGGAGGTCATCTGGTCCAACCCCCTGCTCAAGCAGGGCCACCTAGAGCCAGGGGCCCAGGATCATGTCCAGATGGCCTTTGAGCATCTCCATAGATGGAGGCTCCACAACCTCCCTGGGCAACCTGTGCAGGTGCTCAGTCACCCTCACAGTGAAAAAGCGTTTCCTGATGTTCAAAGGGAGCCTCCTGTCACTGCCTCTGGTCCTGTCATTGGGCAGCACTGAGAAGAGCCTGGCTGTGTCGTCTTTTACTGTAAAGTAGGAAGTGAGGAAAAACTGTGACATACGGTATTAGCATAATTATCCACATTCAAAATTGTTTTTTCCAAGTTGAACTTGGCTGGAAGGCGCTGCTACTGATACAACCAGAAAGGGTGGAAAGACTTTTGTGTTTGAAAAATTATCAAACTTTCACTAATTATTCATTCAGTACAAGATATCTGTCTTGGAAATTAAGCCTTGCATGTTTCCTTGAAATTATTAATTCTGTACCAGAGCCAAGAAGTTGCCAATATACCAGATCATTTTGAGTGGAGTTGTATTGCTTTCATAGCATTTGTTGTTAAAACATGAACAGTAAAGATATAAGGTGGACTGCCAGAAACTTGGGATGTTTAACAGTTGCCTGTGATCTAAAATGTCTCAAGGACAATGTTTTCACACTGCCTCTGTCTGTCCAGAGCTCTGGCTATGTAGAATTTAATATACAGTGAGTTGTGGTACTACCCTGCTTGTATGTTTTTAGTGCCATATGTGTTGGCATCTCTATCTTATTTGGTAAGCAGTTTTATAACATACTCCTTATACTGTTTCCTCCTTACAGTTCAGGTATGATCATATTACCCTTCCAGATCTAGCAGAATCAGGTCTGGATGTTGCAGCCGTTAGTGAGAGATCGCTATTCTACAGTTCGGATAACTTCAGCTGGTTTTCACCAAAAACCCGTCAGCAGTATTGGTGGATGGAGTCACTGCGTGGCTGCTTTTGCGCTGATACAGATGAGATGTCATTGAGCGATCCTCTGATCCTTCAGCTGTAGGAGTAATAATATGCAGATGAGGGATGGTGCTAGGCAGCTTGGGTATGAGCATCTTCATCTGCTAATGATGCTTGTGATTACGCCATTTCATACACCTCTGGTATTCATGGTGAGTGGCTGTTACAGCAGTGTTTGATCCCGTTCAGAAAGCAGTCTTATTCTTTTGGCTAATCAGGAGTGAGAGTTGTTTACCTATACAGAAAAGGTTGCTGTTGCTAGCCTGAGCTCACAGCTTTTCAAAGCCTTGTGGGACTGCATTTATTCTCTTGATGTCAGTTTGTGCCGCCTGGCACAGCTCCGTGTCATTCAGTTTTTCCTCCTTTCCCAGAAAGGAGGAAACAGGCACGTCAGGCCCTGAATAATCATCTAAACGTCAGTGTGTGATTATTGGAGATAATAAATGAATTATTAAACTTTATTCATTGTTTGTATAATGTTTGTTGCTACCTAGCTTTGAACTACAGGTGAACTTGCTCAATCACACTTTTTTTTTTTTTTGTCATGGCATAATTAACTTAGTTTTCCACTAGTACAAATTGCTTACATAAATAATTTTGTATGATAGATTGTGTCAGCGTTTCAGAGTGTATCACCGTGTTCTTTGACTTTCAGCTTTCTGTGACCAAATAGTTCATCCCAGTACTTGCAAAGCTCTTAGCTGTCTATCCCCCAAAAAAACAAAAGGAGGGGGGGGATATTTTTTAAAGATTTCTTAGTCAAGCTGGTTGTCTGAAAGCCAGACCCTGCCATCCCCAGGTTCATCCATATGACCTGCCTTTCTTCAAGAATTTTGGAAAAGATTTTGCATAATAGCAGGTGCTTGGGCATAGTAGGAATTATTGTCACTGCCTCCAGACACAGAAGGGTAGGTGGTGTAGCTGGAAATTCCCTATCTGAGGTGCTGGGCTTGGAGCTGGGGACTTCTGCAGTCAGTGTCGCAGCCGCTGGATGGCCTGGCACAGGGGGCTTCTCTCAGGGTTACACCCTGCATTTGTGGTTCTTGAGACTGGACCACCTTTTAAAAGCACTTTTTTCTTTTTGTTATCAGTTCTGAATCCCTAAGGCTTATATTCATGGAAACATAGCAGTTCAACCTATTTACAGCATTTATTACTGCAATGCTGTACTTCCAGTTGTTACAAATAGGAAGCTAATTCTGACATAAACTTACTAAACCTGTTTATCCCATGATCTTTGTATTCTTTTGCTTACCTTCCTGTCCTTCGTGTGCTGTGGTTTTAGTTACATGGTTCTGTTTGTCTTACGGCGTTGAAAAGCTCTTTTCAAAGTTGATTACCAGAAAAGTATGTGTTTGCTTTATGCTGTTGTTTTGTTAATGGCAGTCCCAAAATTAACCTCATAATATTAATATTAAACAGCAAAAATACATCCAGTCACATCCCTATTCTTCACTTAGCATATACATTAAAGGTCTTGAAATAAATGGTTTCATGGCATGTGCAGTAACCCACTAACTTGAGAAAGCATCATATTTGTCAGGATAATTTTTTAGCAAAGTTTGAATCTTAAATTTTTACTTGTAATCTTCTATCTAACTTAACTTGATAAAGGCCTCAGTGTGTCTTCAGATTGCATTTGTATTTAGACTTCCAGAACTGATGCCTTGGGGTTTGTTTGGCTTTTGGAGTTGGTTGGTTGGTTGGTTTGTTTGTTAGGGAAATTGTCATTTTATACTACTTTTGCTCTTTTATTTGTAAGAGTCAGAAAATGGCTGTGACAAAGAACATTCATGACTGTTTTCCAGTTGTTTTCTGCAAAGCTGGGATTTTGATAGATAGACTCTTGTAAAAGCTATTTTGGATCTTTAACATGTTAACATTGCACATAAGCTTCTGTTAATATTGAATGGGATAATCGTGCTGTTCCTCTTAAGCTTATGGAGCCCAAACCTTACTGTACCTGCACTAACAAAGCTGTTGGCAAGAAACATTACTTTCCACCTGGCATTGCAGAAGTATTCCTGTGTGACCAAACACACTGGCCTGGGAATAGATACTGAGTATTTTTACTAGTGTTTTTTTATTCACATTTCTAATAATAACGTTTATAAAGCTTTAATTTTACAACATTCTTTGCAACATAAGGCAACTATATTACAGTATGAATTTGTATATTTTGTGACCAAGAATTTGTAAGTTGGAGGCTCATCAGCTGTTAGAGGAAGGAACAGATACGGGAGTATTGGTCAATCACAGTGTTTTATGAGCCACCAAAGTGATTCTGCTATGGAAAAAGCAGATGTGATTGCAGAATGTGTTGGATGAGTTGTTCTTAGCGGCAAGGGTGATATTAATGCTGTTGTAAAGACATTGGCAGCACCTTCTCTGAAATTCTGGCCTCCCTTCTGTTTCTTATTTGGAAAAGATTAGTTCAAACATTTGAAAATACTTTTTAAGTTGAGAAAACAAAAAAGGATATATCTCAATTAGAGAACAAAAAAAAAGAAAAGGGACTTGGCAAAACGAAGAGTGAAATGTGATTGCTCTCTGCAGACACAGAAAGGACCTGTTTAAGGAAAGAATAACACTTGACAGTTTGACCTTGAGAAAACTATGCAGGTAAAAGAAATAGCCTTTGAGGAATGGGGTTCTGGCACAGCAGCCAGTGGCATAGGGGTGGAAGATGTGTAATTACCTTTTTAAGATGGAACTTGAAAAGCTTGGGGTTTTTTATTATGTACGTTTCTTGTGGTGACAGAGGCCTAGATTTGACTACCCACAAGATTCCTTTGTGTCCTTCATTTTAATTTAAAACATTCCTACTAAGAACAAGTGAATAGAAACACAGAGAAGATGTAATAGTACAATGAATATCCAGCTAAAATATTTTTCCTTTGTCTTTCATATTTGTTTTTCAGTGGAATACCAAACAAAAATCCTTTTCTAAAAATGGCCTGAGGTAACTCAGTATTTAAATAAAAAAACTATAACTGACACAAGAAGTTGAAAAAGTGACTCTCTATAATTTCTTGAGATTTATTTTTGTACTTGTATTGCAGTTTATTAGGGATTGTATGTTAGTATTTCTTGATAATTTCCGTACATATTACTTTTTTCTTCCAAAGCGTAAGTCATTGTTGTCCCTTCTTACTGCAAGAGAACTTGTACTCTGTTGAATATAACTACAGTGTTATTCTTAGTGCACATGGAAACTCATTAATGTGTGGATAAGGGACTGAAAGGAAAAATATTGTAACTGCATTTCAGTGCTGATTTGAATGACTATTGAATATGGAAGAATTTGCTTTCTTTTCTGTGGTGGGTTTGGTGGTTGTTAATCACTAATACAAAACTACCACTGGATAGCAAGAGGAATACAACAAACGAAACTTGTAAATGCAGCTCCTAGTTTTAGGAAAAGTTAAATGGCTGTTGAATGCCTATTCTATGATCACACAAAGGTGTGACTGTTGCAGATGTCTTAATGAGTTGATGGAATTAAATATGTATAATAGTAGCTATGTTCTTCAGCAAACCTGCTTGCATCACTCTGGGTTTCTTTCTGTGCTCATTTGTGGTCTAAAAGACTTGGGTGATAAAGTGGCAAAGGCTGAAGCTTTAAATAGACTATCCAGGTGTTCTCAACACTTGGATAAGAACAGAGAGCTAGTCTAAGTTTAGAGAGCTAATTGATGCAGTATTTAGCTATAGTTTGGTGTTATGACCAGCAACCAAGATAATGCAGAATTTTAGAAATACTAGATTTTTTGGTGCAAAATGTATAAAGTTTTAATAAAGCTCAGCTCATTTAGTATACAAATCAAACTGCTTTTGAGAGGAAGTGGTCTGATTTGTTTCAAGAAGCTTTTGATGGTAATTTGCTCTTTGCCATTCTTAGTACCAAAGATGGGACCATAGGACTGGTATTGACTTGGGAACATTGTATTGCTGAGTTTCACAGGAAAGCAACAGAAGTCTCTAGTTTCTGTCTATGGAAAACTATCATCTCAGAAATAACTCATGTCAGTCTTTCCTTCTGAAATGCTGTACTTTGTCCTGGGAAATTCAGTCAGCTCTCCGTGCTCCTTTGCCTTTATTTTGCATCCACATCTAAAATGTAATCATATTTTATTTTAGCTCAACTTTTCTGCATGGTTCTTGGTGGGAATTGCTATTTCTAGTATTTTGCAAGAATGCTTTGGGTTATGGATTACCCTTCTTCATGAAGTCGCCCACACAGCTAAGTCTGTCCAAGTTTACTGCAAATAACTATTTAACTATTTTTAATAATATTTAATGTTTTAACTATTTTGCAGACAAAGAATGTTCTGTTTCTGCATTTGGTTTGACAAAACTGGTTGATAGTTGAAAACTGATCCCAAGTGAAATTGCAATAAAAGTAGATACCAGGAACAAGTCCATTTTTTGCTGTGTGGCCTTGTCTTGTGCCTTGCTTACAGCTCCAGTGCGGTACCTACAGTCCAGTATGGCTTGCCTGCGAGTTTGGTCTTTTCCTGGATAGTTCTCTCCAGCAGCTTCCTAGATTTTTCTTTTTTGGGAGGATGGGTTGGTGTTTTTTCTGGTTTTTTTTTTTTTTTCTTCACTCTTTTTCCCCTTGCTTCAGAATTTTGTTGGACCTGAACAGACCATGCAATGTCATGTCATGGCCACTGAGTCTGTCTACAAGAAAGGTAGATTTTTAACCAAGATCAGTCTGAACTAAACCGTTCTTTGCCTTGGAAAGATTTTTTTTTTTTTTTTTTTTTTTTTTTTTTTAATCCTTTTAGCATGGATGAGTGAATTATTTCCTGATTATCCAAATAACTCCCTGATGGGGTGTTTTTTGATAACCATGAAACATCTTAAAGGATATATGTTGTGAGCAACTCTTCTCATCTCCCAAAAAGTAAAGCTGAGTAAGAAAAATTAGTATACTGACATTCCTGCATACGTGAAAAGCAGGGTACAACTCCAATGTTCTTGACCCCAGTCACTCATCTGTCTTCTCTACCACCTTTTGGCTTTACTGGCACCACCATTACCTACTATACCAGGTCAGTGACTTTGATCAGAGTTAAAAACAAATCCCATCTTAGTTAAGTTTTTTAACTAGGGTCTGTTAACCAGCCCATGTATGTGGGGAAGTGCAGGGAATCAAAGGCCTACAGAGTTTCTCCCCTACAAGATTTTTAAGTGCAACTGTACCCTGGTAAATCCCTTCTGGAAGCACATCTGAAGAAGGTCTCTTCTTGCACCCGCCACCCACTGGAAATCTTTTTTTTTTTTTTTTTTTTTTTTTTTTTCCCCCCCCATGAGTTCTTTTAAAATTCCTTTATCAAATATAAGTGCTTGACAGACTGAGCCCCTTCTGTCATGATACCATTATCTGTTGCATTTCTAAATCTGCTCTCACTTGCAGTGCTTGCGAGACTACTTTGGCATTGTTCTTAATTGTTCCTTGTACTGCTTGCAGTTATAACATTGAACAGTGAATTAACTCTTGGGAAACTGCATAGTTTATTAAATGATTTTATGTAAGACAATACACGTTCCCCCATCCTTTATTCTCCCACTTTCATCTATGTATGTTATGTAACTTTTTTTTTTTTAATTAGGCTGACTTTGTCACTTTCTTGCCAATCTGTGGTATCGAGCCAATGCCAAAGGCAAGTACCACGTCAGATACAGAATTGGCCTGATCTGGTGTGGCAAATCCTATTTCCATTCTTTAATAAATGTTTTTTTAAAA
Organism: Egretta garzetta; assembly: GCF_000687185.1. NCBI lineage: Eukaryota > Metazoa > Chordata > Aves > Pelecaniformes > Ardeidae > Egretta > Egretta garzetta. The sequence continues at coordinate 591,302 of NW_009258383.1, forward strand.
ATATATCTGTTAGCTTAAAGTCTGATTTACCTAAATCCAAACCACAGTGAAATACTGCTAATTACTTTGTAATACTTGTGTACTTTGAGGCTGAGTGTAGATTAAGTCGTGTCTAAAAACATAAAGGATTGTATGGCCTTTGGGAGTGTCAATATAATGGTTTAATCAGGTGAATAGCTTTAATTATTTCAGTAGTCACACTAGTACATTGCAGAACCTGACAAAAGATAACGCAGTTTATAGGATCACTGGTTCAAGTTCAGCCCATAAACATCATTCAGGAGTCCCTGATAGGTAAAGTAATATTTGCTGTTACCATAAAAAAACCACTGGAACTGCCTGAAGGCACATTCTAGTGGTTCAGCCTCATTTCCCAGCTTTGGTACTTGGTTTTAGTCAAAGCAGTGTCTGAGTTCTGTCACAGAGGATCTATCAGGTGGACTGTACCTACCCTCTGGCTCTGGATAACCCTAAATTTGTATGGCTAAAACCCATCTCAAACACATGAACAGAAATCAATGGATTAGTCAATTCTCTGCCTTGCTTGGTGTCAGTTAAAGGACACTATACCGCATTGTAGTAGCAGAATAATTGGCAAATGTTTGTTTTGTTGAGGACAATACAGTCCTGTTTTTCAAAAAGTTCATTCAATAGTGGAGCTGGTTTACTTTTAATATTTTGCATCGTTTTTGTTAATATCTTGGCAAATATAAAATGACTGGCCGGTTAAGAGGGTAGCTGGGTTTAAGTGGTTAGTTGAGGTTGATGATAATTTGTGCTCCATTGTAGATGTTGCTTTTGCTGTCGAGATGTAATTTACCACGCTTGACAGTGGCTTGCATCAAACTTGACTTCATACACTCCTAGAACTGCCTGGGGGATAGTTTTCTTATTAGATAGCTTTCTTATCTTGAGAAAAAGCCCTTTTCAAACATCTTATGGCTCAAGAGGCTGCAATCTTCCTCTGGTTCAGTGATGGGAACTGGGATATCCAGTTGTCTTCTTACACTAGCAAATGTGTTCATTTTGTGCTTTTTCTAACCTGCTGAAGATATTTCACTGGCAAGATAATTAGGACATGTGGAATATGGAAAAGCTGATATTTAAAGTCAGTAAAACAACTATCATGACTCATAACAGCGACATGAATCTACAGAGCAGATGTGTGAGGACTATTGATACAGTTTTATCTGTGTAACTCGGCAAAGGTGCAGCCCATCAGATACTTTTTCAGACTCTTCTCTGATAACCAAAGATGTGAGTTGAAAGCTACTGAAATTAATTGTAATGACTGTTCATCTGCCCATCCTTGCAACTGTTGGGCTCTTTTCTAACTCTGGTGGATACACTGTAGATATTGCAGTGGTACTGAGCCCCATCTTGTCTCTTGGTAGTATACGTGTGCCTACAGTACAGAAATTGGACTTTTTTTTGTAGAATCAACACAAGGGAAGCAGCAATTTGAGTAAAACCAAGGAAGGGCTTGACTCTGTTGCTCTTTGTGTAAATTATATTGCTAAGAAGTAGGAAAAAATAGCTTATAGGTGGACATAGAAAGATCTATGTCCTCTTTCTTCTTATCTGGAAAAAATGAAGGCTCTTTAGTCTGAGTGAATCTTATCTGGAACCTCATGAAGGTCGTCATGCATCAGTATTCATA
>NW_009258383.1:593522-600339 GCF_000687185.1 Egretta garzetta
CCCCCCCTTATTCCTTTTAGTAACAAGCCAGGGCTTGGAAAAAGTAATAACCAGCATTCATGAATCCAGGATGTAGAGCTCTCCTTGTAGCATTACTACCTGTAAAGTTGAGAATCACTTCATAGGATCATGAGGCTACTAAAAGGATAAATGTCTTTACTTAGTAAAGTCCCCATGAACATTAACATTCTTAATGGAGTTTTTCTCCCCCTATCCAGGCAGCATAGCCATATTCAGACAGCATTGATAAAGTTGCAGAGCAAGACAGGTGCTGAATGGACAGACCTGCCAACCATCTAGATCTTTCTAACCAAACTTCCATTAGAGAAGACTGCCTTAATGGTTCATTTCCATGATGTTCATCCTATCTGTGGTGTGTGTTGTCTGATCTGAAGTCCCAAACTGGATGGCACTTGTGTGCTATTGCAGAAGGAACTCGGTATAGTTCAGATACAGCCAAATAGGGGGTTCTGTCCGTTACAAGTTAACTTACTTAAAATGCCATTTGGACTTCTACTTACCTGTCATCAATATATTGGAGAAAAAACACGACCAGTTTAAAAAATGGGAAAGTAATCAAATTATACCTCAAAATCCTGGATGCTTTCCTTCCATGTGATAATTGCATCAATGCTGTTTTCCAGTGGTGCATGCCAAGAGGAGGTTTCTGCCCTCGGGAGAAGGAAACACATTCTTTCCTTTTGTCCCTTTCCCCAACCCAATGCACAAAGGCAGATGAGGGATAAGAAGTTGAGAGCTACAGTATTCTTGTATGTTTTATACCCAGGAAAAAACATCACTTCAGTTAAAAGTCCATGCAGATCATCAAAGACATTTTCTGAAGATGTAAATTTGCTCTATCTTCACTCATGTATTTCCCCCCCGCCCCCCCATCTTCCAAAAGTAGGTTGTGTGAAGTCACATGTACTGTGTAGCTTACAAACGCAGGCTGATGCGGTTAGTGAGCCTTTTCTACATTCAGCAAGAAAGTCTAATTGAAGGCATCCATCCAATAACTTTCCTAAATATTTACCAAAATTGTGGAAGTTTTGGTCATTTACCGTAATGCTTAAATCAGCTAACAGCCTTAAAAAAAAAAAAAGAAAGTTTTAAAAAAGCCCACAAAAAATAAGGTAGTGGTCTAAGCCAATTTAAGTTGGCTAAATGTGAAGGATTATATGCAGTATTTGGAAAAAATACATTTAAGCAATGTGGGTTTGATTTATGTTATTCTTGGCAGGTAAGTGGTGTTGCTTTTGCATCACCATATTGCTTTTTCACTTGCTTGTATCATGTTGACTTGTGAGCAACCATATTAACTTTACTTGAAAGTGAACATTTCATTGCTCTTTAAGCCCTGTTTGTGCAAAACATGCTTTTAATGAGCACGCGCGTTTAACTGTAACAGATTGAAAACAGGAGGACTCTCACAGTAGAAAAATTTGTATTTTGAAAGCTTGCCCACTACTACCCTTTGTTTCTGACACTATGGTAAACTAATGCAGTGTTACAGCTCTGGCTTCTGCTTGTGGTTGGGCTTTTTTCTGTTTGTTTGTTTGGGAGGAGGGAATTGGTTGTAATTAAGGGGATATATCCATTATATTCACATATAGGAACTGTTAAGTAAGGTACTTTTACCTTCAGCTAACATTTCATGTGTATGTTAACTCAAAATGTCAAATGAAACTGAGGTGCAAATGCAGCCATTATTGAAAAGATCTTGAGGAGGCATCAGGAATGAAAGCACTCCAAGGAGCAATGGAATACAATTGATTTTAAAAAGTGGCTTGATGATAATAATGTTCTCTGTTAAGCATGGAGGAAAACCAGGTTGCTTTTTAAACCAGTTTCCAGACTGCTTTAGTGTTATGTCTTTTCCACCCCACTCTTTCACTGTATTTTCTCAAAGGACATCTTTCAGCAAGATCGCTCTTTCAAGGTGGGTTAGAATAAGTTAATTTATTGCAGCACAATTTGAGTGAGGAGTGTTTCTTGCTATATACAATTGTACAGCATCCACTTTGCTTTCTCTTTTAAACACAGTGGACAGCAGGCAAAGAACATATGGTTGCAAGATATGGGGCATCTAAACTAAAATATCAACATTATTCTTTTCCAGGGGAGGGGAGCATATAAAATGCAGGAGTCCTAATTTTGTAGGCAGGCTTGTTTGTTATCAATATGCTTATGGATTGGCTTAATGAAGATGCTAGGAAAGCTGGAATTGGACCATCTGAAAACTAGAATATCACTTAATTTCATTGCCTCAGTGTATTCTCTTAATTAGGAGATGATTTTCCTAGAAAACTGTGGTTTCTGTGCATTGCTTTCACCCTCATAGTGGTATCAGTATTGATAACAGGCTGATTAACTACATTTTTAGCGACTTTGTAGTGGTCAGAAAGCAAAGGGAGATAATACCACTGAGGGTTAAAGATTGCTTTGTGAAATTGTCTAAACTGACAAATAATGGTTTGCTGTCTTTGACATCTGTTAAATAAATGAATACAGCTGAATTTAAGTGAACTAAAGGGAAGGCTGCTCTGTTAATCAGTCTTCCTTTCCCCTTTGCTTACCAAATACTTCTTGGCGAGACTGTTTGACTACAAACTTCCTTTTTTTTTCCAATTGCCACATGATTTTGCTGCATAAATCTTCTTGTAGGTACATGGAATGTTTTTCCATATCAATTTTAAGCCAGCATGGGCATTTAATTTGCTTGCAAATCGAAGTACCAAAATAAGCATGCTGTATTATTTGTATTGTCACTGGAGAAATGGTGACCTTCCCTGGAGGTGTTGGATTTGAATGCTTCTGGCGACCTAAACCAGATGATATAAAAACCTCTCATTATGTTTCCAGTGCAGGATTTTTACCCTCCTAGAGCTTTATATGATAATTGCAGCACTTTTGATCTGCAAAGAAAAGAAGTCTGAATAAGATAAAAGATCTGAAAGGCAAGTTGATGCCAGGAAGCGGCTGTCCTGCATTAAAGAGTCCTGTTGCTTTCTTCTGGTGATTAAACCTCCGGAGCCTCCAAGGAGCTGTAGTCATGGGGAACAACCTCAGTGGACCTAGAGGGTAGCTGCAGACCGTTGTGGTACAATCGTCCTGCTTGTGGCACTGTCAACCGCTGGTACGTGGTGTCTGGTTGGCAAGGGGGAGAGGTGGATCTGCACAGAGTTCTGCTGCTGCCTCTGTCGCTGTAGGGTTTTACACCGAGGTAATTTTTTATCAGTGGGCATGCTGTGCATGGATGGTGTGATTCAAGCAGCCACACCACACTGCTGGATCCATCCTGAGGTGTGACATGTTTCAATTCTTGAACACACTGTGTTCATATGGTACTGCATATATATTCCTGGGTTTGAGCTACAGTACTGAGAACCTTCCAGTCCTCAAAATGTCAGATACAATAATTTTTGCTTGCCACTTACAATTAAATAACCACCAGACTGAATGGTGCTGAACTAAAGTTTGTCTAAAATCACTGTATGTTTAAGGCCTTTCTGGTCGGGTTTCTTAGCTCTGTATTAATACCATATGATGAAGTGTTCCAGCCCTGAAACAAAGCCCACGTGAAGTGGAAACTGTGGTTTCTTGATTTAACTGCCAGGAGGTTAGTCCTCACTCTCCTTTATGCATCTGAGCCAATACTTCTATTAAAGATGTAATGCATAAGGAGTGTAATGCATAAAACCCACAAAGTTTTGTAGGAAAATAATCTCCTAACTAAGAGAATACACTGAAGCAGTGAAATTAAGTGATATTCTAATTTTCAGATATTTCAATTCTACCTTGCCTAGGCTGAAGGAAATTACAAAGTTCCCATTTAATTGTTTCCTTTTTATTAAATGACTCATCTTAAACATTCTTTCCTTCTCCTATAATTTTAAGACCGGCGACGTGGTAGTGTCATTAATAGCTGCAAACCATATGAGGGTGTATACTAATAAAATAGGTTGAATTCCTGTGGTGGCCAAGTTTTACTCTGCCTCTGGCATAGAGCGTGACAGAAGCCCTTGGTGTGCAGCAGTGGGCTGCTAGCGCATGTCCTGCGGTGCTGAACTGTTGCCTTCTCCTCCCTATAACCACAGATGCCATAGTAACCTTCTCAGAAGGGAAACTGCTACTTTTAAAACACCACCCACAGATTGAATTTTCTACATTGCAAAATCTCAGCAACCTATTATCTGTTCCACTAGCTGTCAAGAAATTGACTGTGAAAGTTTATAATGCAACAATAAAAACTCTGTATCCTTGTAGACTTGTCAAAAAGCTGCAAAAAGCTACACGTAAAAGAGGCAAAGCATAATTAGATGTCTCGGTGATCTGCGTGGCCTTTCTTTGCCCTCCACCATTTCTTTTTTTTTTTGTTTTTGTTGGCTTCTTTTTTGGGTAAAGTGAAAAGAGGCAGCAGCATCTCTGCAAAGCTAGCCCAAGCCCCAATAGCAACCTTTGTTTTCCACTGGGGTGCTGTGTAAGTCTATAGGTCTTCCAGTCAGCCTAAGGCCCTGCTGAGAAAGCAATGATCTTCTCAAAGGAGAAGAAAAGTCAACAGTATTTTTCCTGCCTAATATGGCCTTGGCTTTAGGATAGCGGTTCCTTTTTGCCTGGTTCTGCAGTGTAACCTGGGGCTCTGTGTGCTGCTGAGGCTGATTCACTGAGAAGGTCTGCATAAAGAAATGTTTGTTTCTGTTTATGGTAAACCCAGAATAACTCCTTTATTATCTCTTGATGTCTTTGCCCAATTACATTAAAAAAAAAGAGAGCTAGTCTGCAACTCATCTTTGCCCATGAATCGGACAATAACCACTGATCAAAATGAACCCAGACTAAAACATTACCATGTAGAAATCAACTTAGTAGTTTTTCACGTTGGTGGCAGTGGAGGGTGGGCAGCGGCGTGTGGGTTTGTTTTAAGGCTGAGTAAGAAGAGCCTCGAACTGTGTCTTTGGGTCTTGAGTGTGGTGAGCCCACAAGGTGGTCGAAGAGTGGTTCTTGGTTCCCTGCCTGCTGCTGGGTCTCTTGGTTTCAGTCATGCAAGGAAATCAGTTTTCAGCACTCCCACACGATGGTTCCTGTGTTGCTGTGGCAGCAAAGCAGGGTGAGATTTGGCTTCCGAAACAGGCACATGAGGGGTTCTGCAGTGAAACATCAAGGCAGCGATTAGTGCGTCACCAGATTCCTGCTTGTTCTCCCAAGGAGGTTGTCATCCTCAGCCCACTCACCCCACTGCGAGCCCTCTTGAGCTGGCTCTGAATAAAAGAGACACTGTGCACGTACTTGCCAGGGAGGCAGTCTCCCCTTCAGCACAATGAAGAAATACTTCCATGTGGTCACCACGCAGTTCACAAAATTTCAAGCCCTCATGCATCTCTTTTTTAATAAAAACTAAAAAATTGGAGTTTAATAGAAACATCTGTTCCCGTGCTGTCACCTGGTTCTCTGTTGGTCCCATGTGTCATACTGTAGCATCTCCGTCACACTTCCCTGGAGCAGCAATGTGGGAAAGAGCTGCTAGACCTGCCGTACAGCCAGGCTCCTTGGCGTGAGGAGCATCTAGAACTGAGAAACTTCTCCCATGTCTGCCTGTGGTGTGTCCCTCAAACCCCAGGATGCTTGTCGTTGTTTTTTTGCTTATAAAACTTTAGCCAGTCACCTTCCTACCTGACACTGTCTCCAAGTCTGGGCAGCACCCAGGCTGGAAACTGAAAGGGTCTGAAGTTGGTGAACTTCACAGCTGGTTTTCCTACATTAAAACTACTATTTAAAGTGGTATTCTAGGAATTCAGTTTCATACACATCAGGTGATTTAGGCTTTTTATTATTTTTTAAATATCAAGTTCTGTGAAGAAAGGAATTTTTTTTCTATATGTGAATTGTAAATATTTTTGTAAATAATAATAATAATTTGTAAATATTGTAAAACTTAAGCATTTGCAAGTGCCATGTGAGATGCCTTTCTCATTGTAACTTGCTTTGGTTTTATCTTGCCAACTGCAGCAAGTGCCCCGGATGCTGAGTGCTGTCACACGAGCTATGCCAAAGCTTTAGGGCGGGAGAGGGGTCAATCGTGTGCCTCACAGTTCTGGCCAGGGCGGGACCCAGATGGTTTACAGCTATTCCAAAATTTCATCTTGTGGAAAGCAAGTTGCAGGAGTCAGAGGGGATGGCATACCCCTAGGTCTTCTCCCAGCACAGGACTGGGATCAGCTGAAGCAGTGCATAGATACCCAAGAGCCAAGAAATTTCCCTAGGTCCCATAGCAGAAGACAGGAGTTGGTGGTTTTGCACAACTCGTGTGGTTTCAGGACGTGCTGTTCGATATGCGTCCCCCCACCCCCGATACCCTACGGCTGGTTTTGATGCTTGCATGATGTGAAGTCAGTGCTTGCATGAGTCATTCCGTGTCCCTGGGGGGAAGGAGGGAGGGGAGGGATGGGGAGAGGGGTGTAATATTCCTGCAGTCCCTGAGCAGCATCAGAGCACAACGTGTGGGTAGAGAAGTGTTTCTAACTGTTAGAGCCTGTCTTGACTGTTGCGAAGGGAGAAAGCAGAGCCTTGGATTATTTATTTTTTTTTCTCCCCTCTCCACCTCACTTCCTTACCAGCTAGCTGACAGCCCTGAGATGGCAGGGTGAGGGTGGTATCTGTGGGAGGTAGGGGGCCAAAATGACCCGGTGAGCCTGCAGGAGAGCATGCCGGCTGGTGAGCAGAGCTGCCCCGTTCTGCAGCCTGGCTGCAGGACAGCACGGCTGCATACAGCCCGCGGACCGAAGCGTCTTGGGATGCAGCAGTAATGTAGTCCTCTGCC
>NW_009258383.1:600357-665193 GCF_000687185.1 Egretta garzetta
CCAATACTCCCACATCCAGGGGGAGATGATACTTTGCATATACAAACCCCACATGTGTAGGAGGATCTTAAACTTGAACAGCCAGCTGCTGTAATAAATAAAACGTAGCAAATGATCCCAAAGAGAAAGGGGAGTCAAAAGGCCAAGGTGTTCTGGCCTAAAGCAGATGTTGGCAGTATCTGGGGTGGACGTGCTGGAAGAGGAGTGAGTCTTGGAGATGTCAATGAAGTGTGTCGGTGCAGCGATGAGGGATGGGGCAGCCCCCCCAGCCGAGCACTAAGGAAGCCCAGCTGCTCCTTGCTGTCTGTAGGGAGCATAGCTGGGCTCTGCCTCCACTGCCTTACACCTCGGTCCTGAAGGTCAGGGCTTGGCAGGGAAGGAAAGCGGAGCGATGGGTGCATCAGCGAGCAGGGCCCGTGGCAATGTGTATGTGTTACACTTGCACTACCGCACCAAGGAATAAAATTTTCTCTGCGTCTTGCTTCTCTTTATACTCTTGGATCGATTTTAAGGCAGGTCCAAGTAAGAGCAAATTGCAACAGTCAAATCTAGAATTGATGGGAATTACTGGAATATGATAAAGGCTTATTAAAGGGAGGAGGATCCAATATTCAAGGAGAAAATCCATTTTTTTGTTTTGGTTTGGTTTTTAATACTCCAGCAAGGTAGAGGGACAGCACCTGCAGACCTATGACTTTCCCATAAGCATCTCTCCTTGTTCTCACTTCCTTGTTGCAGTGGGTGGAGAATGTCCACCTCTTCCCATGTTTTCCTGTCCCTTCCCATCTTACCCAGGCTGACAGACATGGCACGTAACCGGGCGGGCGGGCTCCCAGCTGCGTTAAGCTGTCTCTGCCTGTGGCATTAAAGTCCCTTTACTGCACGTATCAACTCAGCCCAAAGGCCTTTCCCTTCACAGGGATACACTCACTCATCTTCTTTTATCTAAAATGAGGTGAAAGTTCCACTAAACCTGAAACCTTGTGTAGATCCTCTGCAAGCTAACAAATTGTTAGAATAAATTTATTCATAGGTTTTAATTTAACTCATGCAAAAGCTAGATGCTGCCCTCTCTTCATTACATTTTTACCTTCTGTTCTTGCACAATTTTTCTTTCTCCTAATTTGGAGCTCCTTTTCCTCAATTGAGTCTGTGAATATCTGCCTCTTAAGAACCCCAAACCAAGAAGCAACCCCACTGTCATCTTAATAGACTTTATGATTCAGCAATAGTTTTCAGCCTTTCTGCTTTTATGGATCCTATTAAAAATATAAAAAATTCCAGTAACAGTAAAAATGCCAGTGTAACACTGTTAAACCTCATGGCTTCCTTTTTTAAGACTTGCTGTTTTCGGGTGTCATTTGTGAATCTCTTGATGTAACCTATAGGTTCAAGGGCCTTGTACAGAGCCTGAAAAATACTGCAGCGAAAAACAAAATAGATCGGTAGGTGATTGCTTTGCTTGAAAGGGAGTAGGTCAAATACCTATCTGTTAACTGTTGCAAACAAGTGATATATAAGAGTAATTAGGGCTGCCCACACAAAATGAGAGGAAGATGCTGGGTTTGTTGTGAGTCTGCTGGAACGTGTGTTTTCTTCACCCTAGATGTGAGAGCTCCAGGACTCCAGTGTATCAGGTGGCTTTCCTGCTGCTCTGAGCTTCATGGATATACCATGTTCCAAATATTCAAAATACTGTGCTACATAGTTTTGTGGGCTTATTTTAACTCTGGATTTCTTTGATTTGGGAGAAACGTTTGTTAACTTCAGAACTGAGCTGCCACACTTGCTGGAATCAGTGCCTGCTGTCACTGCAGTAAGCAATCTGAAAAGGATGCGTATTTTCAAGAGGACTCTTTTTGGGAGCAAAGTTAGCAAGGGTTGCAATTAAGCTGTTGAAAAATGAGTAGTCTTAATTTAGAAAGCAATTTCAAATTTCTGTGCACTTTGTAGGATGAACTTCTGAAAACTGTTTTTCTCTGCAGGTTGGTACGATCTCATGTGAAACTTGGGATGGGTTGTCTCAAACTTTTTCAAAGAGAGCCGAAAGTAAAATATATGTGGCATTAGGGTTTTTTTTTTTTTAACTGTGGCAAGACTGCTATTTAAGCATATTTGCTATAATTGGCTATAACTGCTATATAAATAAAACTAAGCTTAAACAAGACATTGCTCTAGTGTAAATGAATTTTTTCTCAGGTTTTTAATTGTAGTCGCTTTATTGGATTCAACTCTAGCAGAGCTTTCTCTTTTTGCTTCTAAAAACATGTGTATCACTAAGTGATGGAGTTTTGGAATGGGAGGGTAGCAGGGCAAAGGTAACTAAATATGAAGCAAGGTGTTTGACAAACAGCTCTGAAAATTCATAGCCGAGGTACTAAACCCGTCTTGTCATCTTGTCCGAGTTATTTCATCAGTAGCTCATCAGGCCAAAGAGGCAGTTGTTTTAAGACTTCAACACAAGACAGGGATTCCTGGGTGAGACCGTCAGCCTCCTGCACCTCCTTATGCTGCGCCAGGGACCTGAGCCGGGGACGATGCTCTGCAACCGCTCTGCTTGCCAGAGAGGCTTCCTGGCTTGGAGTACAGCTGCCTTTTGCAGACCCTTTCCCCACGTCCTCTGAGCTAGCCTGGGCAGCAGAAACAAGAGAACCATCAAGGCCAAGGCCATGTGTCTTTGGAGCCCAGGCTTTGTTAGAGCTGGTGTAACAGGCAGTCCCCAGGGCATTTTGACAGGAAACACCTCTAATTTGTGGAAAAGGATAGGCATGGTGCAAAAGTAGCTTGTGGACTGCAAAGCCATCTGGTCCTACCACTGTCTCTGTTGATGGCAAGCTTAGCACTGTATCCCTAAGCGAATCATGAAATTTCCCTCCTTATGCTTCACAGGTACCTATTTGATTTTCTAAAAGTCCTTTCTACCTGGGGAATTGGAGCAGTGGTTCTAGAAAATACGTTTGCTGAGGTTCCTAGTTGAGAAGAGATTTTAAGGAATTCCACCCACCTCACTGCAATCTTAACATGGCAGTAACAAAATTAATTTCACAAGCAGCCTTCGAAGTGGATGACAATGTTTTGTATGTAAGCATACCCGTTTAAAAGAATACAAAACGTATTTTGCTTGGCTTTGGTACTGCAGGTAATGAGTTATTATTTTACATATTGCGTCTACTTATGATCCCCAGGTTCTTGTGGTGCATGTGAATATAACCACAAAATAATTTCAGCCCAATTTTAATATTCATTTAAAGGTCAGAAAGATGAAGTTCAAATATTAAGGCTATTAATGATTGCTACTTGCCACCCTTTTTCTTTAGTTAACTGCCCACTCAGATGGGAGTATCTGATTGAATGGCCCAAAGCTGAAGCCAAAATCCTTCTTGCTCACATGGAGCATCTTGGCATTAGGGTAACTCAGCCGTTTCTAGGAGCAACTTGAGTCTGTGGATGTGCTGGTTTACATTGCCATTGAAGGCAATTTGAAATTGATTTTTAATTACTTTGTTTCTCCAATACTGCATCCACATGTATGTGGGTAGAGCATGTTAATGTGCCTGTATCATCTTGTTGTAACTACACAGAATCAGAACTGTCACTGTTTTGCTGCGCTACATTGGCTGATACTGTACTAAAGCAGCGGACCCAAAATCCTTTTCTCTATGTAAACGTCCAAAGCAACTCAGGTGGTTTTCAGCATCCTTGGAGTAGATATGCAGTTCCTACTGGATGAGTGCTGCTAGATTTCCGAACCTCTCTACATTGAAAGCTCTTTAAAATGACGCATACTGTGCTCTGCCAGCTGATGGCTAGGAGCCTCTGTAGTGCTAGTACGGCAGCGCCAGCCTGCCTGGGAATTCGGGCTGGCTTTGAGCAGTAATAGCAATCTCCTGTCCTTTCACTCTTCCCTTAAGTAATTTTGTAACCTCAAGAGAACAACTGGCCACTTGGGTTATTAGACCAGTCATTGAAAAGCAGTAAAACGGCTTGCTGTGGGTTGTGAGTGCGTGTATGCATACACACATACGTTGGGTTATGTGTTTAGGTTTTTTTTTTTCCCCAGGGCCTAATGTGAAGAGGGAAAAAAAAAAGGAAGTGAAGAGCAATTTTGATTTAGAACATATGCTCAGCAAAGCAGGAAGAATGCCTTAGTTTTGTATTGCAGAATGTTAATTTCCGAAATCTCAGGACATGCTGAAACTACCTGAACTGAAATTAAGTGTATAGTAGTTCAGAGAAGTGGATGTCAAATAAAGTAATACGTAGCATGATACTGCTAAAAATTGGTATTTATAGATTTACTGAAGCTGTTAAATTTTGGAGGGAAGGATGAGGATCCTGGTGTCTCTATTTTACATATTTACAAGGTGGTTACCACTCCTGTAGTAGTCACTGAAATCAGATTTATGACTAAATATGGTAGAAGAGGTTTCAAATTTATTGGGCTGGTTCCTTTAAAATATTGGTTAACTGTTGTATACTGGTATTTTTCTTAGCAGTTTCTTTGTAAGTGTGCGAACAGAATTAATTGCAAATAAAAACAAATAAGAGAGATTATATCCCTGTGTGAAATACATATTTTCTTAACTTCAGTAAAATATCTGTAAACTTCTTTTTAGAATGGGTTTCAGGGTAGTGATATGGACTGATAGCATCAAGGAAACTTCTACGTAAATGCCGTCATTCTTAGTGTGATTAACTGTACCTTGTATTTTCAGCTTAATTTAGCATACCTATACATGTACATGTATGTATAACATACATGAACCCTTCATCTGCTAACTGTATATCCATTTTAGGCAGACACAATAGAGCATATTTGGCCCTTTCAGAAGTTGATTATTGGTCTTGTATATGTACTCTTTCATTTGCTTCCCAGCGAATTTCCCCAGCACATCCAGTTAATGTAGCTTCTGTATATAAGTTTAGCATCTGTATGATTTGGTTATTTAGGAATTCCTTCCTCCTGCTTCGCCTTTAAAGATTGCTTGTATGCAGTAGATCGCTTTCCAAACATACAGCTGTTTGTTTAAAGCCCTGTAATACTTTAAGATGCTCGCTTAATGCATAGGCTAAACGGCCTGCAAAATATTCATGTTGATGTCTGTGCCAGGGAAGCAGAGAGCGCCGCTGGACTGTTTTCAGTTCGCTTGTTAATGGGCAAGTGGACGTACTTGTCAAATTAAGAATGCCAGCAGCCCTTCGCAATAGCGTTCCTTTTAAACAGATGTGTGTTTGGCAGCACGAGCATCAGAAACAGAAGAGGTGAAATGAGAGTCTGAGGGATTCTCTGCTGTGGGAGTAGAGCTTAAGCAGAGTCGTGTTTACAGCTATAAATATCTAAAATGGGTTTATGCCAGAGTGTGAGCAGTAACCCCTTTCTGTTGTCAAATGAACAAACGGAGTAAATAATACCAGCATTTGTCAGAGTCCAGTACTTTCTGAGTGAGCAATTTTAGGTAGGCCACACATGGAGGATATAATGTTTAATATCAAATGTACTTACCTGAAGATATTTAACATTACATGGGATTTTCATTTTAGCACAGCGACACAAATATACTGAAATCACGATACCAGAGGAGCTTGCACTTAGCAAATAGGAAATACAGCAGCAGCAGTGGCAGTTCAGTCACGACACCGATGCAACCCCTGTTGCTGATCTCCCCAGTGGGCTCACCGTCACGATGCTGGGCAACGCCAGCCACCAGGAGGGAATACATGGGTTGAAACCAGCTCAAGGCCATTGCTCTCTCCGAATTTATTTCTTTCGTTTGTTAGTTGTTCAGTTTTTATACCTTATGCTGGGCTGAGCCACGTATGCACCCCCTCCCCATGCTGGTCTCTTTTAATGAACTCAGGGAGAAGGATTTGATCCACTCCAGTGATACAGCTGTTCGTCTAAAACAGCGGCCACCCTCGGGTCCCATTCGTGTTGAGATCAAGTCAGCTCTGTTCGCAGCAGCTGTGTCTGTGTCCGTCACACCCCGCATTACTCCCTGAGCTCCAGGCCACCTCGCCCTTGCCATCTCCTCTCAGCCTTCTTCCATCCTTTATTGCCCAGACACAGCATTTACACTGAGATTTATCTCTAAAGAGAACAGATAGTTCACCAGTTTGTTTGATCAGCCATTTCTGCTGTGGTTCATGGGTTTTCAACATTCTGGTTTGTGAACCCCAAGGGTCCTTCAGGAGGGTGCCATCCCCTTCATGGCTCCCCCCCCACCCACCCCCCACCCCAGGCAGGCAATTACACAACCTAAACAAACTTGCTTCTCCAAGTCACTTGCACACATTCCCAAAGCCTCGACCACAGACCTCCAGGTTGAAAACATTTCTTTCTAAGCTGCAATGGTAGTCGTGGGGCTGTGATGAGCACCACTGGGAATCAGAGCTGTGAGGTGACCAAGAAATACAGAGATATGCTCCAGTGCTCTTCCCAGTCATGGAAAGCAATATAAACTGGATGAGCAGCGTATCAAAACCCTGGTCATTGTCACTTTATGTTTTTTATAGAAAATGAGTCTGTAAGAAAGACAAATGTTGCAAGTGTAACTATAACTGTACTTTATGATTGTAAAATTGTGGAAGAGCAAACAACTTCTGATTTATGTAATTGACTTTCAGTGTAGGGGAGTAGAAGGTAATTTTTTTACATACACAATTTTAGTCTGATTAGAAATTTTTTTCTCATGAAAGCTTAACAGCCCTAAAATTAATCCCCTGCCAAGAATTAAGATCACCGTGACTGTTACGATAATTTAAACGGAAGCAAGTTTTGGTTGCTGAGTCAGTTGTTACGCTCTGCATATATATATGCAGTCATCACAGCTGAAATGTAGATGGTATAGCAACCTGGTACAAAAATATGAATTGAAAAATTAATTGACTTGGATGAGAAGGCTGCTTCTGCATGACTGAGATTGGATGAAGGAGTAAACAAAGGATAATGACAAGGGACCGTGCGTCAAGCTGGGGATGCTTTACAGCATTAGGATGAAGGGAACTGTAGTGGGTCCTATTTTATTTAAAGTATTTATTCATTATCTAAAAGACCTAGATCCCAGCTTAATTCATTTTTTAGTTATTCCAAATGAGGAAATATAAACATTGTTTTGAACAGAAAAATCTCAAAACTTTAGAAATATAATAAATATTCTTGGAGGATTAAGAAAGTTCCAATATAGGCAACTTGGGGGGCGGGGTGGGGTGTGTTAATCCTGGTGCTATAGTGAGGAGAAAACAGAAGTCACAGCAACTGGCATGTTAGAGATGTTAATGAAAGCATGCCTTTTAGGGTCAGGAGGAGCCAACCATAACCTCCTCCCTCCATCCAGACACATATGCCAGCTGTGGCTGTAGAGGTTTTTGGGTGTTCAGGAAGGATTGTAAACCCTGCATATTGCCCGTGCGAAAGTCCTCCCTGCTCCAAATCAAGCCCTTCCCTGGCATTGGCACAAGCATCCTATCCTCGTGGAGCCGGGAGATTTTACTGCTGCAGTGTGCCGTGGTAGAGGTACCATAGTCAGGAAGTTAGTCGGGATTCAGTTTGGGATTTGGGACTAATGCAGAATAAAGGTCTACCACAGCTGTTCATGTCAAATACTGACCTAAATCTTGTCTAAGTCAGGAGAGGGACAGGCAGCTTTCCAAAGTGACCAGAGGGATGCAGTGACTTGAGGAGGACTCTTGGCGTGTGGTTCGGGTTGGTGGTACAGCTGAGCCGACCTAATTGCCCGTGAACCAACAGGGGTGGTCCCGATTCCCTTCTTTTCCTCTACCAGTGTTGCACTTGGCCAGAAGACTTCATGCCTCTCCGCCCCCACACCTGCCCGTTCTGCTGATTTTGGCACTTGGGGCTGCATTGCTTCAGTGGTTCAACCTGATATCCTGGCAACAAGCCATTCATTTTGCTAGACTGGTGCTATGCTGGGTTAGGAAATGTCAGGGTGACAGGTCTAAGGAGCAGCAGAGCAGCACCAGAGAAGGAGCAGGACTCCACAGCCAGGCCACGGGGATGGGGGGGGAAGGGGTGCTCCTGGTTTTTCCCTGGAGTAGCTGAGCAGCAGCACTGAGCTCCTCACCCTGCACGGTGCTCTGGACGGGCTGGGGGAGTGAGGTTGTCTCCATGGGTAGCTTTACCTATGCTTAATTTTCCTGCCTGCCAGCTGGGGATAACCTCTTCAAGGAATGAAGTGAATATAAATTGACTGTTTAGTTATTTGAAAAAAGAGAATGTGCAAGTGCCTAGATAAAATTTTAATGCAAGAAATTGCCTCTGTACCTGTATTAGCTTACGTCAGCGGAGTGCTGAGATGAAAGTGGAAGTCTGCATTGCAGGCTGCAATGGGGATGTAGAGAGTCACCTGAGCTGGGTTTGCTTGAATTGTTACAGTGGTTTGTTTCAAAAAAAAAAAAAAAAAAAGAGAAACAATTCCAGTAAAAATATTCTCTTCCAAAATGACATCTAGTTTTGCTTTCACAACAGGTTTTGGAAATAAATCAAGATTAAACCTAAGATTAAAGCTACTTGGAAATAAGCAAAAAAAAAAAGTGCTTGTCTCCTCCCTGCCCCACTGCACATGCACTGCTTCACTTAAACGTAGAATACATCTGCTTTAAATTGTTTTCATCGGATGCATACTGTTATTAATAGAGTTAGGAAAAAGTTGGTCCAAGAAAATGTAATGCATCCATTCATGGCTAAGCAAATCCAAGCTTTCCCTTTCTGCCCTCCCCCAAACTAAGCTGGTGATGCAGTAGGTATAAAGTTGGCTTAAAATCCCTGTGAGCTGTGCAGCGGCTGAGCTCAATGTGGTGTTATCCTCAGAGCTGATGTTGCAAAATCAGCTGTGGTCTTGTTTGAGTCAGTGGAGAACTCTAATGCTCAGCAACTGAAAAATATCAGTGCATTAACTTTTCATTCCATATTGATCTCCAAACAGAGTTTCAAAGGACTCTATTAGGAAAAAAAGAGGGGTTTAAGCGGGGATTACTTTTTCATGTCTTGTAAAGAATGCATTATGCGTGTGGCAAGCTAAAGCTTTGAAACTCAACTTCCATCTGCGCTCCATGACAGTATCTTTATATAATTCCATGTCTAAAAGACAAGGTTTGGAAATGAAATTAGTTTGTGTCATGCACAGTTCCTGTAGAGATCAAAGGCAGACCTGTTAATGCAACTATTGCTATTCATGAGTTTCATAGCCGTGTGAGTTTCAAGTTAATTATAAATGCTTGTTTAATCACTTAACAATAGGGTATCAGAGTCTCATCTGGGCATTATGCATATAGCTCTGACTATTTTTAATTAAAGCAAATTCCTACCTTTTTTCCCAAGAAATTAATTTTGCTGGTAATGCTCTAGGCTCTAGTAGGTCAGGATATGCAAATCCTCTTTTAAATTTTGGACAGTTGGGTGATGAATGTCTTTATTTTATTACCCTTTAACTGCCCCACCCTCCCCCTTGAGTGCACGGTTGTGTAGTAGCCTGGTTGTCACTGGAGATGGCATAAATTGCTCTAGTTCTTACACTAGAGTTCCTTTTGTGACATTTCATTAAAATTTGTGTGCATTATCACTAGGAGATAATGTATTTTGTGATAGACTAATGTATTTATCATTTTAATTTCCAAATGATTTGTTGAATGGATTTTAAACCTGAAGAGGCAAGTAAGGCACCTGTCTGACCTTCATATTGCAGACCGCTGTGCTTTATTTGAATACTGAGGATCGAGTCTAATTATTTTAGTCAAGATAAACCATTTCAGTCCCCTGGAAATTAAATTCTTGCGTACTAGAGGAACCAGCCACAGTGCCAGTGATGCCTGAGGCACTTTCAGTGGCAAGGAATGTTAGATGAGAAATGCAGGTGAATCAAACTGTGCTGCAGAGAAGGGTGAAAAAGCCCCAAGTGCCACCTGAGAGCAGCCTCCTCCACAACCTCGGGTCCTGCTTGTCCGCTGAGATGAGGTGAGCAGGATGCATCCATCGGGCATCGCAGAGGGGCTTCGCCGCACCAGCCAAGAGGCCGGACTGTGCAGCTCCTGTTGCATCAGATCTCTGCTGTTTCTGAGGAAGGGCAAGGGTGAGGGACAAAAGAAAACCTTAGAAATCACAGTCAGTTGTGCATTTGGGCGAAAGCGTTCCTTCTTGACTTCTGAGGTGTGAGAGTTAATTTTAGTCATCACACTACAAGTGCTCAGAGTGTGCAGAGGACCATGCTGATAGTCTTCCCCATGACCTGTAAAGCAGAAAATTGTTTTAGCAAATTCAGATTGCAGTGCTAAAATGAAGCACTGCAGACAACCGTTTGGGCGGGCGTCATAAGTGTTCTAGAATCAAACATTAGTTCTCTTAACCCCAGAATTAAACATTAATTGTAAGCCTTAATTAAACACCTAGAACTAAAATTAAAGCTATTTAAAAAAAAAAAATCTTTCAGCAGTCTGTCGGCACAAGTGAATCTGCCATCTAGTAAGCTGTTCTCTTGTTGCTGAGAAATGACACCTGAATTTGCTTAAGTTCAGCGTACAGCTGTTGGGTCATACTGTATCTCTGTCAACACAACTAAAGGTCCCCAGCTGACTTGTCTTTTGCAGTTTGCCTGTTACGCACAGTGGTCCAGCCTTCCCTTGCAGTAACTGAAGAGGTCGGGTTCTTCACATGGCCAGTCCCAAGGCTGCTGTCCCCTGGATTTTTATGTGGCTCTTCTCTGAACCCCACTGCTTTCTAAATCCTTAAAGTCTGGGCCTGAGGACCAAGCCCTGTTGCATGGTACTTACTAGAGTTCTGACTGGTGCTGTGGGCAGAAGCAAGGATCTTTCTGTTTGATGCCAGGGACTGCAGCAGCCCCAGTATAAGCTCGAGAATTGCTGAAGAAGCAACGAGCAGAAGTGGACCTCCCGCATCCCACCCTCCATGTGGTTGGGTTCCCTGGAAATCAGTGGCAGACGCTCACCCTGGTTGAAAGCTCGGTCACCTGTGGTGGAGAGGAAGGCTGTGTAGCACCACTGGTTTTCCTGTAACATGGATGAGAGCCTGTTCTGAATGGAGAATGTCATCGTCTTTGCTGCGAATCTTCTATGAGCACACCTAGTTTGCCATGCGAGGTGATACTTGTGAACTTACTTGTCGGGTGACGACATCAATGAAGATCAGAGTCTGTGTGCTTCTGGAGGGATTTTTCTTACACGCTTCCTTTTTCTTCATGTGAACTTACTCTGCTACTATTTTGATGCGTGGTTGTCAGTAGAGCTGCCTTGGTGCGGTACATTAGAAAGATATGACGATATGTAAATGCTTGAGTTGGCATCTGTGGCCAGGGGATGGGGAATGCTCCTTTTTTGTAGGAAAATGTTTTCCTTTAGATAAATGAAAATCCTATTGTTTGGCTGGGGAGTGACCTTGCACATGGGCGAAAGGTTAGGAGGCAGAAAGGCTTATCCATTTGGCATATAGGATTCAAAACCAGGCATGTTGCCAGTTAACTCAGTCAGAGCGGAGGATACAATTTTAAATAAAGTTCATAGTGGCATTTTTTAAATGAGCAGGAAGTTTTCTTTCTCTAATCAAAACTAGATAATTTAAATATCTCTTTCTTCAGTAATATCCTGACATTGTCCATGGATAGGGGACCCCCAGAGGAAAAGATAAGTGATAACGGCTGCCTGTGTCAGCCTGTTCCCAAAAGAGATCATCTGTCCAGCAGACGTCAGTGGGAGTCTGCCTGACAGAGGGGTGTGTGCACAGAAACCAAATTGCAGGATTGGGATCTAAATAAGATTGTGATCTTTGACTTCCAATCTGTGTCATAACTTTTCTCTGTTTATTTCAGTATTTGAGATCTGACAGCGTGTCATCACTCAGATTGCTCAGGATTTTCTTTCTATGTAACATTACTGGCTTATTTAAAAAAACAAAAAACCAAACAGCAGTGCTTTTCACTTTTCAAGGGTTTGGTTATAGAAGACAATGCTGAAGATAGCAGTTCTGAAGGAAATGGTTCCCAAACTGGGAGTTCACAGCAATACACAGAGCAGTTGTGAGTCTAAGAGGGGTTGTGACTGCAGAAATGGTTGTCTTAAGGTTACTTGTATTTCAGAGGAGGCAGTATGGTTCATAAAGCAGATGGCACAGGAAGGATTGCTCAGGGAAAGTTCAGACTTAGTAAAATCTCAAAAATCAGATTAAGAAGACAGATGGGATTCTGGATTGAAATGCTAACATGTAAGGTGGTTTTTGTCTTTTTTTTTTTTATGTCACTTTCCCAAATTATAACCGTGGAGATGCTGCGGGGTTTTATATAGCTGGCAATGATTTTAGTGCTAGGAAACAGGGAGAGAGTTACACTTAAAGCAGCTGTTTTCACTGTAACTGGTAGTTTTGGTTGTGCTCGTTTGAAAAAGTAGTAAGATGTGATTGCTGAAAGAAGACAAAGGAATATAACTATAAGAAAAGACATTTAGGCTAGACTTACTTGCTTGGGCATATGCCTACAGCAACCTTGATCTCTTTGTGGAATGTAACCCTGTATTTGCTGTTTTCCCACTAGCCTCCTTTTCCCATTTCTCTTTGGGATTCTTGAAGCAGAGTTGCAGGGTTTCACGGTTCGGTATTGGTGAGTGGCCTATTCCTAGCTGCACTTCTAGACAGGGGCACACAGTCTTTTTGCCCATCCAGACAGGATATCCCTGCCTGTGCTTTATCTCCTGGAATTGAACAGTTATAAGTAGCTATTGCTTTGGACACAAAACATTCCTGTAGGAATATAATGGCAGGGCATGTGTTGGAGGTGCAGGCAAATTACTCTGGCTCTACCTGTGCCCGCCTGCCTTGTGCTGCAAGCTGACAGGGAGCCACGAGCCAGACAGCCCAGGTCTGAAAGAGTCACATTCACATCGCACTGGTCAGGAGCCAGGTATATTAGACAGGGCTATCGGCCCAGGCATAGCCTGTCCTGATTGTGGCTGTGGTCTGTCTGGGGAGGGGAGAGAGACCACAGCTGCCCTGGGTGAATTCATCAGCCTGGGGTCGGTCACCTCAGCCCTCTCCGCTTTGCTCTGCGGTGAGGAAACATCAGCCCTATGCACCTTTGTGTTCCCTTCCTTCCTCCAGGACCTCTAGTAGCACAGAGCAAAGCTCTTTCAGAACTTAGTAGTTGAGTAGTCCTGCTGTAGTTAATAACAGAAAGCACAAGTGTCACAAATCTGTGGAAGAATGAAGTGTGCTTCTCTTCAGTGTTCTCGGCGTTTGTCTTCTGCAGTGCTTTCGGTTCCCTACCTCCATCGTGGTCCCCGCTTGCCGCAGATGTCTTTCCTTCTCTGAGTCCGTGTGTCTTCAATTCGGTGTGAGCTCCTTGCTGTGGTAGGCTGTAAAACTCAAGAATAACGTATCTGCTTTATCCCCACTGTTTTGCTGAGAGTACCAACTAAAAGGTTTGCCGGATACTTTAAAGACTCTATTCCATAGCTAATAACAAATCTTCTAAGCAGCTTTTCCTAATTAAATACTTCTTTTAGTACACCTAATGCTTCGGTCTAAGACCTCCCTATTAATTTGAGGGCAGACTGATCTTGGATCATTTGCTGTCCTTACTTTGCTCTCTCCCTTCTTCAGTCCTCCTGTTCTTCAAGAAGTGCCTGAATATCTCCTAACAATTCTGAAACTTACTGTATAGCTTTAAGTTTTCATAGTAGTCTCTCCTTACAGATTGTTCTCATCACTCTCCTTGTTTGAGAGGAGGTTTTCTTTTGCAATTTCTCTCCAGTTTAAAGCTTGTAATCATTCTGTTGCTGTGGAAATTACTGTGATAATGCAGGTTTAGTGTTCATGATTTCACTGCTGCATTAGATAACAAGAAAAAGGAGCTGTTGCGTGGGAGAAAGCCCTGAATTAAGCAAGTTGTATACATTTCACACGCATGTCAGGGAAGATAACACCTGAAAAGGAATTAGGGTTGTTCAGGCTGCTTGGATTTTCTCCATCTCAGGAAAAAAACCAAGTCTAAATATTAAAAAGGAAGAGACAAAAAGCCCAGTGTCTGATCTAGGGACTGTGGTTTGGAACAGCAGTTCCAGTCTGTTGCCTTTCAGGACATCAGTCTTCCATCTTGGGTGACGCCCTTTGTCGTTGCCGTTTGGAAACCCTTATCCTTCCTTATCAGAAAGAAGGATGCAGACAGAAGCCCTTATATAGCCATATAGAAGGATAAAGGAATTTCCTACTGGAGATAACCCATGGCTAGCTCTCTTGTTTGGGAAGAGAGTGCTGGATTTGTGCATATAGGAAAATTTTTGTTTATCAGTCTTTGTCTCTTGATGAATTTTAGTAGTAGTCTCTATTCTAGAATTTGGGATGTCTATAAGGAATTAAATAGATTGGATACTTCTGTTGTTTTCTTATCCTCTTCCTTGATTAGTATTTAATATTCCAGAACTCCTTGGTTCCTTCTTATATGTGGTTGGTTTAGAAAAGGCTAAACTTTCATGTTACTGAAATTGCTAACCACAATGTTCAGCTTGTCCTGTTTCTTTGCTTTGCCTTTAATGCTTGACCCATTATTCTTAACCGCATCTGTTCTTCAGCATTCTTTGCTAGGCGATTCAAAGTGGGAAACAGCACAGCTATCTGGCTTTGGATCTAAGCGCATTGTTCCTGCACATTTTGAAAATAAAAACTTACAGTGTTTTTGCCCTCGCGTTTGTAAATACATGTACAGTTTGTAAATACATAAATACATATGCGTTCCTCCTTTGATTAATGTGGCTGCCTTCCACATGCACAAGATTTCACAAGTTGCTTGGTGGTCAAGGCAAGGTTTCTAAGGAGGCATTCTGTACTTGCACACCAGAGTGTATGGGCACTGTTTTTCCATATACGTTGTTTTCTTTGACTACTAAATGCAAAACTGGGAACAAGTCCAGAATCTTTAATAGCTAGAATGTGTTTCATGCTGATCCCCTCTAAAAGGGCATCCTCCATTGCCAAGTTCTAAAGTGAGGGCTGCGATGATGATGAATTTCTCTAATGGGGTTTTAGTTCAGGGCTGCCTGATATTTGTATTTTCTGTACTGTAGGATTCAGGCAGAAGGTCTCCGCTTATAAAAGGGCCTGATATCTTTCTGGCTGAAATGCCTTTAGGGCAGAAGTGCTGATATTTTCATATTAGATCCTGACATCCTTTTAAAATTTTATATTGTTACATTATGTTTCTCAGCATACTGAGTTGTGTCATTTCATGTGTCATGTCATTTCACAACAGAGATTTTGCCAAGTTCTTCGTTGTTCTCGTTGTTAGGTCTTGCTGGCTCAGGGCTTCCACCAAAATAAGTTCTTAAAATCCTAACACACAGTAGTGATATAACAGAACTGTAGCACCAGTACTGTTCTCTAGAAATCAGTGTATTGTTTTTCAGTATGTATGAAAAGGAGGTCATGCTGTCTTTTCTGGGCAGCACATGAAGAAATGAGCTGCATGTGGAGTGCGAGCATCTTGCTTGTTAGCAGCTGAATTCCCCTGACACAAAAAGGGAGTTTGCAAAATACCGTCTACTACCTTGGGGAATGGAGTAAGCTGAGGTAAGGGACTTCATGCAAGAACAACAGAATTTCCAAAGATGAGGGCAAGAATGAGAGAAAGGGGAGAGTGGGTGAGAAAAGAGGGAGGTGGGTACTCATTTAGGAGAACAAGGTGACTGTAAATGGAAAAAAAAAATCCAAGGAGTGGCTCAGTGGAGGCATTGGACCATTGTTGGGTCTTTTCAACACAACATTGCATTTAAGTCATGGTTACTGAAGAAAGGCAACAGCTGCTACTTTAGAGCATGAGGCAGAGGAAACTGTTGGAGGGGCAGAAAAATAATCGTAGATATAGAGGAATGCCTTCCAGAGGGACTGTCTTGCACAAGCCACTCCACTTTACGTAACAAAAGCCTGGTGACACAATGCATGGTTTAGTCATAGAAGTGCCCCGGAGTGGACAAATATTGTGCATCTGGAAACATTTAAACAAGTAATTAGTTTCTGGAAAAATGGCAAATTACTCAAGGAAAATGTAGTCCATTGTGTTAGCTTCTGACTGCATGTCTACAAGATGCATGATTCTCCTGACTGCCTTAACCCATTGCTGCTTTGCTTCTCATACCCACCGGCTGTTTGTGGGGACAGGTCATAGGGTGGTGTCAGGGCTGACAAGCAGATATCACTAGGGGCTGTGACATTTTTGCCCCTTTGGAAAAAGGGCCAGTGAACAGGGAGGCGGGGGGGAAGTATTCCCCTCTTCCTCACTGCTGGCATTTTGCATCCCACCTGGTCGTCCTGTGCTTTGAGGACAAGGACCTGATCCTGTGGGATTTCACCATCTTGGTTAACCATTGCCAGGGAAGTCCTGTGCCAGCTGGGGCAATCTGGGATTCAAAATCTCCAACAGTAACACAGCCTGCTTCATTGCCCACTTTCTTCCTGGGCTTCTGTCACAGCAGATTTCCTCTGTTCTTTTGCTACACAAAGGGAGAAGTGTTTTGGGGAAGAGGCGGAGGAGCACAGCCCACTTCCAGACCTTTCCCTCTCCCCACTGCTGGTGGAGAAGGCTGGCTGGAGCAGAGGCACAGCAAGGCAGGGACCTTGCGGAGAGTTATGGTGCCATGCTATCCGTGACTAATACGTGATGTTTGATAGCACACATATTTAGAATTATGATGCTACTGTGAGATTGACATGTTGCCCATCAAAGGGAATATTGCCTGCCCCTGGCAATGTGCTGCCCAGCTTGCATGCAGATCATAGGTGAAATATAGGTGCCTCCACAGCTGGAGTTAGTGGTAGGGCAATAATTCAGGACCTGGTCTGGCTTGTGGCAGAATCTGCAGTGTCTCTGAAGAGTGACTGCCAGAAATGGAGGACTGCAGGCCAGGACAAGAGGTCCTGGCACCAAAGTGTCAGAGATTAGTACTGAGCCCCATGTCTTTTTGGTCATTGGTGTGCAAGGATGTTTTAACTGCTGCCTCCTGCAGAAGCTTTTCGGACGGTAATTGCTGTGGTTGTTTGTCATTACAGAAGTAACGCTGAAGGTCCATGTAAGCGATGCCAGCACACATCAGCCAGTAACTGAAGCCTTCATTGAGATTTTTACCAACCAGATCTCCATTGCATCTGGAACCTCAGGAGCAGATGGCACTGCCTTCCTCAAGTTTCAGTATAAGTTGGGCAATCAGCTGATAGTGACTGCTAGTAAACATGCCTATGTGCCAAATTCTGCACCATGGAAACCTGTAAGATTGCCTGGTAAGAGATCTTTATTTTTGTTCTGAGGTAAGATTTTGCATCTAAAGGAAGTTACATGGTTTTGTGTGATGTGTTTTAATGCTTGGGATCCTGGGTGGGAGAAGGAACATCTGTGTGTTTCAAAACCAGCAAGGTTTCTTCCTCAGTTAAACTGTGGCACCAGGGCTATGCAGGGATCCGCTCTCCTCCTGGCTGTCCTTGATACAGTGCTATGTCAGTTTTCAAACAACTTGTTGGTGCTCTTACAGCTCCACAGAAAATACAAATCTATTCCAGATCTTTTTCTTTATGGGAACTCTGTTTCCAAGTGCTTTGTTTCAGTAGCTGTGGTATACTCATTCGTTTCTCTCCCAAGGTGTAGCAACAACTGTTGCACCGTAGGCTGTGGTTTACAAAAAAAGTCCTGGCCTTTCAGTTCTTGGCCATGTCCGTAGGACGGTTTTAGTCTGCAGTTACGTATCTAGATTTAAGGGTTTTTTTTCTAACTTAATTAGCATGGTTTGTTTCTTGCACAGACAAACAAATATAACAACAATACTTGCATGTTAGTTTTTGTCAGAATGCCTCAAATTTTTATGGGAAGTGGGAGACTTTACCTTAGTTGTACAGGAGGGGAAACTGAGCCATGAAGACTATTTCTGTACTGCTAAGTAGAACAGACTGAGGGTGGCTTTCAGACCTTGAGACATAACCTCTAGATGGTCACATCCCCAGTTTTCATCTGCCTTTCCTCTAACCCCCAGCCGCAATTAGGGTATGAGTAGTTTGGGAATAGTCCCAGACATGTACTATACCCAAATCACGCCTAAATATCACCGCAGATTTGATAATCAATCCAGGCCAAAGCCATGCCAGGTGTTAAGTGCCCTAATATTTAAATAGTATAAATGATCACAGGGCAGTGTTCAGTCCCATGCCTTGGCTCCATGTTATTTATTAATACCAACATAGCCAGAGGGACTGTGTGACTTGCCACAAGGTCAAGCAGCAAATGTATTTTCAGATGGGGAAAGGTACTTGAATCTCTTCAAACCCAGAATTATGCTTTAGGCATTTCAACATGCTGTTTACTTATCTACATTTGCTTGCTTCAGATTAGATTGACTTCTTCCACATTTCCTCTACTGTATTCTGCCACATTTTCCAGCTACTTAATGGAGCTATAGTGAAGACTAAGCCAGGCTCTTAGTTGCATAGTGAAAGAATAAGAAGCAACTGAAATGAGTTGCAGCAAGGAGAGTTTCAAATAAATAAAAGGGAACAATTCTTTACAGCGGCAGTAGTCAAAGGTTGGAACAGGTTGCCCAGAAAGGTTATGAAATCTCCCATCTCTAAAGATATTTGAAACTCAACTGGACACCCCCCCTGCTTGGTTGAAGCAGGTGACCTCCAGAAGTCCCTTCCAACCATAATTGTTCTGTGACTCTGTTTAGAAATTTCCTTGATGCTTTTTTCTATTTAAATAAGATAAAGTGCAGCTTCCTCAGCATACTTCATGTACTTCCTTAAGACACAAGCATATGATGAAAGCATGCAACAACCTTTTCTTGCCTGAACCCTTTCTTGCCTTGTGTCTCACATCTTTCTGACTCATAGCCTAGATCTTTTGAATGTGACCTACTCTTCCCTGGCCTGGAGTTTGTTTGGTTAGGTTTTTTGCTTGTTGCTTTTTTCTTAAATATTGATTTTGAGGGAAGGGAATCAAACAGGGCATTATTGTTTTCTTAAGTCATTGAAGTTTAAAGAGCAGTAATTGTATACAGTTTCCACAAAATCTTTCTTTCCACAGCTGAAATGAGAGCTTAATTCAGAAAATAGATTCCTTTCACCTCTGATCTTCCCCCGTTGAAACTGGTAGATAGTTTGCTATTGATTTAATTGGGAGTAGAATCCTTTCTTTGCTTTCTGTACCTTGAACTTAATCCTTTCTTTGATTAAAGAAACAAGTTACAACTTGATACGCCCCATGTAGATTTAATGGGGTTCTTCTTTGAATTACTCCTTAAAAGGGACATGACATAAAAGTTCAGGCCCAAGATACTTAGGCTGTTCATTTTTGTATTGACTGAGTTGCCTATAGTCTTGAAAAAACCTTCCAAGAACTCTTTGTATTTAAATGCCTACCGTGCTTGTAACCAGCACAGTATGTTTTGAAGTTTTGAAAACCATGAAAGTTTTGTTGTTGTTGTTGTTGTTACTTTTAATCTGGGTTGAATGATGGGGATCAGGCAGCATGTTTCAATCTTGATTCTGCAGTGTGCAGTCTGGGCACACGCGTACAAGCGGGATCCTTGTTTCCTGAAAATGCCTTTTAGCAGCACTAGTCGTTGTCACCCCCAGTTGCAGGTACGCCATTCTGAGCGGCGTTCCACCCGCCGCAGTGGTTTAAGGCAACGTGCCGTCCCGTGTGCTGTGGTAGATGGACTCTGGACACATTTACTTCAAATGTGGAAATGATAACCACGAGCAGGGAGCAGGTTTGAGAGCTATAGGATGGTGATACTTAAGGTGCTGTAACAGGACTTTGCCAAAGGGTCAGGATTCTTCCATCAAAGTCAATATGCATTAATTGTAATCTTATGCTGAAAAACTGTGCAGCCACCGAACCTGTGATATTATTGTAATAGCTTTAAGAAGTAAGCATCAAGGGTTCTCTGCTCTCATAATTTGGCAGAAATTAACTTTTCTTATATTAACCAAAGTAATTACTAGCTCTTTACCACTTAAGAAGGAGGATTATTTATTTACATAGTGATGAATGGTAGGAGGAAAAGATTAACATCTCTCTTTCCATTAAACTATTTATCAGCAGAGCCATGACTCCACTTATTAACAGTTCATTAATTTAACATCACTTGAGTTGTTGAAGTGTTCATGATGCAAGATGTGCTCATCTATCTGCTCTTAGCTACGCATAGAGTTTTCTTTGTAAATAATCTGGAAAGAAAAAAATTAATGACTGGTAGTCTGTATTTAAGAGGACGTTTTTGCAGCAGTGTGTGCAATGAAGAGAGGGAAGTTGCTGAGGCAGCGCAGTTCAGATTAGCTGGTAGGGTCAGTCAAAGCAACCCATGGTATTCACTGGGGTGGAATGTAGTTCTAGGAGCAGAGGATGCTCGTGGCATTTCTGGGAGAGGAGAGCTCATCTGGAAAGCAATGACTCTGCAGAAGATGTGTGAGTCATGGTAGATGAACAGTTGAAAATAACCTCCCAATGCAGCACTGCAAGAAAGCAGAAGAATCCAATCCTTAGCTGTAAAATAGGGTAAAGACTGAGAAGGCAGAGTATAGTATTTCAGAACTTGTCCTTGGTGCAGCCGCTCAGGGAAATGTGTGTGCAGTTCTGGATCCATGCTTCAAGAAAAATGTTTAAAACTGCAGGGTTGTATCAGGAGCGATTAAAAGATTGGAAAATACGGCTTACAGGGAAAGACTTGGAAGTGCTTAATTTATTTTGTTCACCAGAGAGAAAGTTGATGGGGTAATTTGAGCGTAGTCCATCAGTAACCCGCATAGAGAACAGGAAACGGGTAAGAGAGAATTCTTCTATCCAATGGGCTTCTATAAAAAGAAGATCAGATGGCTGGAAGTCTAACCTCAATAAATTTTGATGTGTAAAAAGGCACATAGTTTAACTGCCCTCATAATTATTTACTGGAACATTGATGTTGTGGTGTGTTCTTCACCACAGGGCACCTTTAAAAGAAAATTGGATAGTTTTTCTACAGCATGTTTTCTAGTTTAAGCACAGCTATCGGATCTGAAGCAGTAATTAATTCTGGGAAGGCTGTAGTTTTACGGGAGTAAGACTGGATCATCACAGTCATCCTTCTGGCCTTAAAAACTATGACTTTCTGCCTTTGTCACGCTGAGAAAAGATTGTGCAGAAAGCCCAAGGGAAGTTTAGGGGTTATATATGCATTATAGTCTGGCATATATGGAAGAAGATGTTGGCATAGTTTATTGTATTGAGCTCCCCGGGGTGTCTAAATTGTATTAGCTTTGTTCATACAAATTAAGTTATTGGAGTAAAGACAAACGAATTTTGTAATTGTGTGGCCTTAGTGCTACTTACACAAAGCTTTCTTACTCATGTTGCCTGATGTGTAGATCTGTTTCACATGTAGAGCATTGGGAAGAAAATTCTCAGCTGTACTTGCAATAACATGATTTTTAATTTTTTTTTTTTAATGTTCAAATATGTTGTCAAGACCATCTTTTAGATGGTGGTTCTTATCAGTATGTTTCTCCTAGTTTCTTCTCCTTTCTCCTGCATTTCTCCCAAACACCAAAATTTCCGATCTTTAAAAAGAAAATATATTTCTTAAAACAGAAACAGTGTACAGTAGTTGTAGCTAACATCTTTATGGTCTCTTGGATTAAGTAATACATATTAATTTAGAGGAAATTAATGAAGCTCCAGAAACTCAGAAGAGCTTGCACTGTTCTTTTATTAATAGGTTCTGGAAATGTCTTCCTTAGCTTGTGGTCACTTCAGAACGGGATGAGTACTTTCCAGGTGCAAATGTGGGATGCTGCCCAGTTACCAAAAATTATTAGCCCTGCATTAATCTCCTCCTCTCCTTCCATCTTTGAAGGCCATGCAACGACTGCAGGGAGGTCTACTTCTTACTGCTTTCATGGGTGCGGGAGTCAGTTGTGCTCGGTGGCCAATTCCATACATATTTCTGGTCTTCTGGGTCTGAAGAACTTAGCATGAAATTACATCGTGTTCTTCATTCTCCAAAGACGGGTGTGCATAGAGACACAGCCCCCTGTAAGGAATGTCAGTACCCAGGGGCAAAAGAGGTCCTTGCAGGCAGATTTCTTGCAGCAAATACCACTTATCTGTCCCCTTTTGCACCACTGGTAGAATGACAGTAGTTCCGCTATATATGGCACTTCTGTAGTGTAGGTGGTGACTCAGTAAGGACACGCTGTATTTGAAAGCAAATCTTTAAGACCTATTTATCATACTTTGCCTTTCTATATGACTTTTTATGTAAGCATCTCAAAGTATTTAAAAGTTGTTTCATTAAAGTCTTCCCAAGGTAAGAAGTGTAGTCATTTCACAGAAAAATAATTCAGTCAGACTGAGTTAGTGTTTCACTCCTCTATGGAATGACAAGTCTTTCTGTGGAACTGGGAATTATAACCCGAAACCCTGCTTTACACTGCACTCTTCTGTACTTTGAGCTACCATGCATGACTTGCAAGAGTCAAAGCACAGAACATGTTGTTTAGTTCAATAATAATTACCCTGGAAATTTAATTATTTGGTCTAGAAAATGGACGTGGTTTCTGTCATGTATATGATGTGATTTTAATAGTTTGGGTGGCCTGCTTTTGCAAAAATGTAGAAGAAAGTAAGTGCTGTTGTTGTTGGGTTATAAGAATTCAAATATATCCCGCTTAAACCACTTCTCTCCCACAGTGTTCTCTTCACTGAGTCTCGGCCTTCTTCCTGAACGCTCAGCTACTCTAATGGTCTATGATGATGTAGTCCAAATAGTCTCAGGATTTCAAGGTATGCTGGTTTTTGGGAGTTGGAATTGAAATTTGAGTGACACTAAACAAAAAGCCTGGCAGCCCGATACTTTCTGAACTCTATCCCGTGGGTGAGACTGGTATCTCGTGGGGAGTTCTTGTGAATTCCCCGAGGAATGCTGCTCTGTGGGATGGTTTTACCAAATTGTTTAATAGCTAAATTCATCCCTAAGTGCTGTGACTAGGGAATTCGAATTACTTGGTAATAAACAAGTTTGGACTTTAGTGTGCCATTTGAGAGCTAGAGATTAAATTTCTTTCGCTAGCTGTTGGATTTTTTTCATCTAGATTCATTTAACCATCCTTGCAGTAAACATTTTTTGATGTTCTTATTGTCTTAAGAATTTTCTCTGGTTTTATTTTGTTTCTTGCTTCCTACTGTGAATGTCTTAGAAATTTAGGGCATAGAAAAATTGAAGATTTCTCATACCTGCATTGTCGTATGCCCTATATAAACTTGCTTTTCTTAAGTACTTCCTGTGGACCCCTCATCAGATTGCTGCAAACCCACATACTACAGGATGAAACCCACTGTATTAGAAGACTAAAGTTTGAAACACCTTTTCATAAGGCCAAACACAGAAGTTAAAGCAACTGTAGTATCAGTCAGATGAGCACTGTGTTTTCTCAGTTGTGCGGTAAAGAATAAAATGTTCATCTGACCTAGGGATCTGACCTAACTTAGCCCAATTGATGTGAAGTAAGTCTGTTAACAAAAGAACGGAAGTTTTTCAAGATACCTTGACGAGCCAAAACAAGGGGACATCCTTCCTGTGGCCATTTTTATTGCGCATAAACTGTGTCTTATTCATGTGTATTATGTTTACCATCATTTTAAACTCTACCAGATAGTTAATAAACAGGGGAATACTACTTTCAATAATATTCCAAGATAACCTTGTTTCATCTGAGGGAATATAATACTATTATGCCTTCCTGACATCTTTTTTTAAGGTTAGAAACCATCCAGACACAATAGGCTTTTCATTAATGGTAGCACTAGATATGACTGGAGCTGAAAAAGCACTAAAGAAATTAGATAGCTGATAGAACGCTCAGGAGGAGCTGGAGAGTGGCACAGCTGCCGTACGTAGATTCTGCAATTTGAGAGCTGACATTATCTAATGGGGTAAATTAGATGGACAATGAACTGTGTTAAACCACAAGGGATTCCATTAGACAAAACATAAAATGTTGTTTACCAACAGTATTCTACTAGCGTGGTATATTAAATACTCTTATACTTATGCAAATGTGCTAATATTATGCAGTTAACGTAAAAAGAACAATCTTTTCATGTTTACAGCTTCCTTTCTTAAAAAATGGAGGATGTTAAAGGGCTAGAGGGACATTTAGCAGCCAAATGATGCTCGTAAATATTTTCCACATAATCTTGCTCCCTTCAGTGAATTGATCCAGGGTGTTCCCAATATACTTAAATTAGAATAATATATCTGATTCTGCTGGTATAGCAGAGAAGGAGGAAAAAGGAAGAAAGTGGTACCTGGAGATTTGAACTCTCAGTCTTGCCCAGTAAAAACTATTTTACACTCCTTTTCTTGGGAATTCTCTTGTGATGAAACCTAAATGAAAGACAGCCTAGACATTGTACCAGCATTTGAATGGAGCCTCTCTAGTCTCGATCCAAAATCCTTGTGACCTAGTTTTTTTCTGTTACTTCTCCAATGTATTTCCCAGTAACTCCACGCTGCTTCAAAAGAGCTGATCAGGAGCTACCTTAGTGCAAAACTGAGAGCAAAACAGAACTCATTATACCAGGAACAAACTGGGAACACTGGTTTTTGAAGCACCAGTCAAAGGGAAAGAAAGGCCTGTCTTGTACAATAAGTTACCAGTTGCTTTTGAATAATTAATCAAGCAAGCAACTTATTATGCAATTGAGAAGTTTTCTGGGCTGATGCAGCCAACTTCATTTTCATGATGGCATTACAGTCCGCTGCTGTGCTCTGTCAGTAATTGCGAGGGAGGGAGCTTGCCAGCCACTGGGTCATTTAAGTTATTTAATACCGGCATGGTGACGAGCTGAGCTTCAGCATTCAGTGAATGGGAGCTGTAAGGGTACCCTCTATCTGCCTCTGACATATTGAGCAATCAGAGCATGAACTTATGATACTTCAGATGTTACTTCACAAAGACTGAAGCTCAAATGCCGGTGTGGTGCCACGTGTCGTGCATCCAGCGTGACAAGAGGTGCCTTGCAGGGACTCCTTGAGGTGGTTACCTCTTCAGGTGTGCACTGGCAAACCGGAGCTGACAGCATTTGCATCCAGGCCGGTGTGTTGACAAGAGGATGTTTAAAGGAGATAAGATCAGTGCTCATCAGTCCTTTGCCAAATGGAGGGAGCTCACATGCCAGTTTTATACTGAATGTGTTTGGGTATTATAAGTCAAAACTAGGTATCTTCAGTAATAGAAGCAATAATAATAATCCACTCCCAATAGTAAGTGTTGACTTGTTGAAAAATGCTCTAAGAGTCTGGTCAGCACAAGTCTTTCTCTCCATTTTACTGCTTCCAGTTCCCTCAGTAAGTCTATTCCCAAACATTTGCCCCCAAATCCTCTATGACCTCTGCTAAAGGAGTACATTGGATTATCTTCTAGCAAGGTGGTGAGAGAAGGTGAAAGCCTTGGTAGCTGCTTCCCTCACAAGCCTTTTGCTGGTAGCTCTCAGTCTTCTGACCCTTTGAAGTCTCTTGCCGGGTTTGGGGAGACCCAACTGAGGAGCCAAGGGGAGAGTCGGGGTGAGTGGCAGGTTTCGGGTTAATATCAGTATCAAGGAGTTTGTTAATCTAGGGTGTGAATTAACTGCTCTGCACTGATTTATTGTATGTATATGCACTATCTGTAGAGGAAGCTGTTTCTTCCACCTTAAAGCTTGCATCTGAGTTGATTGCTGCCAGGTTTCCTGCCAGGTTTGGGGCTCAGCCATGGCGCTTTGTGTTGCCTGTAAGATTCAAGGAACCAAGATTGGCTTTCTGAGTCATCCCCAACTAGTTAAAATTTAGCAGCTCCTGGCTCTCCTCGTGCTACAAAACAACCATATTTTAATAGAAAACCCCAGAACCTCCACATAAACCACTGTGTTACAGACTCAACAGCAGTTACTTTGTTTTCAATTCTTAATTAGTTCTGCTCTTGGAAAATACAATACCAGTTCTTGGCAACTCGAATAATTCATCTTAACCAGAGATTTAGACAGCAGAAAATCCTACAATTTTACATTGAACCGTTAATGATAATCCTAATGCCAGTTTCTTTGTTGTGGGATTTTTTTTTCTGTTTTGTTACTGTGGATGCTTATCCCTAGGGGGCCGTAGGAGCCTGCTCAGCAGCGCAGTCAGAGGTTCCCAAGTACTTGAGCAGATCTGTCCCTGAGGTACAGCAAACTACTATGGTATTGCAGAGCACTCGGGAGAGAAGTCTTCTCCAAGTTCATTGCAGTCAGTTTATTTAGTTTTTTATGTTGTTTTCCATTTAAGCCTAGAAATTGGGTGAGGGAGATTTCTTCCCATTTCACATGGGGTGTTGTGGAATGACTATCTTAAATGCCTAAGGATACTGCCAGTCTTGAGTGCCTGCCGTAAATACTTAAATGTTTCAGAAATTAAAGAAGAAAAGTGGGTTTTTAGCTTTTTCTTGCAGAATTACCAAAGATATGACAGCTAAACAATTACCAGCTCTTTGGAGATACTTGCCCACCTACATAGCAATTTTTGTTGGCCAATCCAAAGTTTGTTCTGTGGAATTTTATGTTTTCACATAGCTAGAGCTCCTGCTAGAAAATAATGCAAGAAAAAGATTCCAGTCTCCTGGTTAATGACATTGGCAGTTACAAAGCTTAGGAGTTGTGAGTCAAGCTCTTTAATCTTTCTCACAGTGAAGTTACATGTAACCTAAAAGTGCTGCCAGAGACTAATAGCGGAAAAGAAGCAAAACGGTTTTGAGTTGACATCTTTGAACCGCATAGTTAAATGTGAATTAAGAGAAAAAAACTGCTTGCCTCTTGATTTTGTGCTGCGTGGGGAGTGTTCTGTGAGTATTCAAAATGAGCTCTGGAGAATACAATAGCTTTTGATTTAAAAATTAATTTGCATGTTGCACACACAAACTCGCAGATGGGATCTTGCTGTGTGTTGCTAAACAGTATTAATAGCGAGCTTCCATTGAAGAAGACTATTGACTTTATAAACTGGGATTAAAATGAGACATGAAATGCAATACTACATGACACAGTCTTAAATCATGTTGCAGCAAAGACCCTTCAATTAACACCTAGTGATCTTAAAAAAAACACTAAAACTGTACAAGACAGAGGAAAAGAGAGAAATCTTACATGCCAAGTAATCTGGTTCTGTTTAGATGTGTTCTTTGCATGGGAAAATATGGAAACTCTTCTCACACAGGCGTTGTCAAGTGTATCTTTTTGTCCAGTGGTTTAAATAAAAAGTGACTATTATCTCAGTACTAGAGATAGTTAATGTGGCCAAAGCTTGGTAAAAATTAAATACAGGAATTACACAAGTCAATTGGGACTACAGGTAGAATTGTAGTCTCTTAGAAAATCAGTTCAAAGAGTTTAAGCTAAATTTATCTTGCTATTTCAAAAAACCCCAAAATTTAAACAAAAACAGCAAAATGGACGCTTTTCTAAGCTGTCACATGCCCTGCCTCTGAACTCAGTTTTAGTTTCAGTTATACTTACTATAAGAAGTGTGTACTGAAATTTGAGGTGGATCCTGGGAAACAATGTGGTCAGAAAAGCTTCTAACATTAGATGCTTTACAACTTTGCTCAGTGATACTTGTGGAAAAATAATGGCAACTGCAAAATACATGTAAAAATACTGCTTTTCCTCTTTTGTAGTAGCCTTCTGATGTCTCTGTCCTTCTCAAGCTATTTCAATTTATGATGAAAAAAACTGTAAATGTGCTTCCATAAATATGAACACCTAAATATTCTGCCTGCCTTGGATATAAAGTCACTTCTAATTTTTTTAGGTGCACGGACTCAGCCACAAGTTCACTTTCAGAGACGATCTGTGAAATTACCAGAGAACACTAGCTACAGCGATTTGACAGCATATCTGACTGCAGCCAGTTCACCCTGGGAAGTGGACAGCTTTCCTTATTTGCAGGGATTAGATGGAAATGGAACAGGTAACCCACTACTTTGGTTTTGCTCTGATTTCATTTTGGTCCAGGGGCCAACTTTTGACAATACCATTTTTTTTCCATTCCCTGTTCCAGCAAACATTCTTTGAAGTTTGGATGATGTGATAGGTTCAGCTGCGCTACCAAAATGCTGTTCCCATAAACAAGAGAGCAAGGTCCGCTATCCCTTAAATGACGCCACTGAATAGCAAAGACGAAGCCTCCTTGGCCTTGGGAGATCAGAAAAGTTTGTTACACTTGTAGTTTGGAGTTAAGTCTCCAAATGTGTTGCATGTGCACATACAAAAATGGAGATAAATGTGAAGGGACAAAAGAAAATTTAACTTGAGGATGCTGTAAATTCTTGCTCAATTTTTTTCTAAAAATAAATAAAATGCCTATATATCAAGGGTTTAAGACCGTGTTGTTTCAGCTAAGAGTTGTTTCAGTGGCTTTGTTAATACTTTTGAATCTAGCTTCAGCCAAAAGCATGCAAATTCATTTAGCACCAAAGGCAAAACAATGAAAATTCGTAGTAGGAGCAGAACCACTGTTAAATTCAAAGCTGTAATACATTTTTATGACTGCAGCTGCCTATCACTCTTCTTCCCCTTCTCATTTAGTCTTGATTGAAATATTTGGTGTTGTGTAGGCTACAGAAAAATAGAAGAATTTGGCAGAGAAGTCTTCAAATTCTTAAAATGCTGCTATAGAAAGGAGAATAATATTTTCTCTGTGTCCATATTGGGTTAGAAAGCAAGCAGTAGACTTTGCAGTGCAGTGAGAGATTAGGATTAGGGATTCCTAGGGATTAGGAAAACCTTGCTATGGCGAGGGTAGTTTAAGCTGTAGAATCAATTGCTTGAGGGTGTTGGACAGAGTTAGACAAACACCTGCGAGAATGGCATAGGCGTAGCTGAGCCTGCCTTGAAGCAGGCTAAATAACCCCTTGAGGTTCCTCCCTGCTGTTTCTCAGGATGCATTTACTTGTGATGTGTTGATCTAGATGACTTTGAATGCCAGGTCATGTGTGTAGACATGTTTGCTAGCCTTTCCTTAAAAAAAAAGTCAAAATTAACATCCCTTCTCTTTGCACAAATCTGAATAGCTCCTTTTCTATTACATTTAGAAATGTCTCTGCTACCTTACTCCAATCCTTCTGTCTGCTCCAGTGAGTACATCTCATCCTATCTCATTCTCTCTCTCTCTGTCATTTCCCTATTCTCATCTTCAACCTTGAGTTTTCTCTGGCTCCTCATACTTAGACATGATCAAATATCTTACCTTTTTTAAAAGAAAGGAATGCACTTGATCTCATTCATCTGTCTGCTTCCTCATCTCCTTTCTTTTTATCTCTGAACCAACTGAACTAACCATTGACGTGTGTGGGATTCCTCTCCCAAGTCTTTCCTTCGTACTCTGCAACCCAACTTCCCACCCTTGCATTTATTTAGTGAAAACAGGTCTTGCCAAGACTTCAGATGATTACCTGTCATGCGAACTAGACAACCAGAACATAGTCTTGCTCCTGTTTTACCTTCTAGCCTCCTGCCAAACAGATGAACGCACCCTTGGTTTTTTAGTCTTCTGTATGTTTGCATGATGGAAACTTCTCTACTAGAGCATGGGGGCCTTGGATTTGACTTTTACTAGCTTTCAAGTAAAAGTATGTCACAAAAGACCAAAATAACTGGCAAAGAAATGGAGTTTAAGAGACTGAGAAGAGCCTTGTTTCCTGAATACTGTAGTATTCAGTATGGTATAATACAGACTACAAATAACAATATATATTGGTATGTGCACTATAGTATAGATGAAGTGTCCTCTATTTTTAGTAGAAGTTTCTCCTGGTGTGGAAAACATTAACCTTTAAAATCCTAAACTTGGACTGACTTCCTTTTCTTCATCTCCAAGCAACTTGGTGAAGATTTCACCTGAAAAACTTTTTAAGGAATAAAAATGAGATCATCACCTGCTGGGGATTTTTTAGTATTTCTGTTCTCAAGAGAAAAAGAAAAATACGTACAAATTTTAGAATTCTGAAAAGACTTAGCCTTAATTTTCATGGGAAATTTTGGAGTGTCCCTGAACACTGCCCCTTCTCCTCTCTCTCCCACCTCTCCTTCCTCCCAGTTACTCTTCGATGCTTTCACAGTTTATTTACATGTGTGTAGAGTTTTGGAGAGGTCCTCCCAGTTGTTTCAGTCAGCTCAGTTCTCTGGCTGGTATTTATTCAGAGCGACTTTACAGTTGTTTTAACTGAAACCTATCCTCCGTGAGTTCAACAGTTTTCATAAAATCCCAATTGGGTGCTGAAGTAGTAATATGGAGCAGTGAAAATTCATTGCATGAATCAGCATGTTCCAAACATAAAAATTCAAAGAATTCAGTTGCAAGTAGTGACAAGCCTGTATAGTGTTAGCTAATTGTTTGTATTAAACACCAGTTGGAGAGCAGTAGGATGATTTCACAAAATCTTATCCTTTTACCCAAACTAAGCAAAACTTTAATCTGCAGTAATGAACCAAGGTGGCTAATAACCATTACCCCTGCTGGTTTTGTAGGCTGGCTGTTTCTTTATGAACAGTCAAGCCTAAGTCACAGTGGATTTTCCTCTGATTATTTTTAGAGCTCTTCACAGGTCACCAGATGTCAAAAATGACAAGAAATAAATGAAAGCTGACATTTATTGAAGTCCATTCCTCCATTCCCATTTAATCTGTGTGTGTGCTTATCAGTTTTATAGCATGCAAGAGTTTCATAAGCATTGATTTTAATTTGCCTTCACAACAGAAAAGAGATAAATTTATCTTTTTAATGAGCATTTACATACCGTGCAAGATGGCAAACTGAAGGATTATTTCTTTTTGCCAGAGGTCAGTGGGTTTCAGAAATTTCTTCATCTTCCAATGTAACTTGTTCAGCCCAGTACTGAGCAAAGCATCAGTGCATCTTAAGTAAAAAAGGTGCAATGTTTCACCATCAGAATGCTTTTCTGGGTCTGAAAACTCATTTTTACAGATGTTAGACAGATATGCTTTATCAAGACAGTAATGAAAGAAAAATTCAGATTTTTCAATATCTAAAAATAAATAAAATATAAAACATAATTTCATCTTGGATATTAATCTAAATGTTTCTAAAATCTTAAGTTAGACCTTTTGTCATTAGGAATTTCTATATGCCAGAATGTGGTGCCCAAGCCCAGTGACCTGGGGACAAGCATCAATCCGATGGAAGTTATGGGCGCGTGGCAGAGGCAGCAGACTGAACGATCAGGAATAAAGGAGCAACTTTTTCCCCACCAATTCCCTCCTCCATCTCTCTGTTTTATATTCTAAGGCTCTAAGGGGATGATACTGTGCGCCACTGGAGCCTGTAATACAAATGCTTGGGTAGGCTGGCAACCTTCTCCAACGCCCTAGCTGAATTTCCAAACCTTATTTTTCTGTTTTTTCTCTCAGTTAGCTCTGTGG
The DNA here is from genome assembly GCF_000687185.1 of Egretta garzetta. NCBI lineage: Eukaryota > Metazoa > Chordata > Aves > Pelecaniformes > Ardeidae > Egretta > Egretta garzetta. Next base: position 631,833 of record NW_009258383.1, read on the forward strand.
CTCTTTTATATAGCCATCTGCGGAGGGCCTGTTTTCTCAGCACTTTAATCCCTCTGGAAGATACGCTTCTGCCCCTCAGTTCACGGGAGATGAAAGCAGGGTGTATGCCCTTGCCTGCGCTTTCATCCACCCTTGGCCTGTCAGCTGTGCTGCAACAGCGACACTCGCCTTGAAATCCAGGAAAAATGTGCGTCAGAGTAGATACTGTAGTAAATAAGCCCCATGCAAAGGTAATTCTGGTTATTTTCCATGTCTTCAGTTTGGCACCTCTTGCAAAATCCAAATAATTTAAAATTCTGAAGAGTTTGTCTCCTTTTTCCCTTCTCCTTGCCACCTCCTTTCCTGGTGATGTCTTAACTTTGGTGAGCTGTTACTCAGAGACTTCGAGTTTAATAAAGGACATTCCTTGAGATCTACTCACTGTTAAGAGAAATCATAAAGGTCTTAATGCTTTCCCACCTTTCCCTCAAGTGTACTCCTCCTGATGAACACTGGTGCTGAGATACTGCGGGTTCCTGGGGACCCCTTGCTGTGCCTTGGTGTCGCAGGTGGCATGCACGTGCAGGCTGGCTGCAAATGTGCTTTTACAGGCAGCTTGTGCTGGCGTAAGGCACCAGGATTGCAGGAGGGGCAGCACCCCGTGCGCTGCCAGCCAGGCACCCCTGTTCCTGTGCTCAGATTAGCCCTGTAGCAGGACGAGCGGCTGCGCGATGCCCACAGCCGGCACGAGGGAGGCGACAGGACTGCTGCTCTTGGCAGCAGCATGGACCCGGCTGGCTCAAGCCCCTTGCAAAACTGGAAGCTCCATCTCTTTCAATTTAAGCCGCTACTGCTATTGCTTTGAGCTCCAGATCTCCTTGGTTTTAAACCTCAAGCTTTTTTTCCCCTGAATGCATATGTATCCCTGTGGTATTTTTCCCTGTTATTGATTCATTTGGTTAAATGGTTGAAGGGTTATAATGCTTTTTTAAATTGTGTTGTCCATTGGCATGCAGTTTAAGCGTAAAGAATAATTATTATCTTACATAGATAAGAAGATAACACCGTGTATCCTAATAGTCCATTTAGCTTGATTTATTTCAGTGAAAGGCCAAAGGAAATATATCCTGGCATTCTTAACATATGACCAGTCATCCTTGCAGTGTCACTGCATGTTTGGGTGTTTTTTAGGTATAATATGGGCATGTGAGACTATAATAAAGGACTGTGAGATTATTTTTTTTTGCCATGATTATGGCTGTGATACTTGTACATATTTATTTAAGATGAATTAAGATGAGAAAATATATGCAGGAGATTTTTGCATTGTAGTTTTCTTGTCTTCAGGATTTTCCAAAATCAAGTGAAAAATACAGAAGCACGTACATCTTGCTGTTGTGAATTTTGTAAGGCAGGGAGGATTACTTCTACCATCCCTTGAGAACTATGTTGGTGCAGTACTGCCGTGTTGAACCACGTGGGTGGGTCTTAAATTCTGGAGATTGTGTGGTCACAATGTTCATTCATTCTCTCGGTAGGAAACAGCACTAGGTATGACCTCACCCCCGTCACGGCAGTCAGCGTTCATCTCCTCAACAGCGATGGGACTCCAATCCCCGTGAATGGCCCCATCTATGTAACAGTGCCTCTGCCAGCAAACAGCAACTTGAAGCACAATGCACACGTTCCAGCATGGAGGTTTGACCAAAAATTTGGTAGGTAACACCTAAGTGTGGTTTTCTAGATGGCTTCATTTGTCTGAAACTGATGTCTCACTGCATTTATTATGTTGATGTAGCAAGGTCTTCATTGGAGTGTAGAGAAACCTGTTTTCCGTCTAAAAGAAGACTGAGTTTTATTGATCAAGTAATATACAGTGTATATGCAGATATACTTGAGTAGCATTGCGTGCCACTTCTAGACAAATTTTTTTTGTAAATGTAATATTTTGCAATTATTAAATATTTTAGGTAGAAACTATCTTGAGAGAACTTCATTTCACCCAGAGACTGAGAAGCAGAGAGACTATTTTGCTGCGGCATTGAATTGGAAGTCTGGAGAAATGGAAACTAGCCTTATCTTTGCCAGCAGCAGCTCTCTGACCTTTGGTCCGTCTCTAGCTCAGTTTCCTGCCTGTCAGATAGGAAACATAATACCGACTTCTTTTGTAAATCACTTTGAGAATGACTGATGCTATCAAGAAGGAAAGTACATGTAAATGATTTCAAAAAAAAAAAGGCAAGCAAGCAAAATTCATGAAATATTTTGAAAGGACAGAATGACTAATCACTAATCAACATACGCTGTAAAATGCACTCAGTTTTTTACATTGCAGGATAACTTTTGCTATTGTGAACAGGATTTTTTTTCAGAAATAAGTGGTTTAGGCTCTCTATTTTTGTTTTGCCTTGTTTTTTTTCATTGCTAGTTGGTATACCTTGCTGGCTGCCTTTACACCTTCAAAGTGTAAAAAGATTAAGGGGTACATCAGTCTTGTCCTGTTGGTCCCCTTCAGTTATTCCACTGTGCCTTCTGAAGATGGTTGTTAAGAAAAAGAAGTAAAAAATGAAAAATGGAAGATGAGAAAGACAGAGACTGTGAGGAAGAGAGGAAGAAAAAGGATCCAGAAATGTGGATTTGTGTAGACGGCCAGTGGGGTTTTGTCCCCGCAAGGCAAATGTTTTGAGCCAGTTTATGATCATCCAGAAGTAGAACAACGAGCACGAAACCAGCGTATTGGAGGAAGGGGAAGGGAGAGGGGGTGAGAGAGGTGAAAGGGGAAATAACGTTTTTGCTTCCTTCCTGCCTCTGTTTGCTGAAAAAGGTGATGCATTTTCAAACAGCATGCCTGATAAATCTTTTATCAGAGGTTGGCTGTATTAGAGAGTAAAGCAATAGGATTTAATAAAGAATAAATTTTAATATGATACAAAATTGAATAGTAGAAAAAAAGTGCGATGAGTGGATTTGGGGTTTCCCTTAACTGTGGAAACATCAAGTTTTCTTGTGGTGCCCTGGCAGTAAGTTTCACTACATTCTTCCTGAAGCTGGCTTTGATTTGTGATTCTAGAAACTATTTTGTTTTCCCTTGTTCAAAAAAAAGATGGGGAAGACTGACTCATGTTTACTTTCTCCACCAGAAGCAGTTCATCCCCAACCCTTCCTCTCAGCTGTGTTATAGCTGCAGCCCACCTCGGTGCTGGTTACTCACTGCTAGTAAAATGGTTCTGATTTTGATTATGGAGCTTTCTCATTTATGGCCAAATTTCCATGCCCCTGTGGTGGGGCCACAAAACCTCTCTTTTACTGTGGAATATGGTTTTACTGTAGGATATAAAGAGCTGGTTACCCTGCTGTATGTAGTACGTATTAGTATAGATCAATACAGGTTAGTTAATTAGTGCTGCAGGCTTGTGGCTCCCAAATCTTGAGACAAGTTGAACCTTGTTTGCTTCATGACAAAATGCTGGAGCGTCTGTATTGTTGGGAGGGAAAGGCATGAGGACCACTAAACAAAAAGGGGTTTTGTCAGGCCACTTAGCTTCACCAAGCCATGGAGAGAAAGGTATCGAAGACGTTACGCTTAGGCTCCAGCTTGCACTTCAGCTGAAGTAAGCGTCTTTCCACGCAGCCAAAGATGTGGAACAAAGATGCATTTAAGCCCTGACTGCAGCGTGCCAGTTTGAGCAGAATTTTGGCCACATCCCAACCAATTTAAATTAGAGTAGCCTAATTTAATAAGTAGAGCAGCCACTCTATCTTGTGCGGGCTACATTAGCACCCTGAGGGCTGTCAAAGTAGCCATATGTAGCGCGAACATGGTGGTACCCTGTCATCCCCCATCCCTCTTGTGCTTGGACTACGAAGGGAGGAAGGAAGGATGATGGCTGGGATGGCTTCATGCTGGAGAAATCCTTAACTGGCAAATAAGTTGTTGTAACCCATATTTGCACTGCCAGATCTGTGCCTTGTCAGGATAAGCCCTCTAACCTCATTATTCTGATTTTGTCTTTCATTTCAGGAGCTGCTTTTTTCAGTGCTAGTTATGTTGCGGTCTCTCCTTAATAGATTTTCAGTGGCTTAAATTTTCACACTTGTGTATGAAAATTGAGTAATTGCCAGAGATGGAAAACTATGGCTGTATTGCCAGGCAATAATGCAGAGCTCCTCTCTGGCGTATTAGCAGTACAGTGGGCGCTTGTTCGTGCAAGCCATTGTTTTTGTTTAGAATCCATGTGGTTGTCATCATTACTGCATGAAGTGTAATTTCTGCTCTAAAAAGCAGAAATACTTTTCACTTTTAGGGGAGGGAGTGGAGAAGGGACAGAAATACTAGAAATATGTTTTAATCCTTAGAATCTCATACATTTTGCTGAGCTCATGATGTACTAATATAAACCCAGTGGCATCTGATTGGAAGTGTAGAGATTTTCATAGTTTCTACAGAAATTACGCGTATTTATGTATTACGTCAGCCAAAAAGAATTAATGACTTTTTAGGATGTTTACCAGAAACCATCTGTATTTTCATTACCACAGTTTCTGTCCTTGAGAGAGAACTGGGGAGCGAAGGGGGAGAAGCAGCATGGTCTACCTGAGGCTGAGGGTGACTCCACTGACACTGGTGAAACAGCCAGCCAGAAGAAGCAGGCAATCTGCTGCACCTGTTTTATACTGTTCCAAATGAGATTTTTCGTTATAAAACAGCCTTGCTGCCTTGCGTGCACAGCAAGCAAATTAAAGCAGTGATACCTTTTTGAATAATTAATAAAATGAAGAGCAACTATCCATGCCTTGGAGGAGTTTTAGGGTAAATGAATACGTCCAACCTTATTCTTGTGTTGGAGATTCACCCCACCACCCTTCTTTGCAGCATTTTCTTAGTGTCGGTGATAATAAGCACAGATGCATTGATGTTTTGGGAGATGTAGACACTAAAACGCAACATAGTCATTCCATGCTCATGCTGTTGACATACCCTCTCTCTTGTGTTTCACACAACTGTGGGAGGGTGGTTTTATTTCATAGTACACACTTAAAGGTTTGAACATAAGAGATACAGATTCTCATTTTTGTAATCAGGATTGCTCAGAGGGGCTTGCTGGGTTGTTGGCTTCTTTTTTCCCCAAGTGCTCTCTTGTTTTTCTCAAAATCTGAAGGGGCTGAAAAACTTTTTTTTGCTTTATCTGTAAACAGATGGTTGGGATCATGACTTCCTCCCTGTATATTTGCCTTGATGTCAGTAGGATTTACAGCAATATAATTAATCTCTCTATTCTTGGACACCAAGACTTCTTTCTGGCCTTGTCCTCTTCAGTCAGAAATGAATACTACAGATCCCAGTAGAAATGAAACTTTGTACCTCCTGTATCATTTCCAGCTCCCACCAGCTGGACTGAATAACACAGCACTTGCTGAGCTGTGCTCTCCTCAGCCCCCATTTAAATGGTTTACACTTTATTTTAAGGTGTCTGTTTTTCATTGGATTCAGCGAGCAAAACTGTAAGATGTTCTCCATTTTAAGTCCTCAGTTTCATCCCATGTGGTATGGAGGCATTATGTGGCACCTAGATGTCCAGATCCACATCTAGAGCTGTAAGAAGGACTTTAAAATGTTACCAAGTATTCCACAGCTCATAATATGGAAGTGGGATTTATGCTTAAGTGACAATATCGATGCATCTGCTAGTTTATTAACCCCACCAAATAACAGGAAAATATTTTCAACACCGTTTTCAGCCTTGTGTGGGAAAGGACTCTGGAGTGAAGGGGTTAAACCTCCACCCTTTTGCTCCTGCTCCTTAAAATGTGTTACTTCTTCTGCCCTAGTCGTAAATGAAGTTCAGAGTACTGTTTCTCTGTTCTTCCTCCTCCCCGAACCCTTGGTGTACATCTTTGACGTGACCTTGTTGTCTTTAAATTACTAGCTTCTTCGCAGAGGAGGATGTTTCCCCAGTGCCTGAAAACTCAACCATGTATTAATGTAAAGTGATGGCACAATATGGAGAAGAGTATCTTGGGGAACTCTCTTTATAGCTTTATAAAGCACAATACTTTATGTACTCTGCTGTGCTTGGTCAGTGCTTTCTGACTGCATTTAATGCCGTAATAGATTTCTAAATACATTTGAAAGTCTGGTACGTACTTCTTCTGGGTGACGTCCTGCCTTCAGTGGTAGAATTTCCATTGATTTTTGTAGAGTCAAGATTTCCTGATGTTCCTTCCTCAGCAAAATGAAGATAATGTTTTCTGTGCTCAAAAGAAGTCGTGAGGATATACTTAATGTATATCAGTATCGGTGCCTGCTTAAACTTGACTGCAGTATGGTTTTGCTGTATTTCATGGAGGTGAAATGATGCTTGGTTTTTGTTCATAGTGTTTGTAGGGAGAGAGCGACAGCTACTGTCAGGCAGAAAACGTAAGTGGGTTGCTGTACATCTGTCTAGTTCACGGCACGCTATTTGTAAATAACAGGATTTGTAAAAGTCTCTGATTTAAGCTTCCCCTGTGGGATCAACGATTATCTGCCCAAAGAAAAGATTGACTTATATTTTCGTAGTTTAAAAATAAAACACATTGCTTTTTGTTGTGAATTTGGTTAACTTCTGAGTGCCACCACATTCATACACTGTATGAGGGACAGAAAATAATCATGTAACAAAAACTTTTGCAGTCTGTTGCTTGATCAGACGCTGGGTATGAGTACATGCCTCTGAACTTGGATAGGTGGCCTGCATTTGGGCTCCATGCAGCTGTACACATGGCCTGGGACTTCATGCGCTTCTCCATGGGATTTACTGGCTTTTCTACGCTTGAGAAATGGTCGTGTTCAGGAAAACACATTCCCTGCCCCCAAAAGTTTGAATTTAATATAATCAGATCCAGAACATTTCGTTCTAGATCAGATCCACTGGTAATACGGAGATTTATTTGCAAATTGCAAGGAGAAAACCAAGTCTCCACAAAGTTCACAGTTACACTATTTCTGTAGTTTACAAGTTCCTTGACAATTTGATTTTTACTTCCTTTTTAATCTCAGCTGTGAAGGTTAAATTATTCTTAAAGACTAAATACACTGAGGAATACAGATTTTTAACTTAACTGCTGTCAAAGAATTTCATATTTTGTGTGTTGCCATAGAAATGGCAGCTACCAAACCCAGGTTTTTACCATGTACAATGTCTACATAATAGGTGCAGATATAGTTGCAGAGTAGTAGACAGACCTCAGCATGGAAAGGAAAAGAAGCTGTTCCTTCGGTGCTCCACAGTGTAGCTCACTGAGGTAACGTTCTCGCTACCATGATTGCTCTGGAGAGGAGTAGAGGGTCCCAGGAGGCAGTCACGCATGTTTATCGATACGGATGTTGTTTTTAAAATGGATGTTGTGGCTTACACATGTGAAGGGCATGTGAGTGGATTGTTTGATCCTCTTTCCACGTCATGCACCATCTGAGTTGCATTTGTGGCGAAGCAGACGTGGTAGGGCATGAGAACGTTGAAGGAATCAGGTTAGTGCCAAAGTGTAGTGATATATGCAAATAATTTACTGTTATGTAGTCAAGAAAATAAAACTGGAAACAAATAGTATGGCTTCTGAGAACAGGTTTTAATAACAGACGTTGTGTCATGTAGATGGCCCTGCAGCTCCACCTACAGAAGCCACGCAGTAGGATGTGAGAAGAGGTGGACATCAAAATTCGGGAAGTGGAGAAAGGACTGTTGTGCTTGTGCAGCTGCTTGAGATGGAGAGGAGTTGGAGATTGGTGGGGATGCAGGCAGGAGTGCGTAGAGCAGGCGTGGGAAGTGTCTGGGTGGGGCTGGAAGAAGCCGAGGAGGACCTGGGCCAGCCTTCCTCTGCGGCCTTGGGATGGTAGATCAAATCCCAGTGTGCGCCTGCTTCCACTTCCAGCTTGAAAAATAGAAACTGAACGTGAGCATGATGTGAGGCTGAATGAAGGAAAAGGTATGCAGTGTTTTGAATTGCCTTTATTTATTTATGTGCTTTTATTTATTACTTGTTCTAATAATTTTGTCAATAACTGCCTGAATGTGATTAATAACATGATAAAGTGAATGTTAAAGGCAGTATCTTTCACGTACACCAGTTACTAGGGATGGTGGTCCAGCAAGCATAACTTTTGAAATATAATTATTAACCAGTAATTACATATGGAAGTAATTTTCTTTAGTAAGTCTCTTCTGTTCTGGCATCCTGGAAGGAAATGCTGAGGGGACCAAAGCAACGCAAGCAATTCTCTGTACAATATGCCCTGCCTTCTGCCCAGACGTAATTAAAATTAGAAAATAATGAAAACCGGCGGGTTCTTTTGTTAAGCACTTGATAGGTGATTTAAGGGGGAAAATGAGTAGAGATGGCAAAATCTAGAAAGCTTCTTAGCTTTCTTGCAAAAACCTTCAAGGTATGATATTAAAAGCATTTCCCTTCCAGTACACCAAATAACAGTGGTGCTGCTAAAACGGTAGCCAGATTTAGCCCTGGAAGGCTTGTGTAACAAAGTCTGTGTGTCTGGGTGGGGCTGGAAGAAGCCGAGGAGGACCTGGGCCAGCCTTCCTCTGCGGCCTTGGGATGGTAGATCAAATCCCAGTGTGCGCCTGCTTCCACTTCCAGCTTGAAAAATAGAAACTGAACGTGAGCATGATGTGAGGCTGAATGAAGGAAAAGGTATGCAGTGTTTTGAATTGCCTTTATTTATTTATGTGCTTTTATTTATTACTTGTTCTAATTTTGTCAATAACTGCCTGAATGTGATTAATAACATGATAAAGTGAATGTTAAAGGCAGTATCTTTCACGTACACCAGTTACTAGGGATGGTGGTCCAGCAAGCATAACTTTTGAAATATAATTATTAACCAGTAATTACATATGGAAGTAATTTTCTTTAGTAAGTCTCTTCTGTTCTGGCATCCTGGAAGGAAATGCTGAGGGGACCAAAGCAACGCAAGCAATTCTCTGTACAATATGCCCTGCCTTCTGCCCAGACGTAATTAAAATTAGAAAATAATGAAAACCGGCGGGTTCTTTTGTTAAGCACTTGATAGGTGATTTAAGGGGGAAAATGAGTAGAGATGGCAAAATCTAGAAAGCTTCTTAGCTTTCTTGCAAAAACCTTCAAGGTATGATATTAAAAGCATTTCCCTTCCAGTACACCAAATAACAGTGGTGCTGCTAAAACGGTAGCCAGATTTAGCCCTGGAAGGCTTGTGTAACAAAGTCTGTAAGAGAGGAAGAATAATGAAGGTATGAGCTCAGAGCGGGGACATTTATTTTTTGATGTAGCCTAGCAACTCCAAAAACAAAATTGTAATATTAACTTAAATACTATGGATTTTGAAACCCGTGTGTACTGGGGGGAGGGGAGGAGGAGAGTAATCTCTACCAATATTCAAGAAGGAATTTTTAAACTTCCAATTTCAGTGGCTTTTAGCTTTTTAGAACATGAACAAAAGTAAAATGAAAACCCCACCCTTTTGTAGTAAAATGTCCCATGCTGATGCAGATTAGAGGTGATTTTCGGTTGGAAGAAGAAATCTGATAAGCAGCTTTCAGCTGGTAGTATGAAAAGCTACAATTTATGTATGTCAGAACGTGCTTTAGGAAGTTATTTTGACAAACTTGCCCTTGATTAACACTGCCATTTGAGGTGTCTAAAACAGTTACATCTAGAAACAGCATTAGTATGTTTTGAATATCCTTTGCTGTCCCCCACTCTGTCTGATAGCAACCTGCCTCATTCCTTCTGACATGTGTATCTCCCTTTAACTGTGAATCTGCCTAAGCAGGGCAATCTTACAAGACATCGTAGGCATCTCAGAAGAGATCTGTGCTGAAAGGAAAGCACTTTTCATTAAGGAATATTTATTGAAAACATCCACACTATTAAGCGGTACAGTTAAAATATCTTTCTTTTCTTTCCAAAACTCTTTTGTCCAGGGAAGATAATCTTGTCAATAAAAATAAATTCATATAATGGGATTATGCTTAATTTGCTCTCTGGCTAATTAAATCCTCTTATTTATCAAACCTACTGGATGGAAATAAGTCCTGCTGTAAATAGTACCATTTTGGTTCCCAGTTTGAGTGGGACTGGATGATCCTATCGCCACTTAAAAGAAAGAAAATAAAAAGCAAACAGTATGTGATCAATGGAAGAGTTTCCTACCAAAAGCTCACATGTAAGAGTAACTTATGGAAAAACCCCCACCATAGCTACCATATATTTAAACACGAGCAATGTTTAGACTTTATGACTGTCCTTAGGGGAAGCTGCTGGCTACAGCACGCTCCTCGGACTGTCGTTTACCAGAACTGTTTTGATCAGTGATAGGAAGAACACACAATCAAAGTCAGCAGAAGTCGCTGCAGTAGTAATGGTTTGGGAGGCTCCAAAATGGTCAGCTTGGAAAGTTAAACCTGAAGTAAGCAGTATTGTACACCCTCCCAGAGAGCTGAGTTCTGTGCTGGGGTGCCAGCCTGCCAACTCCCCTCACAGCCAGCGCGCCTGGCTAAGAGGGGAATTTGTCTCCTTCCTTCTTGACTTTAATAGCAGTCAGATGGGTCTCTCTAGAGCAGATGGGCTGGCGTGGCAGTCCTGCCTGCACGGAGCGCGGTCCTGCCTCACGTAGGCCAGTAGAAAGTTTGGCATTTGCTCGAGCCGCGCGGGGTTGTCGGCATGCACGGTCACACACATGGAAGCCAGAGGCGCCTATGATTGCCTGGATTTCACTACAGATGAATTTAAAATAATAAGTTCTAGCTTTAACATACAGAAGTAATGTCTTAATCAGCAGCATCATGCATCTAGGCTACAAAAGCAGATCCATTCGTGCTGCATCGATCTGGCAAGCTGTCACATTGAATAGTTCAGTGTCTTTGAGGACAATAGGACATCTCTTGTCTGGGCAGACTGGCCATACGTGCAGTGACCTGATTGTGTGGGGAAATAGTCTAGAATAGCTGTTCTGCAGTGGCTTTTCGGCAATAGCTGCCCATCCGGACACTCTCCTTGCTGAAAGCGCCATTCTTCAATCTGATTTAGAAGTAAACTAAATTAAATTACAAAAAGGCATCTTTAGCACAGAACGCATGTTGAAACGGCAATTTAATGTGCAGACCTCTTGCTGTTAAATTTACTCGTGACAACCTCCTCTTGCCCCCGTTGGCAAATCCTAAAAGCTGCCTGAGATAAATAAGCATGTTAATCAGAATTGAAGTTACTGCAAAGTATTAAGATGCTTCTCTCTAGCAGAATTTATTTCTCCTGCTCTGCTAAAATCTTCAACTTGTCTCTGATATTTGGGTATTTTTGCAGCCAGATGGAGCTCAGCTTTCTTCATCTGACTGGTTTTTGATTTATATTTCTTTTAAAGTACTCTCATTTTTATACTCTTTGTAGTGTTAATGATGGTCATTCTCTTACCTTGCTTTTAAGTTACATATACGAAGGAGTGCTGGGTAGCTGTTTTATAAGCTTTTTAAGAAGAAATTTGTTAAATGACACCATTTATTCCAAAAGGTCAATAACACTAAATGTAATTTTGGTGAGGAAAGAGTTAAGAAACTTCTTGGTTCTCCTCCTGCCATTAGTTTGAGCCAGGAGACAGCTCCCCTGACTTGAGTCCTGGATCAGCTTGTTGGCTCCACTGAGCAGTAATAGAGGAAAAAGAGGAAGAGAATCTATAAGCAAGAATGCCTCTATATATAGAAGTTTTCCGTGAAGCACCAGACACTCTTCAAGAATTAATGGCAAATTGGCCCAAATCATGTAGTGCTTACAAACTACACTGAACTTGCTGTTTCTGCTCCAAAGATGCATTGACATGTTTTCTTTGGAACTGCACAGCCAGTCTTCAACAAAAATTACCAGTTCCATTACATCCAGTTACTTGTACTGCTTCTTATTTATAATCCTGTATTGCTTGTTACTTAACAATTATTGCACATCATGTATAAAACTTAATGAGCAGCAAAGTTAATTGATTGTTCTGACTTGGGCTGGGGGAGGAAGTAGATGTTATAGGATATTTGGAAAATAATGAATTAAATTATCAAAACAGGTAGCCGTGCAGGGAGGCAAGACCTCTCTTCCCTCCTAAATCCTTCTGCTTAGTTCTCTTGCAGTTGTAATCCTGCCTGCACAGAAAAAAAAAAAAAGAATTCTGCTTGCTCTTATTCCATTTGCAGGCTAGTGGATAAAAAAGGACAGAAAAATGGAAGAAGTTCTTTACTCTCTGCCCCTCAGTCTCATCCCTTGCTTACAAGAGCAAGTATGCGAGGACTCAGAAGAGGGTAATTAGCTGCATTTTTAGAACAGGAAAACATCTTGTTTCCCGCTGCATGGAAGAATCTGGGGTGGGATAGGGAATTCATTCTCAAGGCTGCACAGCAATGAACTTGTGGCTTACTTACTCAAAGCAGCCTGAAACGCTAGGAGCGTAGCCAGTAAATACAATGTGATTGCTTGGTATTGCAATGTGATTGATGGGTTTTGCTTGGTAGAAGGTCCAACATTAGTCATTACAGCAAGGCATTGCGTGTAAAAAAAAAAGCGATCAGGATATTAGAACCTATAAAGGATGAAATATGAGAGACCTGGAAATGCCCCGATGCATTTGCAGAGTGCTGAAGGCACATTGGTTCCCTCCAGTAATGCTAACATTGGCTTTCGGCTATTTGATCACACAAGAAACAATACAGGACTTCATGTTTCAACTGTTTCCACTCAAACCTGTTTTGCTGCTGCTGTTGTGAGGGATGGAGGCAAGTTTATCACTGAAGTGTTGGACCAAGAAAGTCCAGGCAGCTGATGAGATTGTGTATCTGTGGTTCCCAGGAACCCGCACTTTGTGTTGTTCTGATGAAAGAACTTGGGGCGCTGCCATTTTAAAAAAGTAATTCTTTTCTAGCTGTCATCACATACTGATGCATAGGGTATGCTCAACAACAGCTTCACCCCTCTTGTTTAATGATGACCAATATCAGATATCTCTGTTACACTCTTGACATTCTTAACTGTCCATAACAGAGCGAGGGAATTACATTTTTCCCTAGTGTTATACAGACCAATACATCGCCTCAAGTATATCCAATGGTTAGCAAAAACGGGTGGCCTGCACGAGCAGAAGACAAGCATGAAACCTGACTGACCTCACGCAGTAGACTCTATTGTTTGCGTCCATTGCAAATACAGGGATTCCTTTCGTTGCTAAAATATGAGCAATCTGAGCTGCTGCTTGTTTGGCAGGATGGCAGCTGAGCTCTGCTCGCAGCGATAAGAGCGCAGCCTCCGTTAGCCTCTTGATCGCTGCATTATGCAAGCAGCATAGGACTGAGCAAAAGGCTTTTAAAGAGGCATTAGGATTCTGTTCATTAGAACGCAGTGTAATGTGAATAAGGCAAGCTGGACACAAGTTCCCCCTAGTGAGGGAATCAATAATAGCTTCTGCTCAAGGAGGTAGCTATAAATATACACTACGAAGATAATGAGTTTCACTAAATTATATACATATGTGTTCTGCTTGTGTGTGAATTTAAAGGGCTTAGAGATGGAAAGAAAGTATAGGAAGAACATTGAATTCATCACCTGGGTTCTTCCATTCTTTTTTTTTTAAGCAGCACTTCTGTATCTCTTTTAGTCTTAAAGTTTTGTTTCACATAGTCGCATCTTTGAATAGTTGGTGCACGTTCTCATTGTCTGAACCTTGCAGAAAAAAAATGACAAAGTTTAAGCTTACAGGAGTTTTCTTACCAAATGGCATTTTAGGCACAGGATAGAAGCAGGTTTTGACCCTGTGGGTTATGTTTCACCTTGTGGTTCGGGGCTATGACATCTTCCCCAAAAGTGCATGGGTAGAAAACCTGACGGCATAGTGGCCATCTTAGTGGAACAAATGAATCTGCTTTTCCTGGTTTTTCCAGAAGCTTCACACATAACTATGGGCAATTCAATTCTATTCTTCCTGATACTGTTCCCTAAAAGAGGTAAACTAATGGCAACATTAAGGTGTTCTGATACAACAGTTAGGGATGCCATATGTGCAAATCTGTGTACACAGATTTTGGTCCTTTTGGTACTGTGAATCAAAATTACTTGCCTTGTGTGACTTACTTTATGAAATAACAGATTATTGCTACCCTATACAGACTGGAAATGATTCTTGGAAAACTGAAAATTACGCCAGTAATTCCTTTTCCCCGTTGCCCACAAATTCAGTTTGGTTGCAAATACAGAGTCACTCTCTGGCGATAATAGTCACCTAGATCTAGAAATCCTCTCAAATGTACATGTATTTTTCATGTTTCACTATATTCAGATGGGTTTATTATTAGCCAAAGATGGTGGACTTGAAGGGTGTGCTTACATAGGAAAGGTCAGTAGTCAAGGAAATAAATACTCAGAAAAGCCGTTCTCATATGTGCAGGGTTTGCACAGATGGATAATCTAAGGAACACAGAGGAAATAATCGGGATCTCAGTGGTATTAAAAAAAACAACAACAACAGCATCTCTTCTGTGTGTTGTGCACTCACTGCTAAGCGTTCAGACGACTGTCATCTACAAATGCTCATCCCTAGTCCTGAGTCACGTCTGGTGAAAAGCACCGTTTCAGGAATTGCATGCAGGAGACTATTTAAAGGAAAGGGAATCACAAGTACAAGATGCAGCTTGCCTTTGAAGTGAGCATTTGAAGCTGAGTAAGGTAAATGCAGCATTCTGCCCCCTCTTTGCACAGAAATACAGAGCTGCGCTACGGAAGTGCAGAGGGGTTTATCCCTTCTCTGTACGCAGAGCAGCTCTACCGGCAGTGGCCATCGAAGTGGGTGAAGAACCTCCTTGGGGAGTTAATGCCCTCTGTTACGGCACCCACCGGAGATGCCCAGCCAGGACTGCAGCTTCAGGAACCGCTGCTTGGTGCCAGGGGTGGCTTCCCAGCAGCTGCTCACAGTGCCCAGGCCAGCAATTCTGTGTTTCTGTCAAAGGGAATACATATGGGAGCAGTCTACAAGCCATGCTGGACATGTAATGTATCAGAAACTAAGGTGAATTTTTTTTCTCTTACAGCTGCGGAATCAGCAGTCTTAATGAATTATAAAAAGGCATACAGCTGATTCAGCTGTAAACGTTTTTGATGGCCCAACTCTTGCAACAAAATTTACTTTCTGAAAGTAGAACAGCTCTCAACTAGTGCAGATTGTCAATCTGGACAACTTAAAGAGTTATGTGTATTTAAACACATTGCTTTAAAATTGTCAATCTTATTTATTTTGAAGTGATCATTTGATAATTCTAAAAAATCTATTACATTTCCTTTGAGAAACATGTTTTAAAAGACTCATCATCCATTACCAAACAGTATTCCAGGATGTATACACATTCTGAATGACTAACTTCGCTGAATCAAAGTGATGGTGCAGCTTAATTCTACATTTATTGGCAGTAACATTCATAAGCTTGTTTTCTGTATGGGAAAACCAACATTTTGGGGAAGTATTTTCTTCAGTCTTCTAGAAGTTGACAGCCAGAGCTGATAGAAGGGTGGTGTGCAGAACTCACGTGTGTTCTGGGAGATGTGATGTCTCTTCAAGTAGAGTTTTTAAGTGGGCTGTCAACATACAATCAGCTTCAGGAATATCCCTCTTCAAAAAAGCGGAATCTAATGTGACAGTAATTATTTTCTTTTAACCCTTTTTGAAGATGTAATAGTTTTATTTAATCTTAAATGGTTTTGTGTACAAAGCTGCTGAAAGGCCATGGGGATGACTGCTTGTGGGAGCTCTCGAATGCCAGTGGCAAAAAGGTGCGATCTCCCCCTCCACAGCAACGCGCACAGTCCTTACAACACATTGATAGGTTTTGTTCCTGCTTGCTTTTCCACTTGTTTGCGGGGGAAGGTGTGAGTATATCTGTAACACCTTCCTACAACCTTTACGTTTACAGGGACATGGCTGAAGAGTAGCTTGGGCCTCGTACAACAAGAAGGAAATCAGTTGACTTGGACTTACATTGCACCTCAGCTGGGCTACTGGGTTGCAGCTATGTCACCTACTATCCCAGGTAAGATGGAATTGAGTTTTACTGATAGTCACAGCATTGAGTAATTATTTATTCATATATAATGTTTGTATTTTTCAGAATGACTTCATCTGAGATGCCACAGCTTGATCAATAATGGATTATTAGAAAACAGAATTCTGAAAGTAAAGGGTTAAAATCTTTTGGGGATTGTGGGGGGCAACCTTTGTGCTCAAAATCTCTGAGTCATTTCAATGGGAAACTTTTTTAAGTGTTCCCGCTTTGATGCATTTATGTCACCACTGCCTGGCAGAGCCATTGCTAGAAAATGAGGGGAGTTACAACATCAATGTATTGGTGTTCCAGCAGGTAGAAAAATACGTGATGGGAAGTTTCTGTACGGAAACTCCCAAAGCAACAGATTCAGCTAAGACCAACATCATCCTGGGTTAGATGTTTACTAATGGATTGATTGACTGTAACTCTTTTTTTTCTTTGGTGCTGAAGATGCCCATTTTGCCCCGACTTACGCTTTGCATCATCTTGGTGACTGATTTGCACTGCAAAAAACTTAGCGTAGAAGTTGTAGGAAGTGTATCAGTAGATGAGCTGACTGGTTGCCATCTGCAAGCCTCCTGGCATAACTGTAGAAAATTTGAACTAGGCTTTTTGTGTGCTTCTGTGCCTGTGGAGATTATGAATGTTACAGCTTGCTCCTCCTTGGTTTTGTCTATGGCTGCCTCAGATTTCTTGGTATTAGCTCTTCAGCCACCAGTAATCAGAGATACCTCTGTGTAGAAACGAGCCAATCAATCAAACGAAAAACTCCTCCTCTTACAGGTTTTCTTTATTAGGTTTTCTGGATGAAAACCAAATACAGTAGGAATGAAAACATTCTTGCCCTGGCTGGGCAAGCTAAATAAACTATATCTAACCAACAAAACAAACTCTGACATGAGGGCTGTTTTTAAAGTCTGCTTGTTTATGCCATGAAGTTGTTTCATGATGTGCAGAGTATTTGGAGGTTTTTGCTGTGTTACACCTTATGCGAGCTTTTTATTTGAGGTTATATTAAATGAAACTGCTGGAGTATTCAGTAGATTCATCGCTCAACAGAGTTTAGAGGCAGGTGCAGATCTGAATAAACTATCGAATTTAATGGAATTTTAGAAAACAATGGTACTTTAAGAAAAAGCAATGGCTCTGAGCCAAACATTTCCCAGTACAGCTCTGTCCCAGACTGGGAGGAAGGCACACCAGTCATAAAATTGTGCCTGTAACTCTAAGGTTAGAAGGCCTGTAACTCTAACAGGAGAAGCTTATTTATCCTTGCAGTTTAACTTGTGTGGCAGAATTCTACTTGTAATTTATTTTTCCTTCTTTCTGAGGGCTAGATCTGGGTTCCTAAAATTTTGTTGCAATGGGAACAACACTTTTATGAAAAATTCAAGTGATTTATCTCTTCTTCTTTTTGCTTAATGTCTCGAAGCAACAGTATCAATCAATTATGTAAAGGTAGTGGTGGGACAGAATGTATAAATATTCAGATTTTTCAAATGCAATATACCTGATGTTATTTTTAATCAGGTTAATGTCTTTTTGCTATTTTGTCTCCTCATTGAATCTGTTTGATTTCTTATCTCAAAAAAATGGACAAAAATGAGCTTTGTATTCCTAGCAGTGGCTCTACAGGCCACTCAAGATCCACAGATGAGGCTTTACAATCCTCATGATCTAGAACCTTAATGTTGGCCAAGTTTGCTGTCCTTCACAGTACATGCATGTTACTCTGTCAGCTGGTGCTGTACCTCCTTGTCTGCAAATGAAAATTTGGGCCTTTATTTCAAAGTCACGATAAGGATTTTCCAAACCAACAGGGTTGCACGTGCATAACTGTGAATAGATGCTGTCCACATGTGTGCATTCCCTTGTATGTTAGAAGATGTACTAAGCCTTATTGAAACCTGGAGTTACAACACTGTTTCGCTAGTGGCCTGGTTTTTAGAGCTACTGAAGATGTGCTTGGCTTGGCTTGATCTAGACCTAAGAGCACCAACACATCTTCCAATGAATCCTGTACTGCACTGTATGTACCATTTAGTGCAAAGCACCAGAAATGTTAAAGAGAAGTTGTTGGCCACAGTGCTGCTACATCCATTACAGTACTGGAAGATGCTGCAAAGGCTTTTCTCCAGTGGTGAGAGCTTTGGTGCACCGTGTCGGCATCAGGACTTGGAAGGCAGCCTTCACTGATGCATGCTCCTGTTGAAACTAACTGCTTTCCCACAGAATGATCTATTTGGACTTGTAGTCATGAAAACCAGCACATGCTTTTTCCACAACTTGCTCCCTTCACCAGACATGGTCTGCTCAGTAGGCACCAGGGCTGTGAGGGGCAGTCTTGCTCACTTAGCACCCTGATAACGGGAAGATGTCCCTCTCTTTGTTTGAAGTGTTGTTCCTCTTCCTGTTTACAGGTTGTTACAGGTCTAAATTCTCTTTTCTGGCCTTCCAGGTCCCGTTGTAACACACGACATTACCAGCTATCACACAATGTTTCTTTTGGCAATTTTAGGAGGGATGGCTCTCATACTTCTAGTCTTGCTGTGTCTGCTTTTGTATTATTGCAGGTAAGATTCACCATCCTGGTTACTTAGTTCATGTTGGAATGTAAGCTTTTTTGTGCTCATGAAATTAAAAGATTTCATGTTGAAACATTCTTTGGGAAGCACTTGAAGAAGAAAGAAACAGATCAAATTTCCTGTGTTCCTGGTTACATGCAGCATATACAGTTGCTGCTTTTGGTAAGATGGTAGTTGAATGAATCACATACACCTGTACCTGTGTTTTCCTTGTAAGATGTTCTAAAACCTCCTCTCGAACATAGGCACAGGTCCAAGATCTCTGTCATTGTATCTGTTCTGCACTTGCAAGTGATCTTTTTATTAGCCTTATATTAATATGAATGTTAAACTTCTATCAGCAAGTGTATATTAATGAGTGATTTTTTATTTGCCTCCTCCAGACATTTGCTCCAATTTGTAATTGGTGCTTGAGATATTTTCCAGTTGACATTAGCTATTCCTTAATTTTGTCTTTGCTGCTGGGATAAGCTTTTAATTGTTAGGTTATGTAATAGAAGCTCAATTCCCATAATATTAATCACTGCTTTAAGATCTCCCATTAAGACACACACTTGCTGTTCTTGTTTCTGTGTACAACAGTCACAAATGTATAACTTCTTTTGTTACCGGCTTTTATAGAAGAAAATGTTTAAGACCACGTCAGCATCACAAGAAACTGCAACTTTCCACAGCACTGGACACTTCTAAGAAGGATCAAGCAACCTCTATGTCCCATATAAATTTAATATTTTCACGTCGCGAGTCAGAATTTCCTGGCGGGCTGTCTGTTGCTAGCAATGGACACACTGAAAACTCAGGTGCAAAGGAATTAATCAGTGCCGTCCACATGGAGATGGTATCGCCTAGTGGAGAAGCAGATATGCATACACCTATGCTCAAACACTCATTCAGTACTTCCCAGGAGTTCAGCTCCCGAGAAGAGCTGCTGTCTGACAAGGAGAAAGACAAGAGCAGAATTTCCTTAGATGACCTGACTCCCAGCGGGTCTCTAAGAAAAGACTACCACAAATCAGCAGATAGTTTTCCTTTAAAGCCAAGAAAATCTACAGAAGTGGCTGAAGGCTATGAGTCCCCTATCAAAGATGAGTATAGGAGAAGTTACAATGCTATGCTGTCTCAGCCTTTATTTGAAAAGCAAGAGAGAGAAATTCAAGTATCTATGAACCATATTGCTACTGGAAGTAAATACAATATTCAGGAACAAATATACCCCACACCTTCAGCCCCTGAAAAAGAGCTGCTGGACTGCAGACCTACTGATTGTATGATGTCTCGTTCAGTTGATCACCTTGAAAGACCTACATCTTTCCCTCGACCAGGTCAGTTAATCTGCTGCAATTCTGTTGACCAAGTCAATGACAGTGTTTACAGAAAAGTTTTGCCTGCGTTGGTCATTCCAGGCCATTACATGAAATTGCCAGGAGAACACCCTTTTGTTAGCCAGCCACTGGTTGTCCCAGCTGACCAGCAGATTGATATAGAAAGACTTCAGGCTGAGCTTCCTAACCCTCACGCACGGCTTTTTCCACACCCCCCCCAGCAGCTGCAACCCCAACAGTTAGCATCCCAGGCAATATCTCAGCAACATTTGCAAGACGCAGGTGCAGCCGAATGGAGTCAACAAAATGCTTCCATGTCTGAATCCATTTCCATTCCTGCCTCACTTAATGATGCATCCCTGGCTCAAATGAATAGCGAAGTGCAGCTTCTTACGGAAAAGGCTTTGATGGAATTAGGAGGCGGAAAGCCATTGCCTCATCCTCGAGCATGGTTTGTTTCTCTAGATGGACGTTCAAATGCTCACGTTAGACATTCATACATCGATCTCCAAAGAGCTGGTAGGAATGGGAGTAACGATGCCAGTTTGGACTCCGGTGTTGACATGAATGAACCAAAATCTGCCCGAAAGGGAAGAGGAGATCATCTGTCTGCGCCTCAGAGTCACCCACCAGTGCAAGAGCACCAGCAGAGAGAGCGGAAGGTTTCAGATAGCACAGCTTACACACAACTTGTGTACTTGGATGATATGGACCAAAGTGGCAGCGAGTGTGGAACAGCAGTTTGTAGCCCTGAGGACAATGCTCTACGATGCCTACTAGAAGGCACGAGTAAGAGAAGTGGCGTGCAGCTGCCCAGCCTGCAGGAGGAGACAAGAACTGTGGATACCAAACCAGAGCCATTAACTAGTCCTGAACACAGACCATCAGTTCAAGATGATGAGGAGGATGAGGAGGATGAGGAAGATGACCAAGGTGAAGATAAGAAGAGCCCTTGGCAGAAACGAGAGGAAAGACCACTAATGACTTTCAATCTAAAGTGAGCTATTGTGAAAATCCACCATTCAGTGGAGTATAAAATTGCCAAATATTCTTTCTGTGGAAGTGCTTGATTGGTTTTTTTTTTTTCTTTTTTTTTGTTGTGGAGAGAAAAGAGAAAAACAAACTGTGGTGAGAAACATTTGAAAGAACTTAATGCATTACTGTGTAAATGTTAGAAAAGAATTAAAATCATTCCTCTGATTTAACGGCTGCCTCCAGTGAGATAGCTGAACAAAGAGTGTGATTGTTATTCCATATACTTGATATTGGTCATCCAGGATGTTGAAAATATTGACAAATTGTTTTGGTTGGTTTATGACCTCAATCTCCTTATCAATGGGAGCTGGTAAAGCTTTTGTTTTGTAGGCCAATTTTATGTTGATAATGCTACTGAAAGTATCTTAAAAACAAGAGTTTGACACATGGTGTCCAAAATCGTGCATTATCTCAATGAAAGGCTATGCATTGCTGCTTTTAGTAATACGTTGCTTATACTATGCTTTTCTTAATTTTACAAGTTGGTTGTAAACATTTTATGTCCTTTATTATAAACTACTCAGCAATTTATTTTAAAGTAAAACTGCAGGAAACTTGAGTAGCATCCCTTAGCATTGAAGCCTTTTTATGAAACCAAACTGAACTTTTGTGTCAACTAAGATTCCTCCAATTCTGGTCCCATTTACTCAAAGTGCCTTTTTTACAGTAACAATGAACAGTCCCTTCTTTTGCTAACTCCTTTTAATTGACCCCATTTGGGATTTTATAAACTCCTGAACTTCTACCTTTTATTTTAAGCTGCATGCCAAGAGTCCCATTTTGTGCTGAGCATTTCTCATTTCAATACAGTGTATTCTGTAGCTATCATGTATATTGTGGATTCTGTTTAGCCAGGATAGACTTAGAAGACATTTTAATGGGCCCAGAGTAGCCAAGAAGATAGTTTCATTGACTGTATATATTGTTAGTTTCCTCTGGAATCATATGAGCTAATCATGCTCATATAAAATGGACTATAGACCGAGCAAGTGGACTGAATGTGTCTAGAAAAATTTTAAAAAGAAAAAAAAAAAAAACTGTACTACCCAAAAGTGCCAGAATGACTCTTCTGTGCTTTCTCCATACAGAGCTGCTTGGTTATCCAAAAATTATAATTGAAAATAAACTGCAAAAAATATCTTTGTGGATTTTTTCCTCTGTTGGTGGTCATCACATTGTTTTATATTATTTAATAAGAAAAATACTTTGGTTTCACTTTTGCTATGCATCCTTATGCTTCTGTGACTTACTAACATGCTTTCTTATGAACTTCAGTCACTACTGAAATTTAGACCCCTTTTCAGAAAAGCATCCTCCCTGTCTTGATAAATATGTAACTATTTGCCCAAGTATCACTGAAGACTTTGGAAGTGAAATCCTGGTATTACCAAAATTCTCTATGGAGTCAGGTTTCCCGTGGGACCAGTTTTCTTTCTGAGATTTCTGTGGGTACTCACACGTACTGCACGCTTCTGAGTTCTTCATGAATTGGGTTCAAAGAAGGGAATGTATGTGACTTCCACTCTTGTGGAATCCTTCGTAAACATTCGGTTTATCATGTTTCATTCAATTATTTTTATGCAGCATTAGCAGCAGTCATGCTTAATAAAGTTAATTATTATGTAATCTCTAAAGTGATAAGAGAAAGTGTTGTTAAATATTCCTATTTAATTTTTAATAATAAGCCCTGACTCGGATTCATTGCTCTTTTTTTCAGTAGACTTCAAGGTTTTCTTAGAAGGCCAGGGTTGTAATTTCCATCTTACTGAATGTGTTACCTGGCAGTCTGGGCTTGAGCCAGGAACTGAATCCCGATTTCCTAGTTCCCAGTCCAGTGCTCCTCTCCATCCGCAAAGCCACATTGTCTCTGTTTTGCTTTAATTAATGTTTGGAAGTGGTATATGTCATAAAAGAAATCTAAAATAATATTTGTGGAGTGCATTGAATATTGAAATCACTGGTTTAGCAGTAAGTTATGTTTTAGTCATCACATGCGTTCCAGGTCCGTTCCTGTTCTGTTCAGGAATTTTGCTGCTGATCACCTGTGAACTGGCTCTGGGGTCTGAGTTTCTTATTGTCGGTCTGTGCAAGGTCGCTGGACAGAAGAATACTGAAGGAGTGGTATTTATCGGATGTCAGTAAGTGCTGGTAATACTGTGTCACTTATTAATCAGAATGCTGCATCGAGTAGACATTCTGGTTAAAATTCCTGCATACTAGAATTATTATGCTATTTAATTTTCAACTTCCTGTTGTCTTTAATCTGTCATTTTTAATTACATTATTTTTCAGATTCCTTTGCAAAGTTTCCATCGTTATTATCTTGTAAAGTGAGATCGTTGCTATTAAATTGCAGTGGTTTGTTTCTTTAATTGTGTTGGGTTTATGTTCAAAGCACAGTTTGATGATTTGTGGTCCTAATACAGCAAATATATTTGAACAAACACCGTGTGGATGTTTTGCAAATCTTCTTTAAAGTAGCATTTTTTAAATTGCTGTGATATCACCAGCCATATAGGAGTTTGATTTTGCAGAGTATATAGCTTATGAAATGTAATTCTCAGTGTATCCAACACATATGAGCCACCTGTTAAATGAAATTGGAACAGGGTAACACAGATCAGATTATGGGTTGAGATTAGAGTGTGTCCACCGTACACACTTCGTCTAATCTTACAGTCCAGTGCCAAGTTCTGTGTTCTACTTTTCAAAAATATACTGAGGAAGACACTTTGGTAAAATATGAAGAAATTTTGTTGCTTATATTTTGCAGTTGTACGGTGAAGCAAGTACCAATAACGGTTATAAAACATAGAGAAGAAAGTATAACTTGAAGAGGTTTTGGCATGAGCAGCTCCAAGTGATCGTAGTCCATGTAGAAGATAACTTAGAAAAGCAGTTGGTTTCTCAGTTTTTGATGACAAGTATTAACAGGGAAAAAATGCAAAAGATTGTAATGACAAAGCTTACAAAAGTAATGAAAATACATTGGACTTCAAAAAAATACTAGGAACAGGTCCTCAATTAATCTATCAGCAATCAGGATTTTCAAATGAATAATGAATGAAAGAGTAAAGATAATTTTTAAATCTTAGGTTATATTATCCAAAGTCCACTTATATCATAGGGCCTGTTTGGAGTTAATACACTCATTAAGAGTCCATTTATTTCATTTTTCCCCAGCTCCCAACCTTGACTTATTGTGATAGTGACCTTTTATTATTTGATTAAGTGCTTCGTCAGGGTACCAGCATGCTAAAACCTCTACAGATAGAGAAGAAAATGGTTCCTGCCTCAGAGCATTTGCAATCTAACACATAACACAAATACACAAAATTGTGGTACTGAGCTTAGATGAACAACTTACAAAGAAACCCCACCATTTAGAAATTGCTCGTGATGCTTTTCTTTCTTACAGGAAGGAATGAGTAGCTTTAGTAGAGTGAATTAAGCACTCTTGAAATACCTTGGCAGTATTTTCATTTTCTGCCCTTCATTTTATCTCTGTATGCTCTGGAGGACCAATTTTATGTCAATATCTTAAACCAACATGGTTGAAATTGGTAAGATACTACATGTCCCGTGTTGGGTTTAGCGTGCAGAACAGTACAGGTATAAATAAGCAAGTGCTGGATTAGGTATTTACTCTCTCTAGGAAGGTCCGTAGTGAACCAAAACAGGTGTTCTTTTTTTCTTATCCAAGGAGAATTCGTCTGAGGATTAAAGCTTGTTACAACACAGCACTATCAGTACTAAAAACTACAAACTATCAGTAGGCTGTAACCTGGGGCATGGGCCATGGATGGCAGCCATCCACTACCTCCTTGGACTCGGTCAAACGAGAAGAAGAACGTCAGTTTGCTTTTCTAAAATGTGTGGGTGACAGATAAGGTTTTTTTTGAATCAGCACTGCCATTTGGGTCTCTTTAGCATTTGAAATTCTTAAAAGTTCGAATCTATGCTACCTGGTGGTGGTTTCTCCATAGGTACTGTGTATAAAGCACAGTTTATCATTTCAATATAAGCACGGTTTATAACCTCAATAACACCAGTAAGCAGCTGGCACGAGATCATCAGTTGTTTCATGGACCTGTTCTCAGTCCAAGCACAGAGATCCCCATCAGCTTGAGAGACCTTGCCCAGCATCTTAGCTGGGGCAGTATTCAGCTTATAACATCTCTGTTCAAATCAAAATGCATCATCACTGATGTCAGCATAGTGTGTTCAAGTGTAAATGTGCCTGTTTTATCTCCCCTCATGAACAGCACTTTGGTTTTACATTAAAATAAAGTTAAAACAATTTTAACTACTAACTTTCAAAATTTGAGAAAAATAAGAGTAACTCAATTATTATTCTTTTCCTGTTCCTCTGCTTACAGACAAATGTAAGCTGTCAGGTTCAGTGCTAACCTTATACGATACATACACACACACACCTTGGTTGACATATATACATATATAAGCCATATATGTTATGTATAATACATCATATATCCTATATCCTACATGGCTATATACACACACACACGTGATATTTTCACAACATCATGATATTTTCATTATACGGCTGATATTTTCATTTCCAGGCTGCAGTTTGTTTGGAATTGGAGCTTCGAAGAGATGGGCAGGCAGCAGCAAAATTTCTTTTCAGACCAGAGGAGCGTTTTTTTATGTTACTCGTGTAATTCCAGCTGATAAACTGACACCACACACTCTCCTCTATTTGACATTACTAACAAAGAGTATCTAGTTCTTTTTAGCAGCAGTCTTCTGGTATTCACAGATTATTAGCTTGCAGAATGCGGCACCTGGTCTGTTATCACTTAACTGAAGTACTTCTTGTTTTATTGATGTGCTTTTCTTCTAGGAATAAACAGTACCAGTTAGTATGTTTGATCATTAAATATCTCTTCTGCCTTGGAAATTTACAGCCGCAGGGAAGGAAAATGTGACGACAACAGGGAGGTACAAATGAAATACTTGTTTACAGTTGATTTTTGTAATTCTGGAGAGAAGGACTTTGTGTTCACATGACTGGAGATACAGACTCCTGAATAAACCCAGCTGAGGAATGCTCCTGCCAGTTTTATATTACAAAGGTAGGAAATGGTGCTTGAAATACTGCTGTGGGATGAGAAATCCCACTTTGAAAGGAATGGCTGGGCCTGCTGCAAGAGATGTTGGGGATCAATGCTGGAAGAAATTATTTCAAAAGACTCCTGTTACAAGCATTGGTTTTAAAGGGTTTTGGTGATTTAGTGGTTGTAGGGGGTTTAAAAAAGCCTCAGGACTGTCTCTCCCCAGCCTTCACCAGATTTTCACAAGCACGCTCCCAGCAGTGTCGGCCCCTGAGCTTCTCCCTGGGTAGAAACCCATTTGTCTTGCTCTTAGATGAAGTACCACAAGCTATTCCAGGTAGGTTCTGTTCCCTACGCATTTCTTCTGGAAGTTTTCCATCAATAAAAGAAGAGGCCAGAACCACATCTCAAACTCGGGAAAATCTGCATGAAAAGGAAGTAGCACAGCAGATTTGCCCACATACTACCCTTACCTATGTGCTTAGGGCAGCGCCTTTCTCCCAGTGCCCCTTGGCTCTGGAGATGAGAGAGGCTGTGGGTCTTGGCTTCCCTCTGCCCAGTCTTCAGGGAATGCACCTTCTGTAAACCCAACCCCCCATTCCACCGTCAGCTTTGTGACATGCCGTGAGGCCGACATCGATGGGACATACAACGTGACGCTCCAATGACATTTCAGTAAAGCTGTCTTCAGGTGTTGGTGAGGGTGAGCTTTCTCAAGCTACCTGCCTCTTTGTGTGTATGCCATTAGCCCTACCTTGAATTTAACACCTCGCAATCCTGTATCAAACAACACAGTAATAATGAGGGAAGCAGAACGTGACAGCCAAGTTCCACCATATGAGGTGTGTTTTTCTTTTGAGAGTGGGACTAGTATTTTATTCCTTGAAATCGGTGAACTATACCTACATAAATGTATGTGTATGCGTATATAAATGTGTTTAATGTAAAAGCTGGCTTAAATGCTAGTTTCAGCATTTTGACATCAAGCGATGCTAAGTAAAGGCCACTCACCTAGGCTGACTGGAAGAACCAGCATAGGAGCTCATAAAGGCTTGCATTAATTGACTTAAGTGTCCTTGTCTGACATTGCAGGGTCAAAGCCATGCTTGCTGTTGAGTTTCTGCTGTGCCTGTGCTCCATGAGATTTATTCACACTTGCCTACTAGCCTAGACTTGATGTCTAAACTTTGTGATTAAAGCTTGTCTAATGTCTATATTTTAAGCAAGTCACCCTGCAGTTGTTGCAACATTTGACAGAGGCTTTTCTTTTGCAGAAAGCTGTAAAATTTGGAAAGGTAAAATCTTACTGTAAAATCTTGAAAAGTTTTGCACAGAAATGCAGGAGTTATAATAGAGTCTGATTTCCCATTTTCTTCACAGGGGAGACGTTGTGTCCATGAGGCGCTTCTTAATTCAATGTAATTTTCCATGCAGTAGGTGTGCAGCCTGAACAATGCTGTTAATTTGCTTCTAACCAGCCAGAAGGTATGCGGAACCTTTATTGGCATTACCCATTTATCTGATTTGTAAGTTAATGGGATACTTCCAGTAGGAGCAACCTACAGAGCACTGGGAATTATTTTCTGTTGGCTATCATGGGAACATGGGAAATACAGCATCTACCCAGAAGTAGCAGCATACTGTCCCTGAGCAGGCTGTCACCACGAGGAGCATTTTGTTCATCATAGAATACTGTTCTCAACCAAGGTCTACTTGTCTTTAGACTGCAATCTCCCAACACTGGAAGAGCACCTTTCCAAAGAGAAGTAGTTTATGCTAATGGAAATAGGTAATGAACACTAAAGTATTTGATAGCACACCATTTGTTTGGGCAGAGCAAGACTTTTAGGTTTCATTCTCTGGACCTGATCTTTAAGAACTATCTTACTCTATATTCTCAAGGTTTCCAGACTCTAGGCTCCATTTCAGGGAGACTTTAACATTTAACAGTGTTAAATACCCTAGGGCAAACAGGACGTGTAGGAGCACCCTAGTAGTTCCAGTCTGTTACAAATGCTCTGAGAGTAGTAGTCAGGCCTCTTCACTCTAGCAGGAAAAACAATGTACATATCTCAGAGGAAAGAGTCCCTTTTTGTTTGGGGATAAGAACTGTCAGAAACTGACAAGAAGAAAAATCTGGAAACTTCCATTTTGGAAAAATACTGAAATGGTCAAGAGATGAAGAATAATTCATGTGTCTATCACTCCATCCACCCAGAATCAGGGAAAGAAAGCATCTTGGTTGTACCTGCAGCCTCCCTGCAATGAGGAGGAAACAGCGGGCACATTGATATGGGGGGAACTGTAAGAGGCTGATGGGAGAACCGCTATAGGAGCTGACAGGAGTAAATTGGGTTGATTTGGAGATTGGATGTGCAGAAGTAATTGCTGAGTATTGATCTGAGCTCCTGCAGCACCAGCGTCAACACCATCTTTGTCAGTTAATCTATCACCACTAATTCTCATTCTCCCATATAGTTTGAGAAGGGTCTGAGTTAGGGAAAAAATAGACAAATGCAAAATATTTATATATTTGTAATAATCATTATTTAAGAGTTCTGATTATTAAATATATTTTAATGTAAAACGTGATTTATTTGTTTTTTACCTTTGGGGGTAGAGACCTTAAGAACAGAGGGATTGCAATACTGGAACCAGTTTGAACCTGTGTTTGATCTAAGTCTTGTATCTTGCTTCCAACAATCATCAAAACCAGATTCTTCAGAAAACTGGGGAAGAAATCTCTACTAGCGATAATAACCCCACAGTCTTCCTATCCTTACCACTTATACCCTTAAGCACAAGAGTTTGTATCTATCGTACACATTTTTAATGCTACTGTATGTTTTCTTTATGCATGTAAATGTGTAACACTTTTTTAATGCCCTATAGCCCACGGCCCTTGCTGATGCAGGCACGAGCATGGAGTAGATGCTTCAGTGCAAAAGGTAAGATGTAAAATAGAAGAGGAATGGTATGAGCTGCATTTTAAAACAGAATTCAACAAAAAAAGTTCAACGTCAGAGTGCAGCAGAAAGAGTTGGCTG
This sequence comes from Egretta garzetta, assembly GCF_000687185.1. Lineage (NCBI taxonomy): Eukaryota > Metazoa > Chordata > Aves > Pelecaniformes > Ardeidae > Egretta > Egretta garzetta. Next base: position 660,970 of record NW_009258383.1, read on the forward strand.
GTTTGATAGTGCTTGTCCCCCAGTTTGAAAGCTGCAGCCAAGTGTGGTACCCAGTGGGAGGCTAAAAAAATGTAAAGTGGGTGAGACAAACCATAAAGATGAGAGATGTGATCTCACATGGATACAGGCGTGCAACATATGGGATCACAAGCTCATTTCATTCCCTAGGCATTTCTACCTATTCTGATGTTAGCTGTGACAACAATTTAGATGTGTTTTGGTGCATTTGTTCAGTGTATTTTGAATCTGTATTCTCTCACCCTTGCATCTCATTCAGGATTGAAGAAGGCAGTATTCAAGTTCACAGCATAAAGAACAGCCAATAAAAATAAACTGTTGCGAGGTAGTACTAGTAGGCACTTGTACAAAGCAAATGTATTTGTTTGCTCCATTTTTTTTTTAATATTTATTAGGAAAAGAGAGAAAATCAAATTGGATCAATTTTTTTTCCAATTCACAAGATTACAAAAAGCTCACAGCAAGTGAGCTTATTATTATTACTTACAATATCAAATAAATTTTAAGTTATAAATGCCATTAATATTTCAATGTGATGTGTAAAGGTAGGAGCAGTCCTACAACTGCATGAAAATTTCAGGTCCTTTTTTCTTCTGCCATGTTTAAAACTCAGAATACATAGACTAATCAGATGATGCCAATAGTCTGAATGCTGTATTATATATCACTAGCTCACTGGGATGTAATTAATACGTACCATTAGGCAAGTAAACAAGTCTGGATTATGCCTGGCTGCTTGAGGGAAATTGTAGCTGTGACTGGCTGGATTTATTCAGTCACAGAAGAGCAAAGAGAAGGGTCCGACCCTGACCATGTACTAGACAGTCTCACTTGATGGTTAACCCAATAGGCGAGATCTGACAAACCCCATGCAGACATGGGTGTGAAGGCTTCCCAGTCTTCAGTATTTCTTACCGCCAAGCTTAGAGGGCTCCTCCCTCGGTAGCCTAGAGTTCTTTTGAACTCATGTTGGCCACTGAAATGCCCAAAGTATTTGAGTGTTGATAGGGCTTTTTTTGAGTCCTGGATTTTGCTGTGGGAGTAAACTAGGAAAAAGTTAAACGGGGCAACACCAAAGTCCGTTTGTGGATCTGGGCCTATAGTCATGTGCTTACATTCAAACTGGCTCAAAGCTTCTCAGAATTGTAGGCACAGGTTAATTTTGTGTAGCCACAACAGGCCCATGACTGCATCTGTTACGGAAAGCAGAGACAGAATCTGGAAGAAGATGTAGGATGGGGAAAGATCCAGAAAGCTGGAATTTGTGGTGGTGTAGAGGGTCCCCTATACACTGGTCTGTTCCTCTGTGGCTGACAGTGGTGGGAGCAGCTAGGCAGAGCTACATCTGTAGTGTTGTACTGACCTTTCACTCTTCCTTTCTTCCCATTTGTTGCCATAAGCAACTGGATATTTTTGCTACATCTAGCAGCAAACCTAGACTCACTACTAAAGCTCTAAAGAGACCTATGAAACTAACCAACCAATGAGTAATTCATCAAATGCTGGAATTACTTTAACTGATTTCATGATATGCTGTTTAGTATTAAGTGTTTAGGAAGCCTGTTTTCCTTTATTATTAATTTTTTAGCTCTTGTGTAAAATGAGTGTGCTTTCTTCTTTTCAATCTTCATAAAAGAAAAGGCTTTTATCTTCCCAATACATCTAGGAAGAGGTCTTTTTAATCAATTAAAACCAGTAAATTCACATCTTCACAAACACAGGCTCTTCACCTGGTAAGTTTAAAATGAAATGCTTCCAATAGCTTTTGACCGTCTGCTTAGACTGGCATGAGCGTGTGAGTTGTATCTGCATCACTCATATGCAGCAGTTTGGGGAGCTCCCAGATATCCCCACCTGTGACAACAGAGATCTTGGAAGTACAGATGCCCACAGACAGCCTGTCTGGGCACATCAGGTGCCATCCAAGATGCTTACTGTCCTAATGGAACATACACCACTCACTGTGGTTATCATGTGGGGTCCTGAAATTCAAGGGTACATTTTTTTGCCTCGCTGCTCTATTTTGGGAAGACACCTATACATGTGATAGCCAGCATCTATCAAGTAGTGCAACCACTGAACAGCGTCTGTAGAGTGAATTTGAACACTCTGGGAATCTGTCTGGTGACTTCAGAAATACAAAGTTACATCAGAAATCCTCAGCGCAGGACAGATGCATACCTCTCGCTTCTGGTCAACTACTCTACTTGGGGTATAAGCAAAAGTTGCATATTCATGAAAAGCAAAGCACAATTCATTGTGTCATTTGGCCTTGAAACAGTAGAATCTGGGGTATAATCTCAGTTGTGCCTCTCAGGAGATAAACTGTAATATCCATAAGGATATTATTCACGCATGCTATGAACTCTAGAATAGCAGCCGTTCTGCAGCTATACTCCTCCTGATCCCCCTTCTGGGGAGACCTTCTAGCAGGGGACAGCAAGTGGTAGCTTGCTGGGAGATTCATATTGCCTCTTTTACTGTCACTGTGAACTGCAAGAAGAGCCAGGAGCCAGGCTTCCTATACTCCATTTGTCTCAATGAAGCGAGGAAAATTGTGGTAAAGCACAGAAGACAGTTAAACCCACAGTTTCTTCAACACAGTGATTCAATGTAGCTGTTTAGTCATTGACATACTGTTCTTCACTTTCTCCTACACATTATTATGAGGGGAAAAGAAATCATTAGTAATCGCTGGATTAACTTCTCTCCTGGCTATGGGACAGCTGTTCACAATTGGGTTTTGTTACTGAAAACTATTGGGTATTGTGCCTTTGGTTTGAGATTTCCTTTCTCTTCGATATATTACAACTGACTGAAGGTTTCCTTCTAAAGATCATTTCAAAGTCTGGTAACATGGTAGGCACGCTTCCCCTCTGAACTACAGCGACAGCTTGACATTGGGAGGCCATACTTGGGCAAGTGTTAATTACAGGCTCCATTTTGCAATAGCTGAGGTTAGGCCACCTGTCTGGATTTTTTTTTCTCTCCCCCTTTACTCATTTGTGGAAGATCAACACCACCTCAACAATTTAGCCATATTCAGGAACAACTGCTGGTTTTAAAGATACATGTGCTATGTCACAGTTAATTTTATTTGGCATGTGCTGGTTGAATTGCATTATTGATTTAGTACCCTTGAATTTCCTAGTCACCACAACTAGTATTTCAAAACTGTCAAGACAGAAAATACCTGTCAGATGATGGAAGTCCAGCATAGATTGCAGTCACTGAAGGTTTGAACATAGTCATGAGACATCGGAGTGTACCATGATAGATCATACAGCTGATAAACCCCTACTCCATTGCTCATTCGGAATTGTCTTTCCCTCTGTCTTTTCACAACAAAGCAGGAAGGGCTTCCACCAAGTTCACCTGTGGCAGGAAGCAAATATTTAGTAATTATTTGATAGCACAAGGTCATCACTTTCTGTATAATACAACTGACTGCTTGGTTAGACCAAGAGAAGATGGGAGGTAGTTTAGGAGAATTGCTACAGACATTGCAGCTGGCAGAGTAACCTGGGCCTTGGATTTTTCTATCATTACATTGTCTGACTTTGACTCTTCAAGAATCTTATGCATTTGAATTACAAGTTCCTGTGGCAACTCCGATGTTGTAAAGGACCAAGCACAGCAGGACACACAGTGGCCCAGGGCTGATGCTCAATATGCTTAGCTTCAGAGTTTGGCTGCAAGGGCACAGCTGGAGGGACATCTAGCTGTCTTCTGCTTCCAGTGAGTTCTTTTACTTGACATGTCACCTGCAATATCTGATAGAGCAAAACATTACACCATCTTAAATCAAAAGTAGGAAAAAGTAATCCAAATCACTACCTTAAATCAAAATGGGAGGAAGCAGTATCTTCCCCAGATTAAATGACTTTCAAGAGGGCAGTAAGGATAAGGAGAAACTACAGCTGATGCATACTATTCTTATACTTTAATGTGATGTTTGGCAGCACTGCCAAACCAAGCACTCAGAAATTCTGAACCTCATCCAGAAATCTTGACATCACCCTGGATAATCACCGGAGTTCAAATAATTAATACAAGTTTATCTTTATTTGTTCTCCTGGCTTCAAATCATTATCATTCGACTCCAGTTTTTCTAGCACGGAGCTTGCAGAAATACAAAAGCCTTCGGGAAAACACCCAGCGCTGCGAGCGCCGGTGGCCACGGCCGCGCGGGGGGATCGCCACGGC
>NW_009258383.1:666328-678855 GCF_000687185.1 Egretta garzetta
GGGTCAGCCCTCGCGGCGGGCCCACAACCCCCCCCCACCACCCCCCCGGCCTGGGGACCTGTCCAGGCGTCGTCTGTGTCAGTCTGTCCTGCAGACACTCCTCCTCAACGTCACCTATTGTCCAAAGGGAATATCACCTCTGCATCCCCACGCTGGGGAGAGCAGGAGCGCGTGTTTTACCGCGGCGTCAGCCGGAGCGAACGCCGTTGTTCGGGCTGCGGTTCCTTCTCCGCTCATCTCGGCGCTGAAGCCTTCCCACGCTGCGGATCAGGCGCCGTCTCCAGCTGCTTGGGGAGCTGAGAGGAGCTGACAGCAGGCAGAAATGCGGCCCCTTGCACCCGAGCGGCGCTCGGCTGCCTGCAGGGTGGCTCTGTCCGGGCACAAGGTGCCAAGGGTCTGGCTTGCTCAGCAATTGGGGGCTTTTGGGGCAGGGAAGGGGGAGGAACATGTTTTAAAAATCGACTTCATTTAAATTTACTTTTTTTGAGGGGTTAGAAAACGTGACTGCAGAGAGAACGCTTTGTTGTCACAACTAGGAGCGGCTGGAGTAACATAAAATAGAAATAGGTTAATCTATACACCGCTGCACAAACATCTTCCTCTTGAATTTCTGATTCACCTGGTTGAGAGCATTTCTGTGGGTGATGATGTCTGAGGATGCACACGCTGTTTGTCGTCTCCTGCCCCTAGGATTTGCTTGGCAACAAGCAGCTCCGCATCTTAAATGTGGCAAGAGAAATCTGAGCGACTTAGGAGGACTGACTTGTCTAAAAGGCAGGAAGGGGGAGAACTTCCGATGCTTGTTGCTCTGTCAGTGAATTCATGGCATGCACGCTAAAATAGTGTCAAAAATAATTAATAGAAATCTGGGATATTAAAAAGGGACAAAGTAGTGTTTAATTATCTTGGGGCTCTTGTTACGTTTGTTTCTGTAAACATGCTGCAGCTGGTGATTCCCAAATATTTAACAGTATCACTGCTAAGAGCAGAGAGTGATTATTTATTACTCCTTGTAAGAGCCAACCTGACATGCCAGGGCAAGATTGTCTGATAGCTGGGTGATGCCTGTCTAGAATTCATTCCTACCTTATTCCTACTCCAGTTTCCTCGTCTGTTTGTGTGTGCGACGGAGCTGTAGCTGCCCTCTGCAGCGTAGCAAGGCTTGTGGCTACACGCTCGGGCTGCCGTGACAGCGAGTGCAGAAGCAGTGCGTGAGAAGCAGCTGGGGAACAAAGAATTGCACTTTGGTGTGTTCTGAGTGGCAGCTCGCTGCTCTGCTCCAACTTGGGTCTCCTTGAGCTCTGAGGGACAGCTCCTGAGGCTGCTGGCTGTATTGTCCCCAAAATTTGTTATTGTTGAATATCCTGAATGTATTCTAACGAGTATTTCAAAGAAGCCGCTTTATTCATCTCTGAATAAGAAAGTGAATGCTTGCAAGTAATACGAAGTTTAATTAAATTAGCGGTAAATCATTCCAGTAGAAAAAGCCTCTAAGTATTAGTATCAGTTTTCAGTCGTGTTTCTGATGCATGAAGTCTAATATTTACTTTTTAGTTACTTTATTTTCCTGTAACCTTTGAGAATCTTGTTTGCTTACTGTTTGTCTGCAGGCTGAAATATTCAAACAAATTCCATCAAATGAAAACAAAAATCTTACCTTACAGCAAATACAAAGATCTGCTCTTGCTCTGGGAGATTAACCCATGGTAATAGGAGCCTAATTATTCACAGTTTTTTCCCTCTCATAGCCTATTAATTTTTGAGATAGCTTTAAAGTTTGCTTTGAGCTTTTAGATTAGGTTTTACACACCTAAGCAACTTACGAGCAGTCTTACTACTTGAGACTGTGACTGTCAACTGACTTGCTAAATTGTGAATGGTGTCCATTACTGCTGGTCAGTATTTAATCTCATGCTATTTTAACCCTCACTTTTTTAGAAGGAGGTAGAGTATGTGTTGCGTGTCAGTCTCTAGTAGGATTGCTTTGTAAATTAAGTTACTTTGAAGCTGTTTCTTGACATTTGAAAAAAGGTCCTTATAATACTGACCACAAAAAACATGGTTTGTATGTATATGTATGACTTCGAATTTTTGTTTTTAAATTTCCTATTTTTTTTTTTCTGTGCTCGAGCACAGAAAATACCATTTTATAGTTCTCAACTGTGCAAATGGCTTTGTCCTCTGTTTCTGCTCCTGTTTTTTAGATGCAGGATTATGTATGTGGTGTGAGTCATTGCTGTTCTCTTATTTTGTGTCTGCAGCTTGCTCCTGCTAGATGCATTATGCTGTACTTGTTCTCCTTCATAATAAAGTGTTGTTTACAAAATAGCTCTGTTAGTATGTATGTAGAAAAAAATGTATTTATTGCACCTGAATCCACCCTGCTGAGCCTAGCTTTGTAAGGTCTCTCAGTTCACTCTAAATAGCTCCTTATGCTTGATGGCAGAAAGGCTTTGGGCACAGAACATTTAGCAAACAGATGAGGAAAAAGTATGACCTTTAAATAACTCCCCCCGACCCTCACAAATGATTTACTTTGAATGATTTAGTAGTCTATCCCTTTGATTATTGTTAAATGGCAACTTTATAACGAGCACTACTTTTAGATTAAAAAAACCCAAAACATATTTTTGAGGTACTGGAGGCAGTGCTCAGTTTTAGCAGGCGAGATCTACATCTTGGAGTACAGCCTTACAGACTTGAAGGGGGAGGCAGAGGAAACAGGCAGAGCTTTGAGGAATGTCTATTGCGTTAGGTTTTAAGGCATTGCTACTAGGTTTTCATGCTCAAAACCCTTGCATTTCCAAGTACTGAAATGTATGCAAATGAAACCTTTGTCCAGAGAGGTTGTTAGTAATGGTAGTTTGTTAGTAAGTGGAATTTGAAGGACGTAAGTCCTTCTGGTCAGGACCTCCTTATTCTCTTGAAGTGGTAATGGGAAGTGCCCTTTGCATCTAAGCCTCCATTTTCTTTATGAACCAAGGACAGCCCTACTATAAATAATACTACTTTGAAATTTTTTTAAGTCTTGCCCATATACATGAGAGCTGATTTTTGTGATCAAAAAGATCTATATAGCATCTTCAGAAATGTGGTTTTGTAACCTCACTTACTCACAGAGAGAGAAAAAATACTGTGAAGGCAAAAACCCCACACAGGCCTAGGCCTTTGCCGCTTAAAAATAAACATCTGAAGTACATGTTCGGTTTTAAATTTGAGAAATTGCTAACTTAAAATTACTATTCCATGTAATTTAAAACAGATGTTGATATTACAAAAAGCTTTTTCTGCTAGAGCAGAGTTCAGTGTCCAAAAAGGCAATTAAAATAACACTGACGAGTATTCAGTGGGAAAGATAATCTCAAATCAAACCCAAGGGAGCCAAAACAGTTTGACTGCCTGAATAGGGTAACTGTCACGCTCCTCCTGATTCTTCCATCTCTGTTTTTCATGGTTTTGCTTAGAGCTCCACAAAGTAAGCTTCTCTGCCTTTGCCACACTCCTCCCCAAATGCAGCAAGTATCCCTGTTTTTCAGTTAAAAAAAAAAAAAAAAACCACATGCAGGGAGAAGCAAAAGTCTTTTTTTTTCACATTTATGCAAAACACCAGATGTGTGTACATAAGTGGAAAGGTATGTGGGTGGGATCATGGGCATGCATTTGTAACTTGCAGACAAAATCATAAAACTGTGGGCCTAAGTGTTTTTCTCAGAGTCATATCCGCAGCCTGTTTCTGTGGCAAGGGTAAGTCTTTGGGGGCATGTCACTTTTGCACTGGCCTCACGTCTTTCTTACACATCAGACTGACAAAACTGTCATCATGGATGCAGTTAAAAATAACCTGGACCATGTCCATGCTTAGGTACACCTCAGCCTCAGCGTGTAGGCTTGCCTTCCTGTCAGTAAAGTGCTCCTGGTATAAGCGTGTCTCTGCTAGACTGACACAGTCAAAATCTTCCCCAAGTCTTAATGCTGAATATTTGCTTAGTATAACCAGCTGTGGTCGATGGGGCAGATGTGTTGATCCGATGTGTGAACAGGTTGTGTTTCCTGGCCTGGATAGCATCAACCCGCGTTGCATATCCTTTTCCTGCTTCCCGCGTGGGACCTGCGCTCCGAGTTGTCTCTTCAATGGTAGCAGGGTAGTCAGCAAAAGAGATTTCGTGCCTAAAGGTCAGCTTTCATAGAAGTGTGAACCTCCCCCCCCGTCCCCTGAAACTTTTGAGAGTGAAATAAATTTCATGGTGTCATCATGTAGGTGTATCTGACCAGACAAAGTAGAACGCAGATCTTACTCAGCACACTAGAATGTTTAATTAAGAGAAAAGCTTTTAATAGGAGCCTCTGCTTTTAATCGTTACCTTTGCATATCCTTTGTTCTGTGGTGTCCAGCATGCTTACAAGTTGAGCAACAAAGTTCCTCCCTTCCCAGCCATTCTTGCTCCCAGTTTTTGAGTCTTTCAGCTCTTCTCAAGGTAGAGTATCAGAAGGACAAAAAATCCTGAGATGATTTGGTTTTGCTTTTGCCCTAATTTGCTTGGTATCTCTGGTTGCAACTTGTGTTCGACAAACCTGTTTACTCAGTAGAAGTTTCTGCATGCTGCCTGCTGCCAAATCTCTGGGTTGCAGGCGTGCCTAAATAGTTGAAGGACAACGCTCTCTCTCTCTTCAAATCCTCTTTTTACATTCTGTGGACTGTAATAGTAAAAAAAGACTGACCCAAGCAGAAGACAGCACATAAATAACTGCTCTGAACGGTCCCTGGATAACCTGTCAGACAAAGATACCAGTATTTATTTTGCAAGAGGCAGTGCAAAAGCTCTAAACCTGAAGGTCATAAGCTGAGGGCTGGGATTTCGGAAGATTTTTAAAAAAATGTGTAGTTTTAAATACCATGTATATTTTACAGCAATTTATTCCTGCCTTCCCTCTTTCCCAGCGAAAAAATATGCATTTCTAGATGAAAAAGACCTTGAGCTGGTCAAAGAACAAACTAAGATTATCCTGGTAAAAGTACAGTTTAACTGGGGATAACATTAGTAAAGCTTGGCAAAGCCGCTTTTTCTCCATAGCTGCCAAACTTTTTTTTTTTTTTTTTTTTTTTGAGTACAGTCGTTCATTATTTCACCAAACTAAATAAAACTTTGACACTCGGGTAATCCCAGTGAGCAGAATTCCCTGTGGTGTAATTGGGGCCAGCTCCCGCTGAAAGGCAAGGAGACAAGCGAGCTGCACCCAGGCGGCTCGGGGCTCGGTGCCTGCTGAGGTGCGTGCTGTTCAAGCATGGTGTTTGCTGAGACTCCTATCAGGCTTACGTTCAACACAAAAGCCCTTGGAAATCGGCTCAAGGACAGAGTGGCATCGTTTGTTTGCTGCATGTGAGATGGTGGAGGAAAAGGTGAAAGTTTGTGGACAGTTCAAGAAAGTAGGAGTACTTTGCTGAATGAATCTTAGCAAAAGTGAATTCACTTTCCCCAGTATTTTTATCTCAGTTTTGCCAGAGGTGGTGAAGTCCTAGGTCTTGTACACATTTGTTTTTTTACTCTCTCATATTTATAACCTCTTGCTAGGCCTCTGTGTCTGTTCTATGTTTAAATTCTGTACAAAACATCATCTTGCTATACAGGCCTTCAAATAGATTGAAATTTGATTATTTTAAACCGAGAGTATAGAAATTATTAACAGAATCATCTAGGTGATCAGGCAGTATCTTCATTCTGCATCAGGACTTCTAGTAAATACTACAAATTCTGTTCTCTCTCCCCTGTGTTGGGTCTGCTCCACTGTTGTCTGTTGAGCAACTCCTTGGTCCCATCCCAGAATTTGCTGCATTTATAACTCTCTCCCCTCTTTCTGGGAGCATAACTTAACCCAATGTGACTGCTAATGTTAAGGAATTCTTAGGATCGATCTTTTGCTACAGGCTCTTCTAGAGAACAGTAGCAATATCACAAAAATGGGTCTCTGTTTAGTTGTATGTTTGATTAATTGCAAGCCTTTGGCCTCCCAGTTGGACATGTGGGTGTTTTCTTGCTGACTTCAGCTCTGAGAAGGTGTAGGCACTAAGATTGGGCATTGTAATCTTGAAAATGAACATGTTACAGGGCATAGCATGGCCCTTGCAAACACGTTGATCTTAACTTTAGTTATGCCTGAGTTCTCTTTCTTTTGGTTTGCCAGTATCATATCTGATTTTTTCCCCTCCAGAATTAAAATGAACAATTGTTTGTTGCACTGACTTTTTTCCAGTCAAAAACACCCAAGCCCCCCCAAACCCCAATATCTGTCTTGAGCTCCATTATGTATGTATGGTTTTGCTGGGAGATTAACCTCTTGAAGAGGATTCGGTGTTAACTGATTTATTGCCTCCTTATTTGCCTTCCATCTGAGAGCTGCCAACACCTCCCACAGTTTGCAAATTCTAATCTAATCTTGGTTCTATATTCTTGATTATTTATCAAATTAGAATCTCCTTAAAGAAGAAAGGAGTTGTTTTATCAATACAATGTGTCAGAATCTGCAAGTGCGATGTGTATTTTGGTGGTGGGTTGTTTTGGTTTTTTTTTAATCAAAGTTGCCCCCATTGTACTCATTGTTTAAAAGCATGAATATTTGGTTAGGTTTTTTGATGTTTTTTACTGAGGTTTCAGCAAGACTTTCATCATTACTTAAGTTAGAAACAAAATTCCCTGAAAACAGAATGGTTTTGTTTGGATTCTGTTCAAATTCAGATGTGTCTGATGGTTGAGCATGAAGGGAAAAAAATTCGGGCCTCTAATAGTTACTGAATTTCCAAGGAGGTTACTTTCCTCAGTTCCTGCAGTTTCCTCAGTTCCTCCAAACTCTTGAATTTGGTCATTTCATGTTTGCTGGGTCACAGCCTGGAGGAGAGCACTGGCTGTTATACAGTGTCACAAATTGACACTAGTGTGTCAAAATGCCTGGTTGTGCTGGGGTTTGAGTATGAAACTAATCAGAAAGCGCTTGCAGGAAGTTTTTCATCAATGCTTTCAGTCAGTTCCCCCCTTCCTTCCTTTCCCCTGCCTTTTCTTCACATTCAAACGGCTGTTAGATTTTTCATATTAAAATGCTGGCTTTTCCATATATAACTACTTCTTTTTTTCTTTTTTTTTTTTTTTTTTTTAATTTTGAGCTTGATGGTATTGATTTTTCTCATTGCACATTCTCTGAATCTCTGGCAGAAGTCCTGGAGGGGATTTGGGAGCGAAGAAGAAGAAAAAGAAGCAGAAGAGAAAAAAGGAGAAACCAAATTCTGGAGGCACCAAATCAGATTCTGCATCTGACTCCCAGGAGATTAAAATTCAACAGCCTTCAAAAGTGAGAGCCTGGTTCTGTTTTAATTTGTGCTTGCTTTCTAATTGAATTTTAATTTGTGTGTTGCTTTTTGTAAAAGCGAGTTGGTAGTTCTCCCTTAACGCGTCAGAATTAAGCAAATGGTTACTGTCCTGAATAGAGACAGAAGCAAGGTAAGACCTGGCGTTTGCAGACTGTATGAAGTTAGCTGGAGTGTTGTCACCGCCACAGTGTTGTACTGTGAGAAAAGCAGAGGAGGAGGTGTTTTGTCTTCCTTTTCCAGCAGTTAGAACTCAGGTCAGTTACAACTCAGGTCAGTTACAGCTTCGTTGCAGGGAGTCTTAATCTGCAGTGGTAATGCTTTTAAACAGATTTGGTGTTTGATGAATTGCCTTTAGTTTAGCCACCATCTAACTTGGCGTAGTGCAGTTTCAATAATTTGTACAGCATAATGCTATCTCATGGCGAGCATCAGCAGTAGGGGGCCAGGCGTACCTCCTGTGCTAACCAGAGTCTCATTTGGGCAAACCAGCAGCATGTCATCTTACATAAAGTGTGGTAATCTCTACCATGGAGATACAGACTGAGGAAACTTTTTGCCATCTGAAAGGCCTCTGCTGTAAATAAGAATGCAAAATTATGTGAGGGAACTTACAATCTTTGTAGGCTTTGTGATAAAATATCATTGTCTATGTGCGTTTGACTACCATGTTCTGAATGAACGGTGAATAATATGACATGGTAGCTTTTTTAACATACAGCTTTTATCTCAAGAGAAATCTGAGCCTGAGAACTGAGGTTTATAACATGATGATAAGAAAGTTTATGGATCGTTTAGCATGTTGAAGTAGTTATATTTGCTTTATCAGATTAATGTGGAGAAAGTTACACCATTGTACCAGTAGTACTATTCATGCTGTAAGATTTGTCAAGTACAGTGGGGCTACCAACTAATTTTAGGGGAAAAGTTATGTTCCGGCTCATTAACGTACTGATAAGATTTTCTGTTGTCCCGTTAGATCATCTCTGTGTCACCCCTGTTGCTTTGAATGGGCACATTTAGCACAGGGGGCACTTTAAAATAGGTAGAGAGATCTTAAATACTTTCTGATCTCACCACATGTTTTGACACTGTGGTTCTATAAATCATGTGGCAGGAATTGCTAATAAAAGACTGCAAGCAATAACCAAGTAACCTCAAACTCTTTAACAATTGGAGTGAGGTCAATTTCAATGTTACCATAAAGACATAGTTCATTGCTGCAGTATCCTGGGAGTTCCTTGGTTCCCTGCTGACCAAAATTATTTTTCCATATGTTGCCTGTAATTGCATTAAAAGGAAGCTGCTTCACTTTTTTTGTTTTCATGTGCAAGATTTTAGTCCTTAGCACCTAGCAGTCTTGCACGCCATTTCTCTGGCGTGATGCATTTTGCAAATGTGGAAGCCTGTCCTTGTTCTAAGTTGTGTGCTTAGAGTGGCACTCTTCATGATTATTTTACTGTCACAAGAAGTTCAGCCAGTTTATTAGCAGTGTTACAACATTTTCTCTTTTATTGGCATAAAAGAAAAGCTCTTCTTTAAGTCTTTCTCTCAAGCACTAGGCAGATAAACCGTTTTATTATTCTTATATGGCTTCCACTTTTCTCTAGTTGCAAATGCTTCAGCACTGGCCGGAGTTTTCTTGTCTTCTCTGCTGTGTTCCAGGTGTACACACTGATAAGTAGGTGAGTTTCTCTGTCTTGGACAGCTTTCCTGTTCTAGATTTTTTGAAAGCATCTTAGACTACTGACCTGGATCAGCATGGAGAAGCATATTTATTTTCTCTGCTACTCAGGTGATATTTCAATTTTGTGTTCCTTGTGCTGTGTGAAATATATTATAGGAAAAAATGCTTTTAGCATTTGCTTCCTCTTGGTTGAAAAGAGGTTTACAAAATATTTCAGAGGAAAGTGACATTGTACACCTTGCCTCTAAGAGAATATATGCGGGATCATCAGGGAGTACTCAGTGGGACTTCTGAACTCATTGAAAATGATTTTGAAAAAAGATTTTGAGGTCAGGTGAGTTTGCAAACAGGTGTACCAGTCTGGAGATGAGAAAAATAAATCAGTCTCCTTGGCTTCTCCCTGTCTTATTTGTGACATTGGACTTCTTGAACACTGGCATGAGTGTAATCACAGCAATAAATGCTTGTTAGCATTGTATGCTCACGATGACCTTTAGGACACTTCACTGCCCATCTCACAAGACTCTGATCTCTCCCCATTACAAGTCCCAGTGATGTAGACTGTCTATACTGACACAAATGAAGCTTGCCAGATCTGCAATATTAGCAGTCATTATTGTAGTCACCAATGGCCTACACAACATAGTCACAGAATAACTTTGATTAGAAGGGACCTCTGAAGGTCTTTTGACCAACCTTCCTGCTTAGAGCAGATCCAGCTAGGTCAGGTTGCTCAGGCCTAGATCAGGTTGTTTGGTTTCCAAGGATGGAGACTCCACAATCTCTGTGGGCAACCTATTCCAGTGTTTGACTGCACTTGTGGTTAAGAAAAATAGTAATTCCTTCTATCTAAATGGATTTTGCTGGTTTGCAACTTGTATCAATTCTTTCTTGTCTTGTCATTGTGTTCTTCTGAAAAGACTTGGCTCAGTTTTCTTTATATCCTCCCATTAGGCAGCAGTAAGATTTCTCCTACTCCCTTAACTTTTTCTTCTTAAGGCTGAACAAATCAAGGTCTTTTATCTTCTTGTATGTCATGTGCTTCACACCCCAGTCATCTTGGTGGCCCTCCATTGAACTCGCTTCACTATGTCAGTGTTTTCCTTGTAATGAGGAACCCCAAACTGTGGGATGTAATCTCAGGGATGCCACATAAAGGGGAAGACTTGCTGGCCACTGGTACAACCAGTCTACAGCTGTCCTTCTTTGCTGGCCAGCGAACTGCTAGCTCCTGTTCAGCTCTCTGCCCACCAGGACCTTCAAGTTCTTTTCTGCAAAGCTGCTTCCTGGCCACTCACTGCTGGCCTCTGCCATTGCGTGGGCTTTTTCTGTCCCAGATGCAGGACTTTGCATTTGCCTTTGTCAAACTTCACGAAGTTTCTGTTTCCAGCCTGTCAAAGTAGCTTTGAATAGCAGCTCTGCAGTTCAGCGTATCAACTGTTCTCCCCAACTAGGTATCATCTATGAACTTGCAGAGAAAGCACTCTTTTTCACGTTCAGATCATTAAACAGTATTGACCTCTGAGTTCTCAAAATCCTTCCCCTTGCCTTCTTCAAGATGGGTGTAACATTTCCCTTTTTCTAGTCAATAAGAAACCACCAATTGCTATAACCTTTTAAACTTGATAGATGCTAGTTGCAGTAACATCAGCCAGCTCCCTCAGCACCCTCTCAGGTGCATCCAGTCTGTTCTCACGGACCTGTGCATGATTAGTTTCCTAAGTGGTCCCTAACTTTCTCTCCTGCTGTGGTTAATGGGAGTCTCACAGACCGTGCTACAAGTCTCAGGGACATCAAAGGTCTGAGGGCAGATCTTGTCACCAAAACTGAGGCAAAAAAAGCATTGCGTACCTCAGCACTGTTGCACAACAGTGCCGTCTTGTGCTGTGAGGCGATATTTCCCCTGAACTGAAATGAAACAAAATCACTCTTTTCTAATTCACGTCAAGTGCTGTGTAGGTTTTTCTTGTTTTCCATTAAAGGAAAACAAAAAGGGTTGAAAGTAAACTTCTTAGCCAGGCTGATCTCTGAACATTTTGAAAGGAAGGGAGATTCCTTCTAATGTCCCTAACTATGTTGTATTTAGTACCAGGACATGAACTTTTTACTTTACGTATGCTAGTAAGATCTTTTTAGAAGCTAATATCTTTTTTTTTAGATTTTTTTGTTTTCTTCTTAATGTAGAAAAAACATTAGAGACTTAAAATAAACATACAAAATAAATTACAGTATGTCAATATTTATGTATGATTTCATAATGTACTGATAAGATTTCAGAATTTATCTAGTGGCATTAGAAGTATTTGTATCAGGCCAGTGTGTAATTGACAAATTGATTTTTACTTGAGAAAAGTAACTTATATCACTGTAATCCAGGGCTAGAAACAGGGTAGGGTTTTTACGCCTCAATAGTGTTACTCCAATATATGTAAATATGTTAATTCATAACTACTCAGATGACAGATGTTTAAAGCATGCTCACAGGTAAAATTTTGCAGTACTTAAATTAATGAAAGAAATTGCATAATGTTTAGAGAGTACAAGTTTTTATTATGAATAGAAAATGATGGCTTGCTTGAGCTACAGGCAGGGAGGTTTACTCCTTTTGTGACTGAGGATACTAGAGGCAGATGCCCATCCGAATGAAGCTTTACATCATTATTACATGTAATTTATGGTGTTTTTTCAACACATGAATCCTAGAGAGAAAGTGAAATACAGAAACAGTGATTCATTGGTATCCAGTAAAAAAGAAAAAAAATCTCGCTTGAAATCTCTACGCATAATTGCTTAAAATTTTCCAATGCATTTGAGACTATTCCTTCAAATTGCACTGCAGTCTGGGAAAAGCTGAGCACAAGCATGCTGTTAGTATGCCTCAGAACAGGTCTTACCACTTGGAAGATAACACAACAAACAGATTAAAAAAGAGAGAGAGAAAAAAATCCCTTTAGATTTAGAAGTCTGTTACCATTATTCCTCTGTGGTTTCCTATGCAGGCAAAAGTCTCATTCCACTTACTTGGAGCGACCTAAAGTGAGGGGTTTAAGAACTCAGTTTAGAAATGCTTAACCTTAGGTTTTATGCTTTTCAAATAACTTTTCTATAAAGATTTTTCAACTTTTAAGTGGAAAGTTGGTTTATTTTATGTCTGCTTCTATCAGTTAAAGTTGTGAGTGCTGGCACAGTTGGCGTAAGTGGTGAGATGGTTAACGCCTACGTATGCTACAATGCAGAAAGGTACCTACTATAATAATCGCAAGCTAATAGAAGGCAGATACAATATAACTAAGGTTAAAAAGTGGATATTTTTAGCAATACAGCATATCTGAAATACTGAACCATATGGAATTTAAATATTATTTTATAGTGTATGTGTAAAGTACAACTTCAAACATCTCTGTGGGTACCAATGGTATCTTTGGATTGTTAGATATCTGCTGTATCTTGCTGTTTTATTGTATTTTACTGGGGGGGGGGGGGGGG
>NW_009258383.1:678969-682456 GCF_000687185.1 Egretta garzetta
TGTCGTGTCCTGGTTTGTTTTTTTTTTTTTTGGGGGGGGGGGGGGAAGCCAGGGAATATAAGAAGCTTTTCTTTATGATACTGGTATCCTCCCCTAATGCTGCAGTATTTGTGTTAAAAGTACTGAAGTTTCATGGCTTAAAGCAAGCACTACTCAAAACTATTAAGTTTTTTGTGAAGTTGCTTGTCTGTTGCCTACCTAACTTTCCACCCTTCTGCCTCCGAAGGCTGTACCTAAACTAACCATGATGTGACGAGCATATAGAAGAATACATAACAGTAAAATAAATTAATGTTTGTACAACTTGTTCAAAGTAAAGATACTCAGTAAGCTTCCTCTTCTGTTTGTCTCTGTGTGCAGAATCCAGCCATTCCAATGCAGAAGCTTCAAGACATCCAGAGAGCAATGGAGCTGCTCTCTGCATGCCAAGGCCCAGCAAAGAATATTGATGAGGCTACCAAACGTAAATACCAGTTTTGGGATACGCAACCTGTACCTAAACTTAGTAAGTTTAACTGGACCTGGGCATAAGATCTGTCTTATCAACCACTAAAAGAATGTGTGCCAGCTGTGTGGTGTGTTCTCTAAAATGGGTATGAAGATAGACTGCGTGCAGTAGAGATCCTCAATCTTTTGTGTAGTTTATGTGGAATTCTTGATGTTCTGTAGGAAAGTGCTTGCCCCCCCCCCAGTTGATATGTAAGAAAATATAGTGTTAATAAGTCTCATTCTGATGTTCTCTATAAAAATGGGAAATACTATTGAAATAGCATTCCTTTGTATATTTTAGGTCTGAACTCTTGAACAACAGAACTTAGAAGTATTTTCCACTTCAGGGAAAATAAGAACTCTAAGTGGTAACAAAGAGTAAACTTTGATTTGATTTATTTCTTTATTTTCCTTTAATTTTTTTTTTCAATAGATAGATTTGCTATCACAGAGATGACTATCCTGCTGTAGGTTAAGCTGTTTTCATGCAGCTTTAAGTGAATAACGGCGCTTCTCTCATGCGTGAACACTTTTACTGCCGTGTGTTCATGTGCTTCCTCCACAATGTACACTACCTTGAAGACATGCTTTCTCAGTCAGCTCTCTGTATCAAGTGAGATGGTGAGGTGACCTCTCCTTGCCTTTAATTTTGTAAGGAATTTGGCAGATTACTACTTATACTGATCTGATCCCTGGTAACACAGTTGGTAAATCTTTGTCTTTGTTGGAGAAGATAGTTGCTAGCTCTCTTGCTTTTTCTGAATTGCGTTCTGAACCATCTTCTTCCCCCTTCATTATCTTCAAGTTAAGCAGCTGTAGCTCTTCAGTGCCAGTGAAACTTGGGGACCCCACAAGTAAAGCAGTCTCGGCTCAATAGCTGTCATTGTTCTATTCTGCAGGTTTCTCTCCATGGCATTAGAGACTGGTATAGAATAAGCAGAAGTAAGGTAGAGTCTGAAGCACAGGAGCACTCCACACACTCTGTCTCTTTCCACAGGGCAGCGTTTCTCATTAGTCCCATTTCTGTACCTTAATCCACAGTGATCTCCGTTTTCCCTGAATTCCTTGCATAGAGAAATCCAGAGCAGAGTCCCTGGATGCAATATTTTCCACTGGATTGAACTGACCTACCCTGTCTCTTCTCCATACAAACTCTATCCAGATACCTCTGTAAACTAATGTTAGTAATTGTCACGGTAATCCTGCCTAGGTGGAGGAAGAGCCTAGCTGAAATAAGTTTTTCAAAGCTAGTTCAGGTGTCTGCACAGCAGTTTCAGGAGTTCAGGTTAGTCAATATATCTTATAGCACTTCTATAGAGATGAGAGTCTGTCACTTGCCAGCCTACGAGGACCAATACATTAGCTCTAAAAATTATTTGTTAGTGTTGTTCAGTAGAAATATGCTTTGTTGAATTTGGCCAGCAGAGGTTTTGTTCAACAGTATTTATGAATTGCTTCTTGATACCATCGATTTTTTTTTTTTTTTTTTTAAGCTATTCCTTTATCTGCTGAATGAACATATTGGGAAGTCTTCACTATTTGATATGCTGGATATGTTTAGGTGGGAAAAAAAATCTGCTGATTCAAGAAATAGCTGTAGGGATCTTTGGATTAAATTAACTTCAGAATCCTTCTGCCTTCTGGTTAAGGTTGTTAGCAATAGGTCCTTTAGTTAGGTCAAGTCTGCCATGTAGTGGCAGTAACATTTAGGCTGTTGATACTTTCCAGAGTGTGTATAAAGATGCTGTTAATGATGACCTTCCAAACTGGATGGCACTATTTGTCAGGATTGCGTGCCATTTGGGAAAAGTTTGTACTACAGAGGAACATTTGACTGTCTAGAACTTGATGATGGTGAAAATAAGGTTGACTGTTTATGGGTAAAAATCAGAGGGAAGGCCAACGAGGCAGATATCATGGTGGGAGTTGGTTATAGACCACCCAACCTGGATGAAGAGGCAGACAAAATATTCTGTAAGCAGCTGGGAGAAGTCTAACATTCGTTAGCCCTTGTTCTTGTGCGGGAAATACAATAACAGCAGAGAGGAAACAGTCCAGGAGGTTCCTGGAGTGTGTGAAAGATAACTTCTGACTTAGCTGGTGGGTGAACCAACTAGGGACCTGTTGTTCATGAACAGAGAAGGACTTGTGGGTCATGTGATGGTTGGAGGCCATCTTGGGCACAGTGATCACGAAATGATAGAGTTTTCGATTCTTGGAGAAGTAAGGAGAGGGTTAGCAGAATTGCCGCCTTGGACTTCTGGAGGGCAGACTTTGGCCTGTTTAGGAGCCTGGTTGACAGAGTCCCTTGGGAGGCAGTCCTGAAGGGCAAAGGCATCTAGGAAGGCTGAACATTATTCAAGAAGGAAATCTTAAAGGTGCAGGAGCAGGCTGTCCCCGTCTGTCAAAAGACGAGCCAGCAGGGAAGAAGACTGGCCTGGTTGAACAGAATGCTTTGGGTGGAACTCGGGTAAAAAAAACCAGAGTTTATGGCCTTTGGGAGAAGGGGCAGGCAACTCAAGAGGACTACAAGGATATCGTGATGTTACTCAGGGAGAAAATGAAAAGGCCCAAAGCCCAGCTTTAACTTAATTTGGCTACTGCCATAAAAGACAATAAAAAATTTTTCTATAAATACATTAGCAACAAAAGGAGGGCTGAGGAGAATCCCCATCCTTTCCTGGATGTGGGGGGAAACATAGTGACAAAGGATGAAGAATAGGCTGAGGTACTTACTGCCTTCCTTGCCTCACTCTTTAATAATCAGACCAGTTGTTCTCCACATACCCAGCCCCCTGAGCTGGAAGACGGGGATGGGGAGCAGAATGAAGCCCCCATAATCCAAGGGGAAATGGTTAGTGACCTGTTATACCACTTAGACATACACAAGTCTATGGGGCCGGATGGGATGCACCCAAGGGTACTGCAGGAGCTGGCAGAGGTGCTCACCAAGCCACGCTCCTTGTTTGTCAGCAGTCCTGGCTAACCGGGGAGGTCC
>NW_009258383.1:682610-683226 GCF_000687185.1 Egretta garzetta
CAACCAGGCAATCAGACCTAGTCAGCATGGGTTATGAAAGGCATGTCCTGCTTGACCAACCTGATCTCCTTCTATGATAAGGTGACCCGCTTATTGAATGAGGGAAAGGCCGTGGATATTGTCTGCCTGGACTTTAGTAAAGTCTTTGACACTGTTTCCCACAGCATTCTCGTGGAGAAACTGACTGCTCGTGGCTTGGGTGAGTGTACTCTTTGCTGGGTAAAAAACTGGCTGGTTGGCCAGGCCCAAAGAGTTGTGAATAGAGTTAAATCCAGTTGGGAGCTGGTCACAGGTGGTGCTCTCCCAGGCTCAGTATTGGGGCCAGTTCTGTTTAACATCTTATCAATTATCTGGATGATGAGATTGAGTGCATCCTCAGAAAGTTTCCAGATGACACCAAGTTGTGTGGGAGTGTTGATCTGCTTGTGAGGGTAGGAAGGCTCTACAGAGGGACCTGGACAGGCTGAAGCAATGGTCTGAAGCCAACTGTATGAGGCTCAACAAGGCCAAGTGCCGGGTCCTGTGCTTGGGTCATAACAACCCCATGCAACACTACAGGCTTGGGAAAAAGTGGCTGGAAAGCTGCCTGGCAGAAAAGGCCCTGGGGTTGTTGGTC
>NW_009258383.1:683401-704813 GCF_000687185.1 Egretta garzetta
CCCTCTACAGCTGCCTGACAGGAGGGTGTAGTGAGGTGGGGGTTGGTCTCTTCTCCCAAGTAACAAGTGATAGGAAAGGAGGAAACTGCATCAAGTTGTGCCAGGGGAGGTTTAGATTGATGTTATGAAAAATTTCTTCACCGAAAGGGTTGTTAAGCACTGGAACAGGCTGCCCAGGAAGCAGTTGAGTCCCCACCCCTTGGAGGTATTTAAAAGCTGTGTAGATGTGGTGCTTAGGAAGACGGCTTTCCTGTGGGATTTTAGGAACAAGTTTCACATTTCACCCGTATCCCTTAAATGCTCTGGCTTTGCCATGCCACTGCCCCTGAGTAATCCTGTTGAGTTCAGGTCTGTTCAAGTCAGTGGTAAACAGGATCTGAGCTGTAGCTTGTTAGCTTGTGAGTACAACATGTTTCTCACAAAGAGACGGCGGATCTCGTGGCTGGCTAGATGGTATGCGTGTGCTGATAAATCGCTGTCTTGTGTTACGAAATACCAGGTATCAAATAGTTCTGTGGATATCTGTAGATATTCTGAGGGGAGAGTCATTAGCCTGGATGTGATCTGTGAGAATGAGTAGTACAAGCTAATAATACTAATTTTTTCCAGCATTTTTTTTAAAAGCTTCATGTTCCTGTCACATAATAATGAGAAAATACATGATGCAAGTTAAATGCAGTTTTGAGAACTATCAGGAAAGCTAGCAATGTAACTGGTTTTTTCTTTTTTTTTTTTTTTTTTTCTTTCCCCTCTTCCTCCCTCAAAAGATGAAGTTATAACTTCACATGGTGCAATTGAACCAGATAAGGACAATGTCCGCTTAGAGCCATATTCTTTGCCACAAGGTTTTATGTGGGACACATTGGATCTTAGCAATGCTGAAGTTGTAAGTAAAACAATTTCTATACATATCTAAAATCATTGAAGTTTATTCTGATTGCTGTGTGTGGGTAAATCTTTGGAATTTTTTGTGTGTTTTCAGCTGAAGGAGTTATACACACTGTTAAATGAGAATTACGTAGAAGATGATGATAATATGTTTAGGTTTGATTATTCACCTGAATTTCTGCTGTGGTGAGTAGCAAGTTCCACATTCTGCTCTGGCTGGAGTGCAAAGAAGGGTGTTTTTATTACATCTTCTTAGGCAGTAATTTGTAATTATTTCTGTCATCAATTCTAGGGCGCTACGTCCTCCGGGCTGGTTACCCCAATGGCACTGTGGGGTTAGAGTGTCTTCAAACAAAAAATTGGTAGGATTCATAAGTGCCATCCCTGCAAATATTCGTATTTATGACAGGTAAAATGCACCATTACTTTTGTATTTGCAAAAGAATAACACCATGAAACAAATCTTAAACTGGTATCCATTGCCATAGAGAACTTAAAAAGAGAGAAGGAGGCTCACTGACCATAAAGAGTCAGAAGAATCCTGTGTATGTAGCAGAGTTGGGGATTTTTTAACTTCCCCCAAAAAAACTTGTGGGCTCTTTACGGTGAAGACCAGGAATTTTCTTATTGATGGATTATACAGATAATGACATAGAATTTTCTGGCCCTACTGGAAAGTATTTAAGAGGAGAGTCAGTCAGCTGGACTTCCTTGGCAAGGTCTTCATTCAGTGACATTCATAAAGTATTGTGATACCACATAGCATGTGCTTGGATGCCATTCTGCATCTTAAAGGCAATTGGTTAAGTCTCAATAGAGCTCTGAAAAAGGAGTGTTGCAAACACCTTAGACACAGCTTGTGTATTGCACAATTTGCCGTTGCAGTCGCAATATCATACATTAGTATTCGTTGCAGATGTACTTTGTCACAGGCCAATTTATTTTTACCTCAAATTCTTCTGTCACAACATGGAAAACTACAATTATGCAAATGAAAATATGCAATGTGCAACTCTTTTTAACTTTTCCACTATTTAATGTCCTTTTAGTGTGAAGAAAATGGTAGAAATCAATTTTCTGTGTGTCCATAAAAAACTGAGATCTAAACGGGTAGCACCTGTACTGATTCGGGAAATAACCAGAAGAGTAAACCTGGAAGGAATTTTTCAGGCTGTTTACACTGCTGGAGTGGTACTCCCCAAACCTGTGGCCACTTGCAGGTAACCTAGGTGATGTTCATCATAATATTGGTTCCTATAGCAGTCATTTTAAAGAACATTTTATGTAATTGGCTAGAAAAAAAAAAGCATAAAATTCAAAGAAATTAAATGTTGTGGCCTTGACTAACCTGAAGGCCTGAGTGTTTTTCAGGGTGGTTTTGTTTGTTTGTTTTTCTTTTTTTTTTTTTTTTTTTTACTCAGCTGCATCTTTCATCTCCTCCTTGGGGCTGCTAGAAGCAGGAAGCGCAGCTCCAAACGCCTTCAAAGTTGAGGCCTATTTTGAGATGTGGTTTGTATTCCCCCCCCCCCCCCCCCTTTCCTTCCTAGTGCATTGGATAAAACAGCTTCTTAGACTGAAATTTAATTTTGGGTTTGTTTATCGTACCTTAAATAGACTAATAGATGTTTTGGTTGACCTTCTGGTGGAAGCCATGCTAGCAATGACAACATTGTATACCTGTGTTTTTCAAGTGGCCTGTTTCCCTTCTGGGACACTTCCGTGTTGACCTGGTTGCTTGCCAAAGATGGCAGAGCATTACTGGGAATTATATTATTTGCTTTTTTTAAATACTTCCACCTTTCCTGGAGAAAGGAGGACTTGATCGGCATTTGGTAAAGATGGGAAAACAATCACATGAGAAGAGTTGTATGTAATCAAGTATAATTTCGTTTGCTTGGAATGGATTTTATTTCTACTGGGAAAAGTTCAGTTCCAGCAGTTTTAGTTCAGCTGTCTATCCTTCTGGAGGACAGGGTCATTTTTGATTTGAAGTTGTTTGTACCTATCAACACCAAAGATCCTTTAAGTTTCTGTAAGGAAGGACAAAAAAAAAAGGCCATGCTGTGTTAGAGTAACTAGGGATGTTCTGTTGCACAGAGACATGAGCAGAGGGTCCTGTCTGTACAAGAAAATAAATGTTACCATGTAAGTATGATGAGATTGTCAGGCCTATGGCAAGTACTAAAATGTTTAGCCCTGTGATTACTCATTCTGTAATAAAAAGCATTTCCTTAGATTCAAAATATGATGATAGCAGACCTGTTTAAAAGCTGTTGCTTGGAGATAGCTTTTCCTTATCTTTTGTTGCTCAAGCTTCTTACAGACACAGTACAGGCTTGCTTAGACACAAATTTGGGGAGGAGAAGGAGCAATGCAAGAAAGCAGGGAAATGGATGCAAGTAAAGCTGACACTTAAAATACTATCTAATCTCATTACTAATTTTATTTCCAGGTATTGGCATCGATCACTGAATCCCAGAAAATTGGTGGAGGTGAAGTTTTCACATTTGAGTAGAAACATGACTCTACAAAGAACAATGAAGCTCTACAGGCTTCCTGATGTAAGCAGTATGACTTCTAGAGAATCCCCACAGTTATTGTGAGGCCCAAAATAACCTTCCATCTGTCTCTGTCTCTGACAGTACAGGCTTTTCTATGGAAAGGCAGTGCGTGCAGGACATCTAAAACCAAACCAAAACAAAAAACCCAAAAACCTCTGGCTGATGAAAAGGACCTTAAGGGCTATACTAAACAGAAAAGGCTATTGCTGGAAATGCAGATCTGTATATGGAGAAAATATAATTTTGATCTGAACGCCTTAAACAAACAATGAAAAAACCAGAAACCTTGACTTCATAAACATGTGGGATTGAGTTGAAGATGCATAAAACTATTCGTGGTATGATTAATCTTTTAAAAGATTACTGGAACAGAAAAATAACAGTTCATGTCTTAAAATTCTCAAAGAAGTACATCAGAAAGTTGGCTGAGTACAGTGAGATTGCCGATTCCACTCTAATTCACAGCTTTTTCTGTTCTGTCAGAGAATGTTGTTCTCCTGCAGTGAGCAGGCTCAGCAAGAGCCACCTCTATGTTGTGTACTCTTTAGCTGCATGGTCTAGCAAAAAAAAACAAACAAAAAAAAGTGTTCTGGCATAGCTAGGTTAGTTAAAAATATTTTTTTTCATGTTTGCAGCTAATAGTTAAGCTGGCAAAAAGCCCTAGGATGCATTTCCATGACAGGGCAAGTCACTGTAAGTAGGCTGAGAATGTACTATTAAAAAAACCTCATTGCTGTAATTAAAAGCCTATAGAAGCTAGCCTAAGCTTCATGATTTAAACCAGTTTCTTTGCTTGTAAAAGCTACCTTTCTATTTGGAGAGATTGCAGAATAACATTTACTTGTGCCATCTCAGTAAACCTTTTTTTATTTAAACAAACCCTCCCTTTCGGTTAAAAAATACTTTTTTTCCTCATTCTTTGTGCTTTGTAATGATTTATTTGACTCTGGAGAATTGTGTCTGTTCGTTATATTTAGCCTGATGCTGCAGGTTCTCTTACTACTTCTATATTTGAGTAATTAAGCGCTCCTTGGTATGAAGCAGGTGCTATGGCTTGATCTGAACTCCTGCTGCTGTCAGAGAGACTCATTTCCTGTGCTGCCTGCACACTACCGGTGCCCACACATGCAGGTTCTCCCTTGCGTGCAGGGCAACAGTTTCCAGAGCTTAAGAATTAATAGCCAAATTAATTAGGTTTTAATCTTGGGGAGCTAAATATAGCTTCCATCAAATCTTGAAGACGTTTTTAATAGTCTAAAAAAGTGCAGTAGACAATTTCAAATAAAGGGTTTGGTGGCAACTCTCATACTGTTTCTCATGGAAACAATACAGCACAAGAATAGTTTAAATAAGGATCTTACTTACAGGACAAAAAGTGTAACTACGGAGAATCATTAGAAACAACAGCAGCTGTACCCTGATCACCTTCCTTTATTATAAAACCCAGATTTCAACAGAAAAATAAATTATGGAAAACAAAGAATACATCATATCTCCCTCATAAAGTATAGCTAAGGCAAACATGCTGTATAGAGATGTGCAAATAGAAAATAGGTGCTTTGAAAATCAACTTTTAAAACTAAGTGGTGTAGGAGTCCGTATGCCTCAGCTGTTTGTTTATTTTTAGGTTGGACTTGGGAGCTTCTCCCATGGAAAGTAAAGATTAAATCTTTGTGCTAATGTTTTCTCTTTAGGTTTTGTGCTTTGGGTTTAAGTGCTTTTGAAGATCTTTATCCCCAGTTTCAGGCTGTTATCATAAACAGTACTATCACACAAATTTGTTCATTCAGGTCACACTATCCTGTCCCTCAGCACCAAACACTGTTTCTTGCATTTTAACCTCTTTTTCTTAGCGTCCTTGGAATATTATTGCCACTGGGAACGCATCTCCCTTTAAGAGGAATTAATCGTTCCTAATCACTTGAACAGTCTGAATTAAAAAGGTTTTCAAAAATAATAGATACTGTAATTAATAAATACCACCCTCACTGAAGGCTGTGTTTGTGCATGTATCTATAGATGTAAAAAATAGATTTTTTTTTCTAAGTGTTTAATCTCTTGCGCAAGGAGTTTTCTGAAAGATGTAAATTTTGGCTGTGTTTAGAGTAAGGGCGGGAGAGCATGTTTGTCTCTGTGTGTCTTTTCCTGACTGATTGAGATCCTGAGCCAGGATACTTGCATGAATGTATGCCCAGTGCAGCTTGATATGTGGAGCAGAGAAACAAATTTTAGCCCAGTTCTGTACACTTTCCCTCACTTCTGGGGCTCTAAGTAATAATTTAATGGTGGCCATCCTGAGCATTGCTGGGGGATACAAATGTTCCAGCACAGCTGTTTTTCTTCCCATCCTGCTCCAGTGTATACCTTTAGAAGAGGGACGAAGGCTTGGAGAGAGCCAAAATTAAACTTTCATACTGTAGTTCGTAAGGAGGTTATGAATGAAATACAGCACAGGAAGCATCATCTTGATGAGTCAGGTGAATGTCCTTAAGGATCCAGGGCATTTAAAAATCCAGATGATATGCTGTTGTGGAGGCAAAACATAGTCCTGGGCAGCTCAGGAAAGCAGGAAGACTGAAATGTAATACACAGGCCAGAGCTGTGGCAAAACGTGCCTTGATTCTTCATCTGGCTGCTGACTCCCAGAGTATGTGAATAAATACCTCCTCCAGAATAATGCCTTTTGAGCAGAGCGTAATCAGCTATACTAATTTCAGGCTTCCAGTAATCAAGTCTCTACCTGGCTGCTCTTGCAGTTGACTTTGCTATGATTAATGTGGTATGTGCCCAAATATGTAGCTCAGACAGATGAAGCAGGATAAATGAGCTCTGAAGAGAGCAAGCCTTAGCCTCCCTAAAAGGAAATATTCAGGAAAGCTAACAAAAGCTGGGAAGAAAACTTTAATCACCTTTTCTTGTTTAAACATTAATTGCGTAGTACTGGAAAGCCATTTTTTTCTGCTTTTTTTCTGATGTCCAATAAATAACTATTTGTTAAAATACTGTAGGTTTTTAATTTCAGGCAGCTGTAAGTTACAAGAAGTTTTCTTGTTAACAGAACAGCAGTTGTGCCTGTATAGCAAGCTCAGGTAGCAAGGGAGTTTGCAAGTGTTAAGAATAGGTGGATTTTTTTTTTTTGCTAAATAATTTCTAATTAAACTTTTATCAGCTGACTTTGGTTTATAGTTTGACTGTAATTTTCCTAAGTTTGAATTGCAAGTGTCTTCAGATTAACTTCTGATATGCAAGTTGCTTTATATTTTGGTTTTTGTCTGGGCCCTAGGTAGTTTAGAAGATAGGAAATAAAGACTGACCTAAAAAAAAATAATAATAATACAAAATGCGTGAAGTCTAGGCTGTTGGCAATGGTATCTCTTCCTCTGGAGAAATGAAGTTGTTTCAATAATGAAATAAAAAGATGGAAGTGCCCCAGACTGTCTCAATAATTAGAAGAGAGGGAATTCTGATTGAAAGCAGTTTGTAAAATAGCATAATGAATTAGGTGGCTGGGGTAAAATAGGCTAATAATGAATGCATAGCAAGTGGAGTGACTCTGCAACCTACTTTCAGCCTTTGCTGTGTACGCAGTTTTCCTTTCAACATCTTAACATTTATTTTTCTTTTGTTACAATAAGGCCACAAAGACTTCAGGTTTGAGACCAATGGAACAAAAAGATACTAAAGCAGTACAAGATTTAATCAACACTTACTTGAAACAGTTTAATCTTGCTCCTGTGATGGATGAAGAAGAGGTAGCCCACTGGTTCCTGCCTCGGGATCATATTATTGACACTTACGTAGTAGAGGTAAAATGTGACCTAACTGCTTCATGAATGTATATGTGAATGCCACTTAAAAAAGTTCATATCAGCATCAAGTTTTTGAAATGTGGACAGTATAAAAAATATGTGCTATAGGTAGAACTTGATACCATGATTCCAAGCTTTGTTCTTTGTATTGCATCCTGTTAATGAGAAAATGTTTGGTTGTGGTAAGCTGCAGTGCTCTTCTACCAGGAAATTTTAAAGAATAATTTTGAAATCTCAGAATATCACTATCTTGGAAATATTACAGCAAAGAACTTTGCATGTTTTAAAAACAACGCTTCTACCAGCAGTCCTCCATTTTTTCCATAGAGATATGACATGATAATAAACAGTGGTCTTCAAATCTCCTTTTCTAAAAAAAAGGAAAAATGATACAATGACTGAGATAAGGATATGGTTTGAATTCAGTATCATTCTGTCAGGTGTCTAAGTTTCTACCATATGGCAGTTCAAAATCCTTTATTTTTAAAACCAATTTTAGGGGCACCTGCTGGGGGAGTTATGTTTTTTGATGGTCTGCTTCAGTAAAATATATTTTTGCCAGTAAAAAAAGTGTGTGTGTATGTGTATAAATTTCTATGTGTGTGCATATATATAAATGTATATGCATGAGTATATGTAAAATAGAGAAGTAAGTGTTAATATCCCATGGTGCTGTCATGAGTTGCTGTCAGCTAGGAGTTCAATTATCTTGAAAATTATAATCTTTGTCCACTAAAAAGATGGAGAGCATCATCTGTTCCTACCACTTACTCTTGTCTCCCCGCCCTACCACCCCCACCCTCCAACCTGTTGGTCACAACGCTCCTTGCAAAATAAGCAGTGCAGGAATAGATTGGCATTTGGATTGGAAATCTTCAAGGCATGGTTGGAATAGCTGCGATAAAGCTAGTGGAGGGAGAGACACTCTTGTCTTTGAGTCCATACTAAGTCTGTTATAGACATCCCATTTCGATAGTGTATTACTCTGTTTAAAGTGATAAGGTTATTTGAAAATGATCAGCACTAACATCAGTAAACCTACCAGCTCCTCACAGAAGCTGCAGGTTGTGAAGCTCAGTGTTCCCATGCTGTGCAAGAGTCTCAGCTGAATTTAGAAACTTACTGGTGCTGAAGATGAGGGGTTCTGTTCATTGCTTGTCATTGTCCAGGCTTGGCTTTCTACTTACTTTGTAGTGGGTCTTGTGCTCAATGGACTCTTCCATGGTCTAATTTAATTTATTGTCCCTCCTTCTTTCTCCACCCCCTCTTCTTCACCACCCTGCTCCCTGGGTTGGCTTTTAGCTTTGGTGGTGATTTGAAGCCTACAGAAGAGTCCACAAGCACCAGGATCAGCAGGAGTGTGCCATTGACAGTGCCATTTTAACTGACCAGCACAGTCTTCACTTGCTTGTTTTACACTGTCTCTTGAACTAGTTTTTCACTATACAAAATGCAGGTTTGTTAGCGCTTAAAATCTTTTTAAGACTGTGTGACCTGGAGGAGTTAGTGTCAGATTTTTAAGTCATCTTTGTAATGTGCAGAGCTGAAACCGTAAAATACTCTGTATAATTCCTGAATTAATATTTTTATCATCCTTACTGAATTTAGTGAGTGACTTAATAACTTTGCTGTTATTTGTTTTTAGTTTATCTCTATTACAGAATCTGTACCTGCTTTAAGACAATAGCTTTTTTGTATGTGATGGGTTCAGGTCTTTGTATGTGATGGGTTCAGCTCTTTTACTTTTTACTATAGAAGTACTATCACTTTAAGGATCCATGAGAGATCCTTCATTGAGCCCAAAATAGTGGGCACCAGTCATTCAAAAGTAAAGCAAACAAGCGTTTGTGTGTCTCCTCTGCCTTATCTTCTTGGAGATACCAGGAGACCCAATCGGAATAGGATGAGTGAAAATCTGGGTAGTTTTGTTACGCTCAGCATGTCACTCATAACCCATGTTAATAATTACTTACCATTTCCTACTAACCTACACTCCTGAAGATGGTTAAAATTCATTAGGTGTGTGAAATACTAAGAAAATTTATGTAGGATATTTTAGGTTTCTGTATAAGTACCTTTTTTGATGACTACTGGTGTTGCTAGAATTTCAGTGTGATTTAGCACTGTTGTCTAGCAAATGGGATTGTGCTTGTTGTTTAATAATCACTAGAGCGGATTTAATATGCTTTGTATACCAGCACAGAATTTTTTTTTTCTGTTTTTAGAAAGTTGAGAAAATTATTCCTCAATGTGAACTTTATCAGATTTTAAAAATACTCTTTTAAAAATAAGTTCAGTTGGAAAAAAAATTTTACAATTTTTTGGAAGTGTGCTTTGTTTATAGCAGGCTAAGCTTGGGAAACAAACTGAAATGCTTTGGCAATTAGTTGTCAAAATTTATTGGTGTAATAGACTAGAAAAATCTAAATGTTTGTTTCTTTTTCTGAAGTGACCATTTCAGGCTTCATTCTGGATTTGATGTATACATGCGTCCTTGGCAAGAATTCAGTTTCCTCAAATCTTAGCCAAGATTACTTGTTATACCATAATACTTACAGCATGCAAAACTATGATGCATTTATTTCTTACTTTCTGTAGAACTGCCACGTTAGCCTAACCAACAACGGAGCAGTTACTTCTTATTAATGTACTACTATTTTTTTTTTTGTAGGGCTCAAATGGTATTTTAACAGATTTCCTGAGTTTCTACACATTACCTTCAACAGTGATGCACCATCCTGTTCATAAAAGCCTCAAAGCTGCCTATTCCTTTTACAATATTCATACAGAGACCCCCCTCTTGGACTTAATGAATGATGCACTCATTATAGCTAAATTGGTAAGTCGTGGGGGTTTTTTTTCTGCTTCTTTCACAAAAGTATTCTTGGGAATGGTGGTAATTTATCCATGCTATTGCATTCTGTTTTCTTTTACTGTCTACAGCACAGAGTGCATTTGATGAGACATATACATTATATATGTATCTAAAAATACCAAAGGAAGTTCAGAGACAGACTTTGAAAGGCATTAGGATATATGAAGATACAGTAAGGTGGCTAGTATAATGTTCAGAAGTGGCTAAAAATACTACTACTACTTATTCTTAAAAGTCAAAGTGGAAAAAGGTATAAACCTTGGTCTCCCTTTGAAGTGTGGCACAGGGAGCTGAGTGGCTGGCCTTCACCAGGCCACAGATGGAACGGGTAAGGAAGCAGCTATGTGGCCTAACAGCAAGGCTTTGCACCTTCCCCTGTCTGTATTTCTTTCTGAATGTGATGTGCAATTCTTTTCTTTTAAATGGATCATCATATAGTTACAATACTGGGATTTAGACACCTGTGGATTTCCAAAGTACCTGCTGGGCCTGTCTGCATCATTAGATGCCTAATTACATTTGCAGATCTGGAACTTGGACTTCCAGATGAGGAGGTGTGAGGCAAGGGAAGAGAAATGATAAATGCACTCCTATTCACACTTTTATATCCAGACCCCCAAGCAAATTCAGCTATTCATACATGACGGTGGCTTAACTGACCTTGTTTTTATGTTGCTTGTCAAGAGTTCACAGTGAGTTGGGATTTTGAGTATGTTTGTGTTGCCACACAAAACCCTGAGACTTATTTGCCTATGTGGCCCTTCTGAGAGCAGAAGGGCTCTGAGTGGTGAATTTGGAAGGTTGATGAAGAGTTGGTAGAGGGTGCATGAGTAGGGGAGGGAGAGTAACATGTGAAAGATAGGAGTTCCAAAGACAATGGCATTTCAGAGTGGTGTCCATCAGGGGTCTGTACTGGGACCGGTGCTGTTTAACGTTTTCATCAATGACTTAGGCAGCGAGATCGAGTGCACCCTCAGCAAGTTTGCGGATGACACCAAACTGAGTGGTGTGGTTGACACACCAGAAGGACGGGATGTCATCCAGAGAGACCTGGACAGGCTGGAGAGATAGGCCTGTGTGAACCTCATGAGGTTCAACAAGGCCAAGTGCAAGGTCCTGCACCTGGGTCGGGGTAACCCCCAGTATCAGTACAGGCTGGGGGAGAGGGAGATGATTCTGCCCCTCTACTCTGCTCTGGTGAGACCTCACCTGGAGTACTGCGTCCAGCTCTGGAGCCCTCAGCACAAGAAGGACATGGAAGTGTTGGAGCGGGTCCAGAGGAGGGCTACAAAAATGATCCGAGGGCTGGAGCACCTCTCCTATGAGGACAGGCTGAGAGAGTTGGGGTTGTTCAGGCTGGAGAAGAGAAGGCTGCGGGGAGACCTGATTGCAGCCTTTCAGTACTTAAAGGGGGCCTATAGGAAAGATGGGGACAATCTTTTTAGTAGGGCCAATTGTGTCAGGACAAGGGGTAATGGTTTTAAACTAAAACAGGGTAGGTTTAGACTAGATATAAGGAAGAAATTCTTTACAATGGGGGTGGTAGAACACTGGGACAGGTTGCCCAGAGAGGTACTGGAGGCCCCATCCCTGGAAGCATTCAAGGCCAGGTTGGACGGGGCTCTGAGCAACCTGATCTAGTTAGCGGTGTCCCTGCTCACTGCAGGGGGGTTGGACTAGCTGACCTCTAGGGGTCCCTTCCAACCCAAAACATTATATGATTCTATGATTCTATGAAAAGGATGAAATCACAGAAACATAATGTTTTATTATTAACAGAATGATAGATGGCTGAAAAATACCGTAAGCTGTATTTATGCAGCTTTAGCTGGAATAGGCCATGTGTATCAAAACACCGTAAGTGACTGTAAAAAAAAAAAAAATGCATACCTATAAGGATAAAATAATGGATTATGCTTTAGGGACTCTTCAGACCTTTACTTCTGAATGTGACTTTCAAATCCCTACCCTTTTGGAGATAAATCTTCAAGCAAAGTTGTGCCTTGTACTTCACTTTTTATTGGGAAAATTTCTTCATGTGTGTACCTAATTAAAAGGCAAGACTTATTCCCTTTTCTTTTTTTCCTCTTAATTAGCCTAGTCTCTTGGATATTGTATGCCACTGTGTAAAGTATCATTTGTGTATCATTTTAAACTTCAAAAAGTAAAATTTAAAAAATGTTTTGCTATTGCCAGAAAGGATTTGATGTGTTCAATGCACTAGACTTAATGGAAAACAAAACATTCCTGGAAAAACTCAAGTTTGGGATTGGAGATGGAAATTTGCAGTATTATTTGTACAACTGGAGGTGTCCTGGCATGGAATCCGAAAAGGTAAGGGAGAAAAAATTCTGTTAGGTATAATGGTATATTAATCTACAATGGCCAAAATGGGCAGAAGTGTTAAAATAACTTTTTAAATTGGTCATATTTAAGATCCATAATTGAGGTGCAGAAAACCAACAATGTTCAGATTTATTGCCATACTTGAGCTAAAATACTGTATTTTTTTTTTTCTTCCTTTAGGTTGGTCTTGTATTACAATGAGGACACTTAGTTTCTAGAACTCTGAGGTCATCGTTCACATTCATTTGATCTCCGTAACTCTTGGAACGGTGTTGTTCAAGAGGAGTAAAAGCACAACGTCAGTGATACTGAAATAGTCCATTAAACCTGAACAACGAAGACATCCATATGTGACCAAATTTATGCATTTTCAGATAGATCAGAAGGTCCATGAAACTCTTTTATTGTCCATGAAAAGAATAAAAGCACATTCATTTAAGTTTCAAAGCTTAGCTTGCACCTTGATGAGAAGAAGGTATTTTTTTTCCACTCTGTAGAAAAGACTGTTTTGTACAAACTGAACTTCAGTGGTGGATTAGGGTACAAAAATATTTGCT
This sequence comes from Egretta garzetta, assembly GCF_000687185.1. Lineage (NCBI taxonomy): Eukaryota > Metazoa > Chordata > Aves > Pelecaniformes > Ardeidae > Egretta > Egretta garzetta. Next base: position 696,438 of record NW_009258383.1, read on the forward strand.
ATTATGTGGATGAACTGCTGCATTTCTATTTATTAAGTGGTGGTGTATGTTTGTCAGTGTAACAGAATGAAGGATACAAACTCGGGTATCCTTGCTTATTTACTTCACGTGGATATCATCATTTGGGGGAAAATCATGAAGTAAGATACGTTTGTAGCTCTATGAAAGTCCTGGATGTTTTTGTAACTGGAGCAGTATGACAATGTACTGGTTTAACTAGTGCATTTGTTTCTCCATAAGCAACGCTGCCAAATCAATAAAAATACAGATTTGTACTTTGATCTTCAATAGATCAGTGGATTGATTTAACAGTATCGCACTGTTCAGTGCAGGTGTTATCTATGTTGCCGGAATGATAATACATTACTGTACTTGGTTTACAGTTGTGGCACAAAACTTAGTTTTTCCTCAGTAGAATAACATCAGCCTGTGTGTAAAACTAAGAATTTTAGTAGTGCTATCAGGATATTTATAGTTTTGAATGTTTTCAACGCTTCTGCGAAATTGCACATACTCCTTTGTCTACTTTGATTTCCTATGAAGTCTGTAATTCTAATGAAAAGTATCTTGTGTAAATACGTATTCATAAATTGTTCCTGGTAGTGTTTTTATCCTGACTTTGGAACAAAAAGTTTTGCTATATATGTGACTGGTAAGCAGAAGAGAAATGCTCTACCCTCAGTCCTTGGAAGTCTGTGTACTGCGCTTCCTGAATTGTAGGAGGGCTGATCTTTGTTGTTGGGGGAGCTGGTTTAATTCCCTCGTGAATGCTCGGCAACCAGAGCAGCTTCTGAAGCACTTTATATGCATTCCAGCGTAGCATCATAGCTAGATATGACAGCAGTTCTTTCAGCTCATGGATGCTGCAGTAACACGAGCACTGAGAAAATCTGCAGTAAGAAACTGTTCTAGCTGAAAGTGCCAAATTGTGGTAGTGAAGCCTCTGTGCTGTGAGCATCTTCTGAATGTGACTTGAATATCTCATGAAATGCCAATGTCTAAACTTTCCTTTTAAACATGCCTGTAATTCTGACAGCAGATTTTGCTGAAAGTTGCATTCTGTACCTGAAAACATCAATTTAGATGAAGATAAATTTGTCTGTTCTTCATAACTGCTAGCCCTCCCCACCTCCTTATAGCAGTGCCGTTTTTCTTTCTTCATGCTCCTTTTCCAGTGTGTGAATGGTTTGTGGTTTGCTTTCTTTTTCTTGTTGAATTGTGCTGAGGGGATTCTGCCTACAGGCAGTGATAAATACTTTCCCTTACTGCGTTATAGCTCTCTGATTAAAGCATTCGACCTCCTTCAAACAAAGGAAGGGATTGAACGTGGTTTGTCTGACCCCTGTGTGTGCACCAGCTCGGGACCTCATGAATTTAAAAGGGCTTCAGAGGAGATCTTTTGGACATCTAATGGTGTAGTCGGGCTTTACAATGTTGGCCACTCTGATACCTGTCTGCCAGTAGCGGTCATAAGAGATTGTGCAGCGGGAGCTTTGGCTCCCTGTGTGAGGCCTGAGCAGAATTAAGTGTCTGAAAATATAATCAAGGGTAGTGATATCTGAGGTAGCAAGAAGGATTTAATCTCAACTCCATCAAAGACTTAAGTTCTTAAATCCCAAAAGGCAGGAAGGTGCCTTCCCGGCTGGGCATTCTCATTGGAGCCTGCTGGGATGAGGAGGAGGTTCACCAGGGGGCTCAGTAGGTTCTGCTTCAGCTCTGAAGGCAGAGCCTTGGCAATCCTCGCTCAGCTGCTGCCTAACGTGAGGTGGGACAGCAGGGCATAGCTCTGTCCTCCTGCCTAAGGTCCTTCCTCGCTCAGAAATGATCATGGCCCAGCTGTCCCTAATCTGGAGGGGTGGTCTTGAATGCTAAGTGATAAGCTCATGCTTCTCTGCCTTCCCTCTCCTCAAAAAAATGCAAGTGGAAGAAAATGGTAGGCAGATGTTTTCTCCTCTCTTCTCTGAAAACAGAAGGCAAATCCTCCCCACTACTACTGTTTGGAAAAGTGTTGAGGCCATGATAGGACCAAATATGTCCAGGTAGAAAAGAGACTTGAATCTGGGTTTCCCGCAGCCTGGCTTTCTGCTCTAATCTTGGGTTAATTGCACGTGAAGGAAGGAGTGTGGCCACTTGTGCTGCCTTCTGGGAAAACAGCGTCATTTCCTTCTGCATCCGAGGGGTAAACGTCTGTCTTGTTTTCTGGCTCAGGCTGCATATTAACTGCGGGGAAGGAGGGCAGAGTCGTGCTCCTGTAGCAGCTGTGCAGCACTGTGGCTGAGGGGGAAAACTTCCAGGGCCGGGAGTATGAGGGAAGCGGGCATCTGAGCCTGAGTGCTGGGGCCGTTCCTGGAGAGTCCTGTTCATGAACCGGTGTGTGTTACCCACCAGCTGTGTAGTCCAGCATGATCTCTTCTCTCACTACTGACTGCTCAAAGCTTTTGGCTAGCCGTGCTCTTCACCTCAAGTGCTTTGCTGAAGCATTACAGCATCAAGAGGATGTGAATCTCGAAGGTGCCCCAGCCTGCACCCACACAACAGGACAGCTGCTCAGGAGGTGGAAATGGTGGCAGCTCACTCTTGCTTCCTAAGCAGGTATTTAACTACAGAAAACATCTGTAATTGCTTTCCTCGAGTAATTTTCTATCTGTGGAGGAGACGCAAATCCCTGAGGAGAGCTATAGACCTGGGCAGGCAGCAAAGTGCTTGACAGATGATCACTGTGCTTATGTTCTTTACCAAAGCTGATCCGCATGCTCTGTTTAAAGATTTAAATGTTACAATTATCCAGCATAAGAATTAAATGCACTAGTTCTAGCATGCCTTCAACATTTCATGCATCCAAAAAGCCAAGGCATATGACATGTATGAAGGACTATAAAGCAAGGCAAAAAAACTTTCCTCTCCCTCCTTGCCACCCTCAGCCAGGGAGGGGAAAAATTTTAGCATTAAATGTCTTTGTTGTGTTTAGCTTCAGGGAGCATCATGATTGCAGAATCACTGCTACTGCCTCCCTTCGTGGTTGGTTTCATGAACTAAAAGCTGTTTTAAATAAATCTAAACCACAGATTAGCTATCTGATGGCACTAGAAGTCTGGATTAGCAAATCTCTGAGAACTACAACATCTAAATCCCATCTTTAAGGAACAACAGAGTAACTCAGTTAAGGTATTTGTACTGGGTCTGGCTGAGGTGGAGTTAATTTTCCCTATAGCACCCCCCCTTAGTGGTGTGCTTTGTAGCGGCATCTAGAAAGGTGTTGATGAGGCACCAGCATTTCAGCTGCTGCTGAGCAGTGCTTGCACAGCATCAAGGCTGTCTCTCCAACATTTCCCCCCCTCACCAGTAGGCTGGGGATGGCCAAGATCTTGGGAGGGGACATAGGCAGGGCAGCTGACCCAAACCGACCAAAGGGGGTATGCAGGTTGCTCAGAGCCCCGTCCAACCTGGCCTTGAATGTTTCCAGGGATGGGGCCTCCACTACCTCTCTGGGCAACCTGTTCCAGTGTTTCACCACCCTCATTGTAAAGAATTTCTTCCTTATATCCAGTCTAAACCTACCCTGTTTTAGTTTAAAACCATTACCCCTTGTCCTGTCACAGCTGGCCTTACTAAAAAGATTTTCCCCATCTCTCCTATAGGCCCCCTTTAGGTGCTGAAAGGCCACAATCAGGTCTCCCTGCAGCCTTCTCTTTTCCAGGCTGAACAAGCCCAACTCTCTCAGCCTGTCCTCATAGGAGAGGTGCTCCAGCCCTTAGATCATAGCCAGGACAGCTGACCCAAACTGACCAAAGGGATGATGTCTGCTCAGCAATAAAAGGGAAGACAAAGGAGGAGAGGGGGCATTTGTTATTTATGACGTTTGTCTTCTGGAGCAACTGCTGCGCATACTGAAGCCCTGCTTCCCAGGAAGTGGCTGGGCATCACTTGCTGATGGGAAGTAGAGAATAAAATCTGTTTTCCTTTTACTTCTGCTAGTGACTTTGCTTTTGCTTTTATTTAACTGCCTTCATCTTGACCCACAAAGTTCCTCCCCCACCTCATTTTCACTACCATCCTCCTGGAGGGGAATGATAGAGCAGCTTGGTGGCACCTGGCATCCAGCCAGCATCAACCCACCACAGTAGTTGGCGCTTTCTTCCACAGTACCATACTATCTTTTGCTTAAAATACAGAGCACCAAGTAAATTCCTCGGCTGTTGATTTTGGTTGTCTAAATTGCAGCACTATTTGTATCAGGAATAGTGTGGCCAGCAGGAGTAAGGAAGTGATCATCCACCCCAGTACGCAGCACTGGTGAGGCTGGCCCTCACATCCTGTGGTTTTGGGCCCCTCACTACAAGAAAGACACTGTGGTGCTAGAGCATGTCCAGAGAAGGGCAACAAAGCTGCTGAGGGGTCTGGAGCACAGGTCTGACGAGGAGTGGCTGAGGGAACGGGGGTTGTTTAGTCTGGAGAAGAGGAGGCTGAGGGGAGACTTTATCGCCCTCTACAACCACCGGAAAGGAGGTTGTAGTGAGGTGGGGGTTGGTCTCTTCTCCTAAGTAACAGGTGATAGGACAAGAGGAAACTGCATCAAGTGGCACCAGGTGAGGTTTAGATTAGATCTTAGGAAAAATTTTTTCACCAAATGGGTTGTCAAGCACTGGAATGGGCTGCCCAGGGAAGCGGTCAAGTCCCCACTCCTTGGAGGTATTTAAAAGCTGTGTAGATGTGGTGCTTAGGGACATGGTTTTGTACTGGACTTGGCAGTGTTAGGTTGATGGTTGGCTTGATGATCTTAAAGGTCCTTTCCAACCTAAAAGATTCTGTGATTCTATTCCCTTTCCTTCCTACAACACAACACAACTGTCTCATTAGGAAACTGTTTGTAGTCCCCAGTAAAACCAAAGGAGTTACGTGAGAAACTTTCAGCCTTGTAGTGGTTAGAGCTGTCATCTACTTTACATACAACAGTCCGTGGCTTATCTCAACTTCCTGGGAAAGAATTCTAGACTCCATTTAGAAATCAAATTGAGTTCAGGTTAGTTTACATTTTCCCACGGGTCCCATGTGTTATGCAAGTCTTTTTTTAAAATGCAGCAGTAGTAATTTGGTTTTGTTCTGCATTTGAAAATAAAGCTTTTCCTTCAGCATATCGGACACCAGGTATTAGATGGAACCTAAGTCTGCATACATTCTTGACCAAAACAAGTTTATTGTTCAGCAGAGCAAACTGTGAAAGTTCAGAAGGGAAGTCTGCCTGTGCTGTTACAACACTGAACCAGCTTTTTAAAAAAAGAGTTACACTGGCACAGGCCTTTGTTTAAATAAACTTTCATTTTTGGTATTGATCTGTTTGAATAATTGTATTTAAATCCATTTTGTTTGGAGCATGTTCACCTGCATAAAAATAGAAAGTTTGTTTACTGCTTTGCATTAATTCCAAAGACGTACTTCTTGTATCTTAAATTGTCTCAGCATATTCATTACTGATTTTAACTCTGTGATCTCCAGCTGCAAACGTAGTATTTACCCCCAGGTAAAGACTGGCACACAAGTTTGAGCGATATTCTTTATTAAAGCAGGAAGTACATCCACTGAGCGCAGCGTAAAATTCACCTCATATTCAAGCGCTTTACACTGTAAAGCCTAACAAAATAGTTCAGTTAGAGCTGTACTCCATGCTGCATTAAAAAAATGAGTTTAGAATGAAGAACCAAACTAAAATCAGTTATGCTGAAAAAGCTTTCTTCTTTTTGCGAGGTGGCTTCTTTATCTTATTTGGATTTGGAACAAGTTTCTTGATTTTCAAAGGCTGCAAGATTACATTTGAAAGATCCAGCTGATTGCTTTCTGTACGCTTCCGCTTCTGGCTTGTGAGCTCATCCCCCAGCGCCCCTGCAAGCTGCTCGGGTTCCTGATTTTCTGAAGAATCTGTATGTGCGTAAGCCACTGGTTCTTCAGCTCTGTACTGAAACCATGGCACTTCCAAAGCTGGTATCTTTGGAATTATTGCTTCTATTGCTTCGGTAAATTTATCAGACTGCTTTTTAAAGCCTAGCGCTAAAATGGATGTTAAGCCAAGAAGTGGCGCAACTGTTTCACTGAGACGGGGAACCTGGCCTGCTGGTGTGGCTCGACTTGCGCTCAGCTGAATAAGATGCGATGTGATCATGGCAGGTTTTGCAGACTTGCACACCAGCAAGAGGAGTAGTTCATTTTTTTCCAATGCTTTTGTAACTTCGTTAACCCCAATAGCAAGCTGTCTTCTGATATTTATGTCAGTCCACCCTGTTTTTTGTCGAAGGACTTCTGCTTCCTCTTCTTTAGGGAGTTCATTGGTGCTAGCATCACACTTTCTTTCCACTTGTTTTTTTGTAAGGGAACGTTTTTTCTTTCTTGGAGTCTCAATCTTTTTAAGTCCAGTATGTTTAATCCTTTCTTCTAAGGTCTGTAGTATAAAATGCATATCTTCTCCATCTATGGGTTTCCATTGAAAAACAAAGGGGTTATCTAGACACGTTTTTACAGTGATTTTCTTTGCTTTACGAAGTGTTGCCGTCCCTTGCTGAATCACAGACATCCTGAGGTTCTTTTGTGTTTTGCTGCCCTAGCTGTGAAGGGAAGAGAGAGGTAAGCGTTAGTTCAAATACTGTACTGTTTGCTGGGGACATCATTACCAGAAGCTTCCCTTGGGAATGCAGAAGAGAAACATTGCATCTCAAAGTGATCCTGGAAACTGCCACCCTCCTCGCATTAGCTCAGTGCTAATCCTTAAATAATCTTCCACTAGGCACATGCTCTGCTGCCTTTTTTTTTTTTTTAAATAAATAAAAAACCCCAGCAAACTGGACAGTGAGGCAACACCAGTGACAAGAGACCCTGGGGAAGCTGAACGAAAGCAGCTGGAGGTATTACAGATTCAAAAACAAAACAAAGAAAACCCCCAGAACCACAAGTTGAAGGACCACCCAATTTTCACTGTAGCACAGCTGCCTTGTAGCAGTATTATGACATAAAAAAACCCCAACAACCCAGAATCACAAGAGGAAACAACCTCCAAGTTCCTGAACTTATTTAGGAGTTTTAAAACTTGAATTTGCCTTTTCATTCTTTAATCCATGTCTTGTGTTTGTCTGCATTTAGAAGGCATGATAGAAATCTGCAGACTCTATTATGCTGTCAGTGAAGGAAGGCAATCCTCAACAGGCCTCCAGAAAGTTCAGAGAGAGTCTTTTACTCTTGTGTCACCTAGACCGTGCCTTTAGGGATGAGAAAAACAGAGTGGAGAAAGTATAATTGTGGTAGCTCTGGTTGATCTAGTGCAGAGTAACAGTGAAGACCTGAAAGCAGGCCTGATTACAGGCCCTGGTAACTCAGTAAATCCCCATACTCCTGCTTGGGTTACTGTTCACCACCTCCTTGCTACACTGGTAATATCTTCACTGTTGCACAGCCAAGCTTACGGAGTAAGAGCAGCTCAGGTTTCGATTCAGGAGAAATACGACACGACTCTCTCCTAGGTTTCCCAGTTACCCACGTAGGCATATGGGTAGCATTTATCTACATCTCTTGAGTGGCGGCCTTTAGATATCCCTGGTCTGGAACCCAGCAGGGGAAATGCATCGAGCGGAGTTGCACCAACGCCACACGAACTGTGAAGCTGTCATCCACAGCGAGAGTCAAACACTCAGAGGTAGTTTTCAGAGAACAGGTAAAAGTGATTAAGTATTTCGAAATACAGCAAAGCACTGTGTCCCTCTCTCAGTACTCTCAGAAGAACCAGTGAAATGCCCTGCAGGGCCACCTAGGTGATGGTCCATCCAGCCCGGTTGTCTGCCTCCAACACTGGGAACTCAGGAAACTAGCTGGGGGGGGTAGGGCCACCATTCCCCTCTGCTCCCAAGCACCCAGAACGGTTGCATCAGGGATGTAAGACGGCAGATCTGCCGATTTGTTTTATTAGTCCTTTACGGAGCTATCGTCCATGCAGTTATCTAATCCCTACCATCACAGCAGCAACAACCGAAGAATGGAAATGACCACTAGAAATCTTACATGTCACTGAGTTAGAAATAGAAGCTTATTATAGGTCTAAAAAACAAAACAAAACAAAACACCTCTGGGTTATTTTAAAAGCTTTCAATCATGGATGCTCCGATGACCTTTTACGGGGGGTATCAAACGAAGTCAGCACCAGGCTTGTATATGAGAAAGGAGCAAGACGTGGGAGATCTCAGTTGAAAGATGACGTTTTTCTTTTCAAAATGGGCGCTACTGAGGAAAACAAGCGTGCCGGAATAGGAAATAAAGCAACGAGGCGAAAAAGAAGCCTCGCTAAGCCCCTCGGCCCCGCACAGCTGCCACGATCACCCCCGCTTCCTGCGGAAGGGAGAA
>NW_009258383.1:705343-712109 GCF_000687185.1 Egretta garzetta
CGCCGCAGGCTTCGCGCTGGCGTTTCCTCTTTCTGAACGCTACCATCAATTGCTTGCTAGGTGGTAGCAGATCTGCTTTGTCGTACGCCACCTCATGAAATCGCGGCCAAGTCAAGCGCTGCTTCATTAGGGACTTCGCAGCAATAGGGGCGTCTCTCACCGCTGTTTAATATGTGATGCACTGTGCGCATACATCGTGTTCTGTCACTAACAGTAAGACAACAGGTAAGAGCTGGTTACGGTCACCTTGTATCCCACAGTCTGTCGCGAGCCATTAACAAATCCACGCAAACATTCAGTTTCTGTGTCCTCCTTAGCGCACAACATGGTTGGGCGCAGCAGAGCCTGGTCGCTTCACGGTGTTGGAGGCGAGAGTTGATGGAGTTGTTAATCTTTTATTTATTGAAATTTAGTTGGTTGGTTTTCTCATTAAGTTCTGGCTTAATTTAACCTGGACTTAAGTTTAGGGGAAACACTTTTTACATGGGTTTATGGAAGTTAGTGGATTTAAAAATGCTGAAGCATATAGTTTGTGATTAAACCATGCTCAGGGAATGATGAATATAAATTCATAGAGGCATGAATGGAAATAATTTATTAATTGATAGAATAGGTAAGCGGGGAAGGATTTTTTTCACTTTCATGGTTACAGTTGTAGGCTAGTTTATCACTTCATTTAATATTAAATTTTTTATTCTGTATTTAGAGCAAAGGAAAAAGCAGCATTCTGAAGGTATTTTGTGTGTGTCCCTGGGATGACCTGCATGTTTCAGAGTTGCAGCTGGAGGATGTGAGGGCCCCGGCAGGGCTGGGCATGGCCACGGGGCAGGGGCTGCGCCAGAGGGAACGGTAGCAGTAACTGGGCTGGTTGCGGTTCAAATCCCTGAAGAAATTCCTTCTTCAAACAAACAAGAGTGGAGATCTTGCTCTATGTCTGCTCTCAGGCTGCTGGCCTAATCCTTAGGGGTATGAAAACGAGCTCAGGCTTTCTGAAGAAACTGGTGTGGGCTTAATGCTTAACGCCCTCACCGTCCCTTCCCCGGCATTCATAGCCACTCAGTTGTCCCCACAGGTCCTGAGAAGCACAGCAGGAGCGAGCCCCCGTGTCCTGCCCCAGCGTGGCTTTGCTGCAGCGGGCGAGCTGAGGTCACTGGTACCCAGCCCAACGCCCTCCGTGGAGCACGGCCCCCACCGCCACGCTCGCGCCTCAGGAGCCAAGAGGCAGAAGTGCCACATCCCCGCCGGAGAAGGAGCGAGGCTGTTCCCTGGGCATCCTCCCAGCATCATGACTCTCCAGGTAAGGAATTCTGCATCTGGTGAGACGGAGACGCGGAGAGGGGAGAGGGAGGGATGCACTGTCCATCTGTGCAATGCCGCATCGGAGCCAGCGGTATTTCTTCAGCATAAGGATTATTACTGTGAAATCAAGGTTACCTTGCAGCACAGGAAATTTGCCTAAGCCTTTGGAGGTTAAATGCTGCATTACTTTCACAAGTGGGGGGTGAGAGACATGCTGCTGATTTTGAACTATTCATAGGTCATGTAATTTTTTTGAGCCTTACCTGTTTAGAGCATGTGTGAATTATTTTTCTTCATGTGTGCATCTGAGTTTGCTAGGGCTGGATTACGCATTGAAAGGTAGGTACATTTTTTTTTTTTAGGATCTAGCTAGTTACCTGGAGCTGTAAAAGGAGGAGGGAAATTTCTAATGCTGAAGCAGTGGTATGTGTGCATTTGGGAAGCTTGAGTAATTTTTGAGGGAGTCATGCATATTTTCTTAGGGTGTGCGCATCTTTGGAGTTTTGATGGGCTTGTGTTTTGGTAGGAAAGCTGCTACTTTCTGCCTTCTGGCTGGAGAAAGCTTCTTTCTACCTTCTCTCTAACTATAGATTTAAATAGTTCTTGAGGAAATTATCTTCATTGCTGGCTTTTAGCCTCCTACCTTTGTAGCAACCTATGCATGCTTCCCTTGTCTTGCCCATGCCCTGGTGGATCAGGCTGTTTTTCTTCATTAGGCTTTCTATTATCCCTTTCACTTCAGGATTTGCAAGCCCTTTTATCCCGGTCTCATTATAATGTCTGTCTCAGCTTGGTTAGTGTGCGTGTTTTGCAAAGAGTGAGCAACATAATGCCCTGACCTAGATGCCGGGAGCGTATTGCCAGTAGCTCAGCAGTTTTCTTCTGAGCTGCAATTATGTCGAATGGCACAGAGGTTTCATTGTGGTGTTTTACAGCTAAGAGGAAGAATCCTGTTTCTTCAGTGTGTCAGAATTGCCAAATCCCAAACATAACACCACCTTTGTTTAATTAGCGATCACTGAAATTGTAGTTTGTTTTATTCTGCCTTGAATTCACTCTAGAAAATAAATTTTTGAGGCTGATGTTTAAGCAATGAGCCATAAATCGTTATTAGAAAGAGCTGAGTGCAGTATGATAGGCCATTGCTATATACAGTTACACTTTCACACAAAAATCAGTGGCTGAAATATTATCGTATCCTACACATTCTGCTCTAGACATTATAGAGGTTTTCTATCCGCTGTCGCTTTGGTTGACAGCTACCATCCATATCCATGAAAAATAATTGAATCAAGCTGTATGGGAATGAGGACAGGATGAATAAAATAAAGGTTTCATCAGGGAGGCTGTAAAAGATTTGTAAGTTTTGTGAACTGGTAAAATATTCTGCTGTAAATCAAGAATTTATGGTTGGACTCGATGATCTTAAAGGTCTTTTCCAACCAAATGGTTCTATGATTCATTCAAGCTTTTTTCTTTGCAAAAAGGGAGTATGTGTTAATAGTCTGAGAATTTGTGCATTTATCTTTAATGCATCTCTGTATGTTCATGGCTGTATATAAACTTATGCTTTAATTTGAGGAGTTAAAGGGAATTGTATTGGCACATGATTAAAAGGAAATTATATTTTTTAGGCTGCTCCTAAGCGTGTTGTGTAAGCAAGCAAATCCTAAGCAACAGTCTGTACACAGTGATTGGCTAGAGGGAGATGAAGGAAGAAGTGTTTAGTATTTAAATTCATTTCTGCATATTTCTTGCTGGGTAAGATAAGCATTTGCATATTTTTAAAACACTATCTTGTGATATTTGCCTATAAATCTAAATACAATAAAAGTATATGATGATCAGAAGCATATTAACTTAATGGTTTCCTTAATTTTTTTGAGTTTTCTTTTTGGCTATGCAAGTCGAACACAGCTTCTAGTTCATTCTTATTGTGAAGTTCAGATCAGAAAACGATTCAAGGCATGTGGAAGATTTCCACTGACTTGAATAGTCCTTGTACGTCAGTGCTGCCAGAGGCTCACATGTAGTAGTGGCCACAGTGTAAAGATAAAGATAAAACTTATTTAAACTTTAACCGGCAACTCAGTGATGTTTTATTATTGATACCGCTTCGTAATCTTACTGTTAACAGAGCACGAATGCTGCTTTTGTTTGTATATGTATGGATAATATCAAGAGATGTCTGTGATGTAGGAGTCAGTGATAGGTATAGTCAAATATGTCACATCTTCTGGTGTTTGGGTTAAGAATGAAATGTTTATTTTAATAAAATTTTACCTAGAAAAGAAATCTTAATGGTGGTGGGCCATCACATTTATTTTCATTAGCAAACGTACATCCCTTTTACACATTTATACCAACAGTGTGAGTGTAAACACTTTGCTTTTAGAAGTGTCAAAGATGTACAGTTCCAGTTTCTTTCGGATGCTATTTTTAATTCAGTGATAAGTTAGTTCCATTGCTGATTTTGCTTCTCCTCATTGAGTGCATCTCCACAATAAATGCTATATATCTATTAAGAATACTTTTGTTAGTGCGTATGCAGAGGGTTTTTTGTGTAATTAGACTACACTTTTGGTTCCTGAATACAAAACTCCTTTGTATTCTAATGCAGCAGTGTCTGAAACACTGCGCAGCAGCGTGGCACGTCTGGAGGGATGCTGGGGTAAGGCAGGATGTAAATTTGAAGCACGTGAGTTCCTCCGCAGTAAGTGCCCACGTCCTTGCTCCTGCCCCACAGAGCTTATTACTTTGATAATTTCAAAATGTTTGTTGTGTGGCAGTGGGGGGAAACGCTCTTGCTTTTAGACTACAAAATGCCACCCTGTACAGGTTAGAAAAGGCCTCTCAGTATTAGCGTAACTTTACCAAAAGGTCACTACGTACTGTGAAGTGTGAGGACCCTATGCATGCTATTGTATACCTCCTAACCCTCGTACGGGCCTGAAAAGCGTTTGCTTTTAAGCATTGTGTCCTCTAGCTGAGCTTCTTTCCTGGGGGAGGGGTCCCTTCCATCAATAAGCAAAAGATGATCAGAGGTACAGTTACAGAAAGAACAGAGGAAATCCTTAGGCTTAATTGGTTGGTGACAACTGGATGCTTTAATGATGCTTGAAGTGGGTTTTGGGAAACGTTTGCTTTTATTATTATTTAATTTAAATCACAAAACTGCTACTATGGCTCCTTTTTACATGGGACCCTCCATAGACTGTCCAAGATTTATTTACTTAGCCCAGTGTGACTGTTTGTAGGGTGCCACCTGTGGAATTTGTACTTTGTCAGGTTTCTAAGGGGAACATCGGGCAACTATTACTGTCTGTATCATTAAAGGATTTGGGAGCCCTAGTCAAGAATGCTCAAGTTCTGCAAACAGAGAGGAGAAAGGCAGTATTGGCTCCAAGAGCTCACAGCCGTCGGAAAAGCGGAATTTGTCTCCAGTGCAAAGAATAGGTTCTACTCATACAGTATGTATGTAACTTGTGCAGAAATTGTGTATTACTGCAACGTCTGCCTGAAAGTTCAAGAACTTACTATCATGTAGACCACCTTTTTTTTTTCTAAACTCAATTTAGCTGCAACTCAGAGTGAAGATTTCAGTTTGTGTTTAAAACAGAACCAAACAAGCCCCTCACATCTTAATTAAACTCTGACGAACTGGGACAGAAGACACTTTATGAAACGTTTGACAATTTACTCTTTCAACTGAGGTGAGAAAGCTTGTACTCCAGTTTTCTAGCCTTTCAGGAAAACAAATCAGGTTTCATATTTCTGACATGCATTTTTGTAGAAGAAAATACTTACATTTTCTTTATCCAGAACAAAGATGCAAAAGAGCTTTTGTTGTCCATATAATCCATTTTTAATTCTGATCCAAGCTGACTAAATCCAGTTACTTCAATTAAAATAGTTTTCACGATCAGTTTAATTCCTGCTAGAATGCTGGCTTTTTTTTTTTAAGTAAACAATAGAGTACATGGAAACAAAAAAAAATGCTGAGAAGAGATGCTGTAAGGTCATTTCATCATTATTGATTCAGCTTTTATATGTAGTCTGGAGCACATGATTTTTGGTTTATCCAAATTTACATATATAACCCTTTTTAGGCGTTTTGGGTTTTAATTCTAGAAAAATCCTGTGTTTGTCTTGCAGTGTGCCCAAATATTTGGTTGGTTAAAAAAAAAATTTAAAAATCCACAGTGTTTAGTTGTTCTTAAAAGAAATCAGACACAAAAAGCTGGACTTAAAGCTCCGTGTTTTTCTGTGATTCTATGGTATAGTTGCATTTTATAGTGAGAATTAATAAAACAGGAACAAACTGCATAAACATAGTTACATGTTTTCAGTCTATAAAGTTTTAGATTTAAGAATATAATTTGGAAGTCATTTGATTTAGAATTTAAAGCGGTAACTCTGCCAAATCATATAGTTCATCAAATGACCAAGTTTCAGAGCTTTAAGTGGACAAATGGCACTTGGAATCTGGCTAATTCTCAATAGTGTATTAAGTAAAGAATGAAGGGTAATTATATTCAAAGTATCTCCACACAACAGCAGCGTTTCTCAAACTTAAAACTGATGAAGACTGGTTTAACACCCTCGCCATTTTCTGTACCCCTGCGTCCACTACTGGCATTTGGTTCTGGGAGGCCTTGGTGGGAATCTCCTGGAAACTTCTGCTTGTCAGTTATGCAAACACAGAGGTTCTTGCTGAGTTGGAAGATTATTTGTTAATAAGCATCTGCATTGCTGCAGGATTTTTGTCTAAAGAGCTTTCCTTCCATTGCATTTTTAAGGCTGCTATAAGCTGACAGAACTAGAGACATGGATTATCATTGTGAACCCTTCTCATCTAATGTTCTGTGAATTTATAGCTGCAGTTTAAAGAAGATTCAAGATTTATTTTTAACTGCTGTTTTGCAGGGAGCAGTTCTTTGCTAGAAGATCATGATTTTTTTGGTTTTTTTAAAACATCCCTTTTAAATACACTTGTCTGTCTGCTGCTCTGAGTTTTAACTCTGGTGTTACAGTATGTCCTGTGATGAGCTCTTTTTTCTTAGAAGACTTGTGCTTTCTCTTTGTGGGTTTCAAGTAGCAATTGAAAATTTTACAAACTTCTGAGGAATTTCTAATTTTTTGCATCTGGGAACTTTACTCACTAGCCAAACTAAATTTCCAAGCTGGGGGGAAAACCTGTAAATACAGAAATAACCTTTCTCTTGTACTTTCTCTCTCTTTAAATACAGAATGCTATAGTGAACCCAGCTCTCGCACGTAGTCACTTAATTCTATCACCTGGTCCACCCAGCACAGTCACTCGCCAAGGAGAAAGGCATCAACTAAGCATGCAAATGTGCATTAGGTTTTCTTATTAAAAACAAACAAACCCCCTCCCATGTCCTGTAACTAGAGAAAGGAAAAAGTGGTCTAAAGCAGCACAGTACAGGCTGCTGAGGTAAGGCCA
>NW_009258383.1:712182-730178 GCF_000687185.1 Egretta garzetta
GCTGGTTTTATACATATTAAGAAGTATATGTGTAATAGCACATCTTGCAGGATCTGCTCCGCTTCTGCAAATGCAGATCCAACTCCAAAGCTAAAATAATTAGTGAAATCAGCATATAGCGTATTAAAGTGCCTGTATCCTTTTTTTGCATGACCAGGGACCTGGCGGGTCTGAAATGTCCTGGGCATGAAACAGGACTCCAAGCTCTATGTTGAAGTCTAGTTTGAGACCTAGTATATAGAAAGAAGAACAACTATAGCCTTGGGTTGATGTGAGTGCGGGATGCATGATGATGAAAGGAGTAAATTTATGCTTCGCTTGTGTGCTCCGCTGTGTTTGAGCGTTGGGTGTTGAAGGTGGTCCTGGCAGTTGCACTGCTCGTCTCCGTGAGGTACGTCTGTGCCAACTGTTGGTCGCCTACTGTGCTGTTACCAGTGACGTGGAAATGCAGGGGGAAGAGGGAAGTACCTCTCAGAGGGTATTTGAGCTATGCTGCTTCAGTCAACACTGCAGTCGAGGCCAAAAAAGATTGGGAGATTACTACTGGGGTGTGAAGTTCAGCGAACGCCTTCGTAGCCCCAGTGTGACTCTGAAAGACAGACACGCCACATTCGTTGTGTAGGCTGCTTGCATGAATATAACTGTAGATATCCTGACACTAGAGAGTCTGTAATGGTTCCAAGTGTTTAGATGTAAAACTGTTGGAAAAAAGAGGTTTACTTACCTTAGCAGTGCTGACCCTGTCAGCTAAGTAGGCCCAGTTCCCTTTCTAATAACTTATGGATTTAATAAGCTTCTTTCATGGGAAAATACCTAGACTTACCACTAAACCCAAGTGAGGAAGTGAGAGCATCTAATGGTACTACCATGCGCACTATACTTAATGTTTTAAGCACACCCCTTGAGAGGAAAACTAACGCTTTCTTTTCTTTTATCAGGCTGACTTTGATGGTGCTGCGGAAGATGTAAAAAAACTAAAAACAAGACCAACTGATGAAGAACTGAAGGAACTATATGGATTCTACAAACAGGCTACTGTTGGAGATATTAATATTGGTATTCCTATATATACTGCACATTTACTCCCATATCTTGATGAAATCAAGTAAATGCTATGTCAATCTGCATGATAATCAAAGGTATGTGTTTATTTTGGCAGAATGTCCAGGAATGCTAGATTTGAAAGGCAAAGCCAAATGGGAGGCATGGAACCTGAAAAAAGGTGTTACACCAATTAAATTTACATCATGTAGTCATGTTTATATAGGTTGACAAATGAGGAAAGATAATGACTCCTACTTTCCTTTGCAGGTTTATCAAAGGAGGATGCCATGAGCGCCTATATCTCTAAAGCAAAAGCAATGGTAGAAAAATATGGGATCTAGAATACTCAAAATAATTCCCACTAATAACTCTTCAGTAGCTAATGAACTAACTCTGTTGAGAAGGTTGCAATACTAACTCCTTATTGTGTAGTCTGACAGTAAAATCTTTTAAACATAAGCTATTTGACTGTAAAGGGTGTTTACAGACATACTATTTTTAGATTGTATCTTATTCTAAATAAATTTGAACCTAATAAACTAAGCTTTCTGTAAGAATTACGGATTTTTGTGGGTCTTAAGTTATATTTAGCGTTTTTACAGGAGCACACAAACAGAGAAGCTCTAAAAGTAAAATAACAGCTGTCTTTTTTTTGGAAATGAGGTTATGGAATGAAGTGAAGGGTTTGTGCACATGCAAGATGGGAATAGAGAAAATATGAAAACTCTCTTATTTTTAAGACCTAAAGCCAATGTTTATTTTCAAAAAATCAGAAAAAATCCCCCTTTTTTAAGGATTACAATTACAATTTGGAGGAACAAAACAACTTTTAGGCATAACTGCATGCAATTGTACAGAAAGAATGACTTACTTATTACAAAGTGCTGCAGACTAATCTTACACATTCCACCATTAAAATAGAGGGAAATACTCAAGGACCAGCATTTTCTATACATCGTTATGTATTTTGTCCAGAAAACTTCATTAGAGGGTTCCAGCAGATAAAAGTGACCTCTGGGAAGCTTGTAAAAGGAGAGCTCTCCACTTGTTAGATTGTGCGAGGCTGAAAAATACATTTAAACTGTCAGAGAAATGTTAACTATTGTGGTCATTTTACATAACTATTTCCAAGTTATTATTTAATAATTATTTTAAATCCCATATCAACTGTTTTGGTTCATCCATTGAGACTGATCTGTTGACTTGTTTCATTTAAGGAGGAGATAAAAGACTCTAGAAAACTCATTAACTGATACTTACACATTTTCCTGTTCTGAATAAGAGGGAAACCATTTAAGCAAAGTACCGCCTAAATCATGTAGTTTATCGTCAGACCCATTAAAGCAGGTAATATCACAGGGGAAGGGGATATTCCTTTCTGCCTTCTCAAAACAGTGAACATAAAAAGTAGTAATAAAACTTTCCATAAGATACTTACATTTTGGAGTTTGCTTCCACATACAACATAGCTTTTTCTTTCTCTTCCCAAACATAACCAGCTCCAGGAATTGGGTTGTTCAGAATATCAGGAGAAGGAATTACTGGAAGATTCTCAGCTCCTTACCCTACTGCAGTTAGGTCTAAAATTTTAAAGAAAGAATGCATGACCCAAGCATTAGGAAAAAAAGAGCTTCCACCTGCAATAAAAATTCTCACCTACAATAAACGATTATGTTGTCTGCTTATATTCAAGTTCTAATGTTTCAGGACCTTATCAGCATCAGGTCCCTATGGCCAAAACGGGTCCCACGTCCAAGAGTCTCTGCCAGGGTACAAAACCTGAACCACTAGGCTACATGCGCTGTTGTGTAACGTCCAGTGGGGCAGCAGTTAGGACAGAAGCAGCTGGTTGGTCTCGAGATCCGTAGAACGCCAGGATTCTTTGCATCTGGTTAGCCATGGGGGCCCTGGGTCAGGAGGCTGGATGCAGTGATCCTGAAGCATGGTTAGTTACACTTACTAGCCTCAGAAAACAATAAAAGATGCGAGAATATTCCTTTTAGTGGCTACTAACTTTGGATCCTAAGTAGAACTGTAATTCTACCATGACCTCTTCACTACTGTGATAACAGTAATGGTTGTTACAGGAAGCAGTGTTCTCATCTGGGGCTTAAATACTAGAAAAGAAATGGAAAAGCACGCAAAGGAGAAAACCATGTTTGCTATTTCATATTCTTTTTATAACAGAAACAAGAACAAATTACAGGGAAAGGAAAAAGAAAACCTGAAATGATCAGACAGAATTAAAACTGTAAAATGCAAATATAAATGCAAAAACTTACATAAAAACTGGAAAATTTAAACATAATTTAATTTCAGTGCTAACTGGCTATCCTGAACAGTTACTGAAATTATATGTATGACATGTAAATTACAGTGATATTAGCTAAAGGACATGAAGTATATTCCTATGCAGCCTAGTTTTACAAATTAAACCTTTTTTAAATCTTTCTTTTAGTAGTCTCCTTAACTTGGAGTAAGAACAGTTATTTTGAATACTTGAGACTAAGTGATCTTCAAAGTCTGTGTTTTATGAATGGTTTACCCCCTGCATTCATACAGAGCAAGCACTGGCACAAATATTAACAGTAAACACAATTATAATTTACCAGTGTAAAAAAACCCAAACCACAACACTGCCATTTTTAGAAGACATTGTGCTTCAAGTAATAAATAAATAACCAGAGTCTTTGAAATCAACAGTATGTTTTAGGAGGATTTGACAAAAGACCTTTGCAGAAGTATATTTTCCTAATGTTGTTGCAAATAAAGGCAAGTAACTACTCGCAAAGTTCCGAGATAAAGCTCCTTCACCAAGGTATCTAAAAATGTGTATATTTTTACCTGCGCCCAAAAAAGGCAATTTTTTTCTTGCAATTCTTCTACCAAAACACTTGTAACTTCATTAACTATGGTTGTCATGTCTTTTGCAAAAGGCCTTAGGGAGCCTTACAGAGGACACTGCAGAAGAGGTGGAGGAAGAAAGGGAAAAAAATTAGAGTTACTTAAAATAGAAACAGTAAAATAATTTTAATTACATTTTTTAATCAATTCTGCAGAATATATAATGATTTAAATTGCTTCTTCTTACAGTTGCTACAGTGTATTTGCTATCGCTACTACTATCTTTTAATCCAGTGAGAGATTAGGTTTCCATCCCTTCCTTTACTCACCAATGTTGCCTCTCCAAGTGATCTGATCATTAAATTCTGTGGATTGGAAATGTACAAGGTCCTGATCTCAGCTGAAGTTGCAAAGCAACTTTATTACTATTAGTATTAATAACAACCACAGATTCATTAATTTCAATAATAGTAAGTTTGAGGGTTGTGTAAAATACATCCTTTCAAGGGCAGCATTAGAAAGTTAAAGTATATTGGAATCATAGTCTCAGTTTTCTTCTTTGCAGGCTCTTCAGCACTGCACGTAGTAAAATGTGGAATCATAGTGTAAATTGATGGGCAACTTATACGGAAGGACATATTACCTGCTTCTATTATACTCCTTTCGAAACTGGGGATTTTCCTCTCACTGTTTAGAGAAAGTAACGAATTAATAGATCAGAGAAAAATGTTGATTTTCTAACACGCATACAACCAAACTCATATGGAAGTAATGGGTCAGACACAAAGTATTTTAGAAGAGAGAGAATAAACCATTACCAAGTACCTCAGATAGCAGTACAGAAATGTTTGCATCTTCTGTATCTCCTTTCTGCACAAAACATCTTTGAAAGAGCATGCTGCACCCTGATTTTATCCATCTGTGTCTGCAGTTGCTCCTAGGCCATCTTCCGAGTAACTTTGTTGGGAGTAGTTGCAGTGGACAAAAACTTTTTTGTTTTGCCTTTTTTTTTTTGTTAATTTCAAGGAAAATTTGATGTGACTTATGCAACTGTTTACAGAAAGCATACAAGCATTCAGAGGACTGGTACAACTGCATTGGTGATGCTCTCTCTGAATGCTAAATTATTTTTTTTCTTTGTGGGAGATCTGGAAAATGGCCTTGGTTCCTCTACAAATAGTTCAGCGATGGATCTTTGTAGTGCTGATATAGCCTGGCAGCAATGGGAATTGCTTCGCACTGTAACTAAATGTCATTTCACTGTTACAAATCCAGAGTTTAAACTTCAGTTCTGAAACAAGGAGTGCAAAACCATGCAAACATTCTGGATAACGGAAATTCATTCTGTGCGGTCTCTCAACATTAAAAATAGTTCTCATACCTTCACCGTTAACCTTGCTGATGCTGCCTTTTTTTAACATACCAACAATATGCCAGTGTATTGCTATTTCTGAATCTTACCAGTAGTTTCCGAAGCAGTCAAGCATACTGTAGCCTTGTGAAATTTAGCTCTGAGGATATAACTTTTTAACCTAGTCAAATATAATTTGATCCAAGGTGGTACTGAAACTTAGTAAACTCAGCACCCTAATGGAAATGCTAATTCACAATGGAATTCCTTTCTGGATAAGACCCATTTGAAAGAGACTGCAGTGCTCTCAAGAACATCATATTCCATTCAAAAAATTTGGCCACTGTCTATTTTAGACTTGCTTAACTTCTACTTTAGCTGCGTGAATGACCAACCTTCAGTTGAGCTGCTGAAGAGTTTGCCCCATTGAGCATGTTGAGAAGTTCCACCTCCCGCCCACGGAAAAAAAATCAGCCTCCGGAGATCATATGGCCTTTTGTATGGACAAGCAACCAGCCTCTCCATTCCTAAAAAACCCCAAGAAAACAACACATCGTTCTAGAACAAGGCTCTTCAGGTATAGGAAAATTAGGATGAATTAAGTCTAATTTGAAACAATGGGCTGCAATATTTTCTGTGATCAGAACAACTTGTGCTACAACAACAACTTGTTAGATATGAGATAATCTTCATGGAACAGTGGAAACCAGTTTGGCTGTTATAAAATGGTAATGGGATAGTAGTGGGCCACACCCTTGGTTAACATTTTCTCCTATTTGAGTGAGTAACCACAAAGAACATGACAAGCAGCAAAATAAATTGATATGGGATTTCAGGATGACCATTTAAAAACAGGCTTTTAGAACATACACAAAAATATAGGTCCATCTAAGGACCTAGAAAACATAAGGACCACCTACTTCAATATTCGCTCTACTACAGCGGTCAAATGGATATCTAGGGATGCAGTTTCTTTATGTATAGGAAACATCTATGAATACCTCCTTCATGTATTCATCCAGTCTCCCCTTAAATTCCTATGAACAGTTAGCATCTATGACATACATACTCTTGCAATGAGTTGCACAGCTCTACTATCTGTTGCATGCGGAATGATCTCCTTTTTTGTTTTTAATCCAACTCCGGCAACTTCATTTGATGGCCACAAGGTAGTACAGTAAAGAGAGTGAATGGTGCACCTCTCAGGATTTGCCACTGAGCATTTCTAGATCTCTTATATTCTCTCTGCCCTCAGTCAGCTCTTCTTTCTGAATGAAAAGGCCTGGTTTGCTTAGGTCTCCCTCATGTGGCAGTGCTTCCATACTCACAACCATCATCGCTGCCCATCTCTGGACTTTTTGTGATTTTGTTATATCCTTCTTGAGATGGTGGAGTAACCAGAGCCACATTCAGCTTTATCACAGCAGCTTTAGTATTTTCAGTCACTGACTGACAGAAGTAACAGCTGAAGCAAGATTTAGAAAGAAAAATAGCATTGAAGATGCCAACTGCATTGTCTCTAGCATCATATACTGTCTTTATTATCTGAAGAAAAAAGCAATTCTCTACCATTTTCACTCTTCTTTCCCAATTTTCTTGTCCTTTATTCTTACTGATTAGATTTGTGGACATAAGCACTGAGGTGACATCCTACAACTTAAAGCATATCAGGCTGTGTTCGGGAACACTATGTGCAACAGAAATACCTGGAAAAGGTATAGTAATTAGAAGCAATAGTGATACAGAATTTAAAAAAAAAAAAAGTTTTCTGCAACCATTAGAATAAACTCACATATTCTTGTTCAAAAGACTGAAAAACTAGTAATTAGGAGGTAACAAGCAGAAAAGTTCCATTTCCAAAATGCTGAAAATTGTTACAGGTGTCATCTTTCAGTGTGACTATAGCACGCTATATGCAAGGGCTTATTCATCATAAAATATACCTATATGCCTACATGCAATCTTTTTTACCAGCACAAAAAGTTTGAGAAATACAACCGGATCAGAGTAGGCAGCAGATCATACCTATTTTATAACTATGTAATGCAAACAAGACAGAAAAAAATCTACCCAAATGTTGCTGTGGCTAAACTTCTTGATTTTCATGTATGTTTAAACTAGAGCATTTGTCAACATTTGTAACATTTCCTGGCCAACCACAACCTCCTACAAGAACAGGGTGAGGCATACGAAACACCACACACACACCCCCACCCACCCCCATATATTATTGTCTCTGATATATCACACAGCTTAGAAACCCAATTTTGGTCTCTAATTTTGGACACTCATTAACAGCTCTGGGACAAAGCTCACTCTACAGAAACGCTTTCCATCAGCAAAGACACCTAAAATGTTAAAGGCAGGGATCTAAATATCAATACCTACTACTCCAGAGCAAGAGGCAAAAAACAGACTGCAACACTTCCAGGTAGCAATATAAGGCAAGAGAAAAGTTATCAGGTGCTGTAATAAACTAGTGAGACAACACAAACCGTGAATAAGAAAGCTCTGGAATAAGAAAATTAATTTGTTGGTCCTTAGGTGCTCTGCTCTCCCTAAGTGAAAGGAAACCATAAGGATTTTTTCAGTTCAACAACTAGCAGAATTGCCACTATGGACCCCAACCAGCTTGTAAGAGAAGATGAGGACATGTTTCAAGAACCAGACGCCAACATGAAGTCAGAAATAAACATGCCTTTTGTATTTCCTTTAGATATGACCTGTGACAGTCCTGAAAATCTTTGTCAAATCCTTCAGTAGATACCACTGGGTTTGAACTATCTGCACATCATTTTGGGTGCTGAAGTGCCCTACAGTAAACGGAATCATACTTTAGAGAGACTTTCAGGCTTGAAGTTTACAGCAGCAGAAGGAGATTGAAAGATAAAGGCAATCAACAACCATGAATCCAGCAATCCAGAAACTCCTAAAAAGTGTCAAGGACAAAATTTTAGGATGGACATAATGAAGCTAAAGCAGAAGAACCCTATCAACATCTATGCTGGGCATTGAGGGATTACAACTGGACCCTGAAAAACTGAAGGCAATTAAAGAAATGCCAAGAGCAAAGCATATGAATGAAGTACAGTGACTGCCAGAGAGCAAGGCTGCAGATGTGATCTGAGCAAGGTCTAACATACAATAAACATATGAAGCAACTAAAGTTAGAGAGAGACGCTTTCAAAAGATGCCCAGGAGTAGCACTGTACAAAGCCTTGGCTAAAACAGCCCTTCTAGACATAAAAAGGTGAGCTCATACAGAAAAGGAATTGACTGCACTCCCAGAAGGTAGTGATTCCATCAGTGCATGGAGCAAATATGCAATGATGGCAAATCATTAGGAAACAGCATGAGGGAACCATTGCTGAATGTTCTCGGGCATGTTAATAGCATGGAAGATCTTCTATGGGAGGATAAAAATTTCCTCATATAGGTGCACTGAACAGGACACCACCCTCACCTTTACAAATTATACACGTGCAGCCTGCAAACCCTCCACAGTGCAGCACAACTGGCTTTGTAGAATAGGGGTTAATCAACAAATGTAGCAACATACTCACATTTGCTTTTGGAGACTCCAAGCAAGCCAGCCAAATCCACAGTGCTACGGCAGCAAAACTGCTAGCATTGCGAGGATAGCCAAATGTCAAGGAACAGTCTATTGCACTTTCCTAAATAAAAAATAAACTATGTGTTAAAGGCAGGATTTTGTTTAAAGAGACAAAGGACTGATAGCAGTAGATAAAAGAACAAGCCTAAATCAATGGATACATGCTCTCAATTTAGGGGAATAGGTGAACTAAGGCACTTATCAACTGACCAGGAACAGATGCAGAGCTGAGAGCACAGACTGAGTACACTTACTGGCAACAAAAATCATAGCTCAGAGCCTGGGAAAAAGTTCAATAGATAAATGTTCACTTTTTATAGAGCAGCTACTTCACCATAGCAGATTACAACTCCAGCTTCTGGAAGTAGGAATATCTGGACCCCCCATGTATAGCTAGATTAACAAATCCTGCAGGGTAACAAATTATCACACATCAGCTAACTTGCAGAAACTATATGCTCTTGACCAACAGAAACAGTGATAGCATGAGAGAGTAGTCAGTTGTACGCACACCCTTCCCTTCCCTTCCCCCTCTGCATTTCTGCAAAGCATGAAGAGTCACATAGCTGCTAACGCTCAGTCAGCCACTGAGAGGGAACAGTGGTGAGAATTTGACAATAACTTGTGTGTCAATGGGTTTGCGTGGCAAGGTTTTGGTAGCAGGGGGGCTACAGGGGTGGCTTCTGTGAGAAGGTGCCAGAAGCTCCTCCTGTGTCTGATAGAGCCAATGCCAGCCAGCCCCAGACAGACCCATTGCTGGCCAAGGCTGAGCCCATCAGCGATGGTGGTAGGTCCTCCATGATAAAGTATTTAAGAAGGGGGAAAAAAACCCTGAGCAACTGCAGCCAGAGAGAAGAGTGAGAATATGTGAGAGGAACAACTCTGCAGACATCAAGGTCAGTGCAGAAGGAGGGGCAGGAGGTGCTCCAGGCACCGTAGCAGAGATTCCCCTGCAGCCCATGATGAAGACCATGGTGAGGCAGGCTGTCCCCCTGCAGCCCATGGAAGCCCACGGTGGAGCAGATCTTCACCTGCATCCCATGGAGAACCCCACACTGGAGCAGGTGGATGCCTGAAAGGCTGTGACGCTGTGGGAAGCCCACACTGGAGCAGGGTCCCAGCAGGACCCGTGGAGAGAAGAGCCCATGCTGGAGCAGGTTTGCTGCCAGGACTTGTGACCCCATGGGAGACCCACACTGCAATAGTCCATTCCTGAAGGACTGCACCCTGTGGAAGGGACCCACGCTGGAGCAGTTTGCGAAGAACTGCAGCCCATGGGAAGGACTCACATCGGAGAAGTTCCTGGAGGACTGTCTCCCATGGGAGGGACCCCAGCCTGGAGCTAAATGAGATGCTTGCATAAGTGTTAACTGATCATAAACTGTTTATTACATACTGGACAATCAGGTCACAGCACTGAAATTTTGATAGGTATATGATGAAATGAGGAACAAAGTTGTTTCTTCTCTAGAACAGCCATTTTGCAAAACAGAAAGAAATAATGCTAGGGATATTCTTGCCAGTGTACTGGTCAAGTAGTTCAGCGTAGATACAGTTTAGTACCAGGATCCTTTACAGAGAGGCTTTTCCTTGAGAGGCTGTAATCAGGAGGAAATAGAGTTGTTTATCACCCACAAATACATCACAGGAGAGCAAATATGCTGAGGGGCCTTGTGCTAACACCTGTGGATATATTTCTTTGGTATCCGATACCTTCCTCTTTGTAGAAGGTTCATTCAGGTGTTACCTTTATTACCAGTTGCCATTAGTAGTTATTGTTCCATAGCACTACCTACAGCTTTCCCAGCATCACAAATAGGACTCATCTTCCCACTTGCCTTCCAGTTCTGATATTCCTAAAGCAAACTCATGGGACCAAAGGAGAATTTGGTGACACATATTTACACAGGTTAATAAGCAGCCCATGCTGTAAGCATGAATTCACTGATGGACAGAGAACAAGATGACCATAAAGCAGAGTCTGATTCTTCATGTCATCTTTGGCCTATACTCGATACCTTCTTGGAACAATGGATGGACACATTCTTAAAAAGACAAAAATAGAGAGATTGTAAGCTTTGCTGATGTACTGCTAGGTCCACAAGTTGTTCATACAGACCCTTTGCTCAAGCATTTGCTAAAGCGGGCCACAAACTGTGACCAGCACAGGTCATTCACACAAGCAGAAATATGCTAATAAGGTATGGAAACAAATACAAAATTCTTGTCAAAAATTGGTAATAGGGCTAGATTTGTTAGTCACAGGATGACCTACAGTAGTATTTGATGACAGTATTCAAATCAATTACAATATGCAAAACAGTATTCAAAATCAATGTTGTCTTTGCTGCAACGTTCTCATCAAAACGTTTAATGCCTTTGTATGAAAAAAGGCAAGGAAGTCTGTATTTCCTCCTACAGAGCTGGGGAATCTGATACAACTTTCTTTGGCTGAATAGATGATAATCTACAGAAATGGGAACTGGAGAGGGTATCAAAGCTCAGCGCACAGTGTCCAGAGGGACTTCCAGTTGGCAATCACAGTGGCTAGGACACTTATGAAGTCCAAAGCTAGCAGAAGGAGTAAGGCAGCTATTGCTGCAGTAGTGGTCACAAATCAAACTTAACTTTGTGGCAAAATCTGTGAGGAAGGCAAGTATTGAGGGCAGAGAAACTGTGCGGTTCAGGGAGTAACCCAAGACAAAGCTGTAACCGAGATGCAGATTTGTCGTCACCTTTGTTTGACCTTGCTGATGAGGAAAGAGACAATCCTGCCCTTCCCAGCTTCTCGGAGCATAAATTTCTACCCTAGTCTTTTTGTCAACACTAGCAACTACATAGCTATGTAGTACGAGCACATTGTTTATCAAGCCGAAAACTAATACTTACCCTGTAGGTTAGTTCTCATCTACATCACTCAGTTGATCCCATACCGTCTCACCATCCTCCTGTTGATAAGGAAAGGGTCCTTTCACATCGTTTTGGCAAGCTTTGATCTGCGTAAGCCAGCTGGAAAGGTGCGTGCTGAGATTACACATACAGCCCCAAGCCTTGGATGTAAAACACACATCTGTGCTAACTTAATGGAGTAATTAGCCCTTAAGAATTATTTTACAACTCCTCCTACTGAAACAAAAACCCTGCAGAGTCTGTCTTACTGGTTTGAAAGACACATTCAGCTGATCTAATTTTTCATTCAGAAAAAAAAAATATATATAAGCCACACACACAAGAATGAATTATTACATGAATAAATAGTCATTTGGCATACATTCAGCTGAATCTAGATTTATTTGAAATCTAAGCGTATCTGGTTAGGGAAGTGGTTTTTGTCTTTTTTCTTTTTTACAGGACAGCATTTCTAAAAAAAAAAAAAAAAGATTATTTCTAAATTGTCTTTATCTTTCCACTAGTTACATATTTGCCTTATACCTAAGATCTGACTTAGACCATGTTACACTGAAAAAAGGATACGTAAGAATTCTTCTGCATAATCAAGATCTTCCTGGATTGTAAAATTTTCAAGAGAAACAAGCTTTATTTTATTACCTATAAATTTTAATATGTGATCTGGTGAATTAATGGCAGACAAAATCTGCTTGAGAGTGTTCACAGGCAAAAAGAATGTTTCTTTGTTGAACTATTGGCAAAGAAATGGCTTAGTGTGAGAAAAAAACCCACTAAATTTTCTTTGAAGAAAATATTCCCTTGGGGAGTGCATATTCTTTTATTCTCTTCCCATTTAGAATAAGGTGAAAATAAAATTCTAGTTCTCTAAGGAGCTGTATAAAAGATTAAAAGAGCAATCAGATAATAATTGTTCAATAATAATTTAGGTTGAAAGGGGCTTCTAGAGATCATATAGTCTGCCTTGTTGAGTTTTGAGCACCTCCAAGGATGGAGACTGCACAGCCTCCCTAGGTAACCTTGTTCCAATGTTCAACCATGCTCATGGTGAGGATACTTTTCTTTCTATCTAATCGCCTTTTGCACCTTGTATCTGCAAGCCTGTTGTCTTTTTGCTGAGTATATCCAAGAAGAGTCTGGCTCTGTCTGTCCTCTTCATACCCTTCCATTAGGTAGGCGAAGACATTAATAGAATCCTCGTTTAGCACTCCTTCTAAGACAAAACCACTTCTCTCAGCCTCTCCTTGTACACCACCCACTGCAGTCACAGTCACAGGGGGCCCCTGCCACACTCACTTCAGTATTGCAACATCCTGCTAATACCACCGAATCCAAAATGGACAGAGAGGTGGGACACTAAAGAAGTTTTGGATTATTTTTCAATCATGCTTTTGAG
Source organism: Egretta garzetta (assembly GCF_000687185.1). Taxonomy (NCBI): domain Eukaryota; kingdom Metazoa; phylum Chordata; class Aves; order Pelecaniformes; family Ardeidae; genus Egretta; species Egretta garzetta. The sequence continues at coordinate 725,338 of NW_009258383.1, forward strand.
ACATAGGCTTTCAGGGCATGATGAGCTTTTACATTTGCTTTATTGTCATGGCATGACTTTATAGTAGCTGGACAAATATTAATTGACAAGTACAATTGAAACTACAAGCAACAACAAAATTACTTTGCACTGACCAGCCACTAGGACAAACACAGAAGCAGACCCAATAGCCCCACTCTGCAAAGAGCATAAAGCCAAATGTAAAGAAACACTGAGTGCTTGCAGCACAGGGCTGTTCTGACATTTCCCAAATGAAAATATATTCTATAGCACACAGTCTAGAAATCTATAAAATGAGTCTTTCTGAACTGCAGGAGCATGGTGCTTGCCAGTTGGCCAGTCCAGGACCAGAGAGGCTTCTCAGATACCCACATACTAGACACATCCCATTCACGCACCCATGGGTTAACTACTTGCCTACAGATTCTGGAAGCCAGGGGAAAAAGCAACCCTATCCCCAGCCATCCACCTACTTGCTGAATTTAGATTTAAGGTAGTCCATTCACCAGCCCACAAATATGCGCAGAAGTGGACCAGGGAGCCTGGAAGTCAAACAATCCACTTCACTGGTAGGTACAGCGTCTGCTATTAAAGCTGCTGGATTGCTCACAGCCAGCCAGGCGTCTGAGACACCTGGCTGGGAACACAGAAGCCTTAACAAGCCAGGACATCAACAACTTCCTATCTGCAAACCTGTAATAACAGAGCTGGCAGGCTGTAAGACAGTTAGGCAATGTAATTCTCTACTGATTTTATCTTCACAACAGAAATGTGGTTTGTGCAGCCTATGGATACCAGCATGTCTCAGTGTCCTAAACGTTGCGATCCAGTTGGAATTTTGTATTTCTGCACCTGTATCAGTACATCATACATTACTACATCACACACATGCTTGTTCACATTCATATCATTATTAAGTAAAAAAAAATAAATATGCATTTTCCAGAATAGGTACTTAGGCTTTTTGGAAAATAATAGGTTGTCCTGGTTTTGGCTGGGCTAGAGCTAATTTTCCTCCTAGTAGCTGGCATAGTGCTGTGTTTTGGATTTAGTGCTAGAAGAATGCTGATAACACACTGATGTTTGAGTTGTTGCTGAGCAGTGTGTACACCAGTCAAGGACTTTTCAGCTTCCTCTGCTCTGCCAGGGGCACAAGAAGCTGGGAGAGGGCACAGCCAGGACAGCTGACCCCAACTGGCCACAGGGCTATTCCAGACCATAGGACGTCACGCTCAGTATATAAATGGGTGGGGGGGTTGCTCAGCAGGCAGTGACCGCTGCTCAGGAACTGTCTGGGCATCAGTCAGCAGGTGGTGAGTGACTGCATTGTGCATCACTTGTTTTCTATATTCTTTTATCATCATTATTTTTGTCTTCCTTTCCTGTCCTATCTGTCTTTATCTCAACCCACGAATTTCAGTTGGTTTTTTTTTTCCCCCAGTTCTCTCCCCCATCCCACTGGGGAGGAGGGGAGCAAGCAAACAGCTGTGTGGTGTTCAGCTGCCTACTAGGTTAAACCACAACATAGGGTCATAAAAAGAGGTGTCCAGTTATGCAGAAAGCACATCTCTAACATACCTCATAATATTCATTACAGGTTTTTTAGGACTGTGAACCTGTATCACTAAAAGTTTTCCTACTCAGGGAAAAGCAATGGTGTGATATTGCATTTAGGAGACAGCAAAATGAATAAACCACAGGAAAAAACTCTGTAGGAAGCCATGTCTCAGTAGCTCCTGAGTTCAGGAAACTACTGGTCTTTGCTTCTTGAAAAATAAAGTCTGAGGTAATCTTTCGTCATTATACCTAGACACTATAAAGTAACAGAGAAGAGTATGGAGTATACTGAACTTTTTTTTCCATTGGTCATATTTTTCCCAGCAACGTATCACTCATAGCTACATTTTTAGCAGATTATACTCCGAATAGGTTAATGCCATTGCTAACATTTAAAAGCTGCTGCTTAAAGAGATATGTATATATGTCTTTATCAACTGAAATTCTGTTATCTAGAAAGCTGTCTACCCATCCCTTTACTTAGACTTGAAAAAAATTTAGGAAACGATAGAGAAACTTACTTGTGGAAGACTTGCAGCTGATGTGCTCACAGCATCACACAATGCAAAATTACTGAAATGAAAAGTCACACAACAAACACTCCTGGGTTTACTACCTGGACTTTCCAGGGTGGTGAAACTGCAAATACAAAGGCCATGTGGATGCTTCAAAGGTGAACATGGAAAGGAGCAACACAACCTCCCCTCCTTTCCTACTGTTTCTGCTGTCAGCCTAGTTCTGCTATGGCACAGCTGCATAACCTCAGGAGATTTTTGAGCCAATCGCTAAATTGAAAGAACAAGCTATAGGGAAGTCCATAGAGTAGAGCTGTGAGATTTAAGAAAGGTAAAATTGGAGATAAATGTTAAGACCGCTGAGATGGGGCCAAGCAGCAGCTACGGGGTCAAGAGGAAGGACATCAACATGGAAAGATAATAACATCAAGGGTGGTGGGCCATCTTGTCTAGACTGTGCTCTTGCCTAGAAAGGTTGGACCAGATGATCCTTGAGGTCCCTTCCAACCTGGTATTCTATGATAAGGGAAAAAATGAGGTGGAAGATTCCAACATCAAGCACCTGTCACAGGGAGCAGTGAAAGCTGACCCTTTTCTAGCAGACTCTTAGGAGATTAACATACTAACACTAATTTACTAGGTCATTAATCCTGGCTATCTTTTGTGTGTATTAACCACAAAGTGACTGCTTCACATATAACTGCACATAGCAAAAGGTGACTGAACAAAGTGGCCCAGAGAAGAGGAGATAGCAAGATGGGTAATGGGAAACCATTTTGGCAGTAAAGGTATGTAGCAAAAGGGCAGTGACCAGCAGGTGCCACTGCTGCAGATGGAAAGAAGTCAAGGCACAAAGCCCTGTTCACATAAGCTGTGAGTGATAATGCAATATAGCAACGCTGACATTTTGCTCTGACCATGGCAGGTTATGTCACAGAAAATATTTTAAAATTGATGCCAAGGCCATGAAGAAAGTGAAGGAGACAAGGTGATCACTATTATGCCATCTACTGTCCTTAAGCTTCTTGCTCTAAAAATGTACAGATTTAGATAATAGTCTTTCTTTTTAGGGACAGCAGAAGAGTAGGATTAGGTAGCAATTCAGCAGATGAACGGGTTTTTTTAGTCTACTCTGCTTTCACAGCATCCATGCTAGGTGTGCTCCCATGCAGGTACAATACTGAAGAATGATGCAAAACAGCCCCCAAAACTTCCTATTTCCATCTCTACAGTCTGAACAGGGTATTAGAATGTCTTGCTGTTATCTAAAATGTGCGGATGGAAAATTATTGGCTAGGGCCCAACTTAGGTAACGTCATAGCAATTCCCATAGCTACAACTAGAGAGTTTGAAGCAACATTTTAAAAACTTGCCATTTGTGATAGCGACTATGAAACAGTAGTCTTTCTTATTTCCCAATTACGAATGCTTCAGTGGCAAGAACAATCAAAAGGCTGTAGGACTGCAAGTTTGATAGTGCTTTCCATCACATGCTGACTTTGCTACACTCATTCAAAGCTAGACTTACAGCCGTGAACTGAAACCTGAACTGAACTTTAAATTCACCTAGAAATACCAACTATTACTACAGACCGCTTGTTAAACTTCTGGGGTTTTTCTGAAGAATTGTATTATACCTTTGTTCCTTTGCACAGGCTACTAATTAGACTTTTAGATGAAGATGTGATTGCCCTTGACTTTAATCTCTGAGCTACCTTTGGACTTACCTGGGAATTAGTAAGAAGGATCAAGCAAATGTTTGCTATTAAAAAATAATGCGTAACAGGAACCTTTGATGAAAGGGAAGGCCATGGGGATCTGAAGTCTACAGTTCCCACAAGGGAAGAGGGAGCCATAGGATACTGCAGTCCTCATACAGCCTACAGTAGCAAAGACATCTGACCCTCATAGGGACAGCAGCGAGTAACAGGGTCTGCAATCTGGTCAGGATTATACAGGGTTTCTATAAGGGTCCCGAGCCTCTGCCTCAAGGCAGTGATGGCAGGCATCAGGCTACATCCTCAGCCTTTTCCAAGCCTTCTACCTCATGCAGAGACTCTTGCATGATGCAGATAGCCTGATGCGCACTTTCTTCTCCTGCCCCGATGGCTATGTCATGTCAAACTGCTTCTATTACTGCTTCAAGACCTGTCTGAGCTGCCAGTCTTTCATCAGGAACTCCACAGCGCTTGGGAGCTCTTCAGAGCTGCCAGGTCCCCCAGCAACAGTGGGAGAAGGGAATTCTCTGGGCTGAGCCGTAGCTCTCCATCCCACACGGCCCCCACACACCCACAGGCGGCAGAGGCCCCTCCAGCCCGCCGAAGGGCAGTGCTGCCTGGTGTCTCTGAAAGCAGAGACCTCACCAGCTACGGCAAGTGGGACTGGGTAGGCCTCACCCGTCTTTCCCAGTACAACCATGCGATGAAGCGTTTGCTCCGGGACATGAGGACTGCTCCAGGTCCCGCTCAGTCTCGCTGCTGGTGGTTTGTGCTTACCCCCGCTCCGGCTGCACACCATTCCAACAGGTGGCACAGAAACCCACCGGCCTGGCCACCGAAAAGTCCTTGCAGACTCCTGAGCTCTTCCCCACCCACAAGGCCACTTACCCCTGAGCCAGGAGTCCCCCAGAGCCAGCTTGGCTCGAAGGTAGGGCTCAGGTCTGCTGGGGATGCTGCTGAGGTTACAAGCACAGCCCGTGGGGGACATCAGCCAGAGAGGACCCTTGCTCTCGGAGGGCACCCGCCGAAGGAAGCCCTCAGCGCGGCTCTG
>NW_009258383.1:730686-775570 GCF_000687185.1 Egretta garzetta
GCTTCTCGGTGTCAGTTTGGTGGGTGTCCCTGGGCGGGCGGGCTGCCCCTCGGGAAAGAAAGCAGCAGGCCTCGAGTTTGTTAATCGCGACATATCTGGAGAAAGCATCAGTAGCCGCCTGGTCGTGGTTTCCCCCTGCGGTGTGTATGCCTCTTGCGGCTTCAGGCCAGCGAGAAGTCCTCGATCCTGGCTTTGTCAGGGGACACTCCCCTGATGCGTGTCTTTCACTCTGTAAATCCCCGGGGAAAAAAAGAAAACAGTACGGGGAGATATATCATCTGTCTCAAACTTAGGCTTTGTTGATAGAATGTTGCTGTCGTGCTACAGATTTGCATCATGGAAAAGCAAGTGCTTGAATCCTCTGAGGAGCGAACGTTTCAGTACCAAGATTCTCTGCCTTCCCTGCCCGTGCCTCCTCTTGATGAATCTTTAAGTAAATACCTTGATGCAGGTAATGACTTAGTACTGTAATAGTAGGGTAGTGTGTGCTGTTGTAACCAGGCTAATCTGAAGATGTTTGCGAAGTGATTTGTAGAGGCAGCTTGTATCAACTGATATAATTGGGGTGGGGTATCCACAAATTTAGAGTGCAGAGGGTCTTTTTCAGGTTCAAAATGGGAAACTAAGTGCCCAGAGCAACCTGAGTAAAAGTTTCCATTTTATCCCCATTTGCCTTTCTTCAGCATGGAAGTGAATTGGGCACGTGGAAAGGTTAACTTTTTGATTTGAGGTTTTTCCCCCAGAGGTTTTGGGTTTGATGGGTTTGTTTTTCAGCTGGTCTAATGAAAGATACTTCTTCATCTGCAAGTTTTGTTTCTCATGATGCCTATTTTCTTTGTTTATGACTCTGTTTGCCCAGGATCTTTGTTAAAAAAAAAATTATTTCAAACTTTTTCATACTTAAATGTTCTTCTTTCTTGCTGATGCTATTAACTATACAGTAGTAGGAAAAGGCAGTGGTAGGTATTTCTGGATAAATTCTGCCCTGAAATGTTTGCTCTCTAAAGAAGATCACATAAGAGAAAGGTTTTGAATGCAGCATCCATGCACATGTGTCTAGCTTTGTTTATTAAGCAGAGATGACTGGTTAATTCTTTTTTATCAGATTTTGGTATGTCCGGGGATAACAAAGATACATGGCCTAGTATCTTGAAATTTCCCAAAATAGAAATCCTTAAGTTTGCTCTGAGTTCCCTCTTATTCTGAGTGTAGTGGGGCTCAGTAGATGATAACAGGACTTCTTTGTTGTTCCTTACATCATCAGAATGTTGAAATGGTGGGTTTAGAGGAAAAATGTTGTGTGTGCATGCTTGTCAAAAAAACCTGTTTTCTTTTGCTTTAATGTAGATTAACTAAACGTCATGGTTTCTGCAAGTGGTGCTGCAATAGTAGTGAACCTGCAATAACAGAATTGCCCTTTAGAACTTAGTTTTTTAAACCCAGCTGGCTCTCCAAGTTAATAAATAACACTCATGGAGTGATAAAATCTGACAGTGAATTTGCTCTTGTTTTCTGATTCTGATCCATGTTTTCATAAACACCTTATCACGTGTCCCTTTTTTTTTTTCATGCTGAAATTACTTCCTACTTACTGTTCCTTGTACATAAGTCATTCTATAACTTTGATCATCATTGTTGATCTCCTTTAGTCTTGCTGGAGGCTGGAAGATAGTTAGTCCAGTATTTGTTTTCTGCCACATTCTTCCCTTGTTCAAATCCCTTAAAGCCAGAATGTGCAGTGCACAATTCTAGGCACTAGCTCGGTGATTCTCATCGCTTAAGCTCTTCGTTTGTTTAGCCTGTGAAGGTGAGTGAAGGAAAGGAGGTGCTTCTGAAGAACAGTTCAGAAGCTTCAGATGACCCTTCGTGGATGCTGTGAATCATTCCTTGGAAACTCTTGTCTTTTATTGGCTGGAGGAGGATCCCAGGCACTAAACATTAGTTAGTGCCCCTGTTGGTAAAGCACTTGTCTGTTTAAAGCCAGTCAACTGGAAAAGCTGGACAGAGTATGTCTTAGAAGGTGCCTTATTTACAGCTTTACAGTAGCTGTCTCTGCTTTGGATTCAGGATGACAAACCTTGTTTTGAAGGTAGGCCTTGAGCAGAGAAGATGGCCGTAGGCGTATTATTTAGCCTTTCAGCTCTCCCCAGAGGCTGAGACTCAGAAGCTTGGACTCAGCCTGAGAGTAGGAAAACCCAAAGCTCCGGCTTCCCAGATGGTTCCTTAACTATGCAACTGCAGATGTCTTTTATGGGATAGTTCTTATTCATAGGTGGAGCTGATCTGTGCAGAAAGGAAGACAAGATCTGTGGGCCTGGCAAAAGTGGTGAGAGAGAAGTTTCACTGAATCCTGCTGCTCCTACATCTGATCAAATAGTTTTTAAATGGAAAGAGACCCTGTCATCATAGAACCACGTAGGTTGGGATGGGTTTATCTAGACCAGATCCCTGCTCAAAGCTGGTCCAGCTACAGCAAGTTGCTCAGGCTTGCTTAGCTGGGTTTTGTATAACTGCAGGGATGGAGATTCCACAGCCTCTCTGGGTGACCTGTTCTGGTGTTTGATCACCCTCATGATTACAGGAGGGGGAACAAAAAACAAACCAGCAACAACAACCCCTCACATTTTCCTTGTCAGAAATTTCCTGTGTTCCAACTTGAGTCCATTTTCTCCTGTACTATTCTTGTGCTTCTCTGAGAGGAGACGTGCTTTATCTTCACTATGCCTTTCCATTCAGTTGTTATAAAGTGCAGCAAGGTCTTCCCTTTGCATTCTCTTGCTAAGCTGAACAAGCTCAGTTCTCAGCATCGCCTCATCACCATGTGCCCTAGTCCCCTAGAAATCTTGGTCACCCTGTGAATAGGGACCAGAACCCAGTAATTTTCCTTACTTTCTTTCTTGTGTGCATGCGCATATTGCTCTGTAACTTGACTTGAATAACAGAGGATAATCACTCTCTCTTACAATATTGTATGGTAGTAAGGTCACTCTCTGGGAAACGTGAGTGTTGGACTACCCTCAGTCTGGGGAGGCTTTCAACTCCAGGTTTCCTGGGTGAATACTGTAGACTGCTAAATAGTATAGGTGGATGGCTCTTTCTCTATTACATCTTTTTTCATCTGTGTTCACAAGTGACAGTGGTACAGTTCAAGTTGCGTCAAAATATTGTTTATATTGACTTTAACGAGGCCTTGACACATCAAAAGCCTTTTTTTTTCCTCGTAGACAAACTGATAATAGGTAGTGGACAGTCAGGTGGACTGGAAACTGGCTCAGTTGCTGGGCTCAAAGGTTTGTGATCAGCAGCACATATTCCAGATGTAGGCCAGTCTCTGATGGTGTACCCCAGGGGTCCGCTGTTGTTTAATATCTTCACTGATGACCTGGATGATGGGACAGAGTGCACTCTGAGTTTGCAGGTGATACAAAGCTGGAAGGAGTGGCTGATGCTCCAAGTGGTTGTACTGCCATCAGAGGGAGCCTGACAGGCTAGAGGAGCAGGCTGACAGGAGCCTCATGAAGTTCAACAAAGGGAAATGCCAAGCCATGCACCCAGGGAGGAATAACCCCCCACACCAGCATAAGCCAGGGCCAACTGGCTGGAAAGCAGCTTTGCAGAAGAGCCTCTGGGGTCCTAGTGGGCACAAAGTTGAACATGAGCCAGCAATGTGCACTTGCAGCAAGGCAGGTCAGCAGTCTTCAGGAAGGAAGAGCATTGCCAGCAGGTGGAGAGAGGCGATCCTTCCCCCCTGTTCAGCACTGGGGAGGCCACATCTAGAGTGCTGCATCCATTTCTGGGCTCCCCAGTACAAGCAAGACATGGATTTACTGAAGTGAGCCCAGTGAAGGGCCGTGAGGGTGATTAAGGGCTTGGATTACCTGACATATGAGAAGAGACTGAGAGAGCTGTGATTGTCCAGCCTGGGGAAGAAAAGGCTCTGGGGGGAATTTTTGTAATGTGTGTAAATACTAGGTGGGGAGGAGTAAAGACTGAACTGGACATCACAGTGGTATCCAGTGACAGGAGAAGATGTGATGGGCACAAACTGAAATACAAGAAATTTCTTTTAAATGTAAGAAAACTCTTTATTGTGAAGGTGGTTAAGCACTGGAACAGGTTGCTTCCAGGGAGGTTGTAGAGTCTCTGACCTTGGAGATACTCAAAACCCAACGCAGTCCTGAGCGGCCTGCCATAGCTGACCCTGCTGAATGAGGTGTTGGACTAGGCGATCTCTAGATCTGTGAAGCAGAAATAAAGTAGCGGTTGCAGGCAAGCAGTCATAATTACGAGACACAGTTTTGAGGAAGTAAGGTTTTAAGTCTACAAGGATAGGTAAGTATTTGAGACCTTGCCCACCTGAACCTCCGTTGTTACTTGCAAAGATTAGAGATGATACAGATACACAATTACTAAAAATGAAACAAGTATCCTTCTTTGTTTCTTAACAGCTGTAAGTAGATCCCAGGGTTAGCACTAGAACAGACAGCAGAGTCCAGCAGCCACAAAAATTAATCAGACCTCATTGCGTAGGCAATGACTGAATCATCAGAAACTTCCCCTCCTTCTGCCATTCTGTTTGCCACTGACTTCACAATCTAAGTATAAAGGTAACAGCAAATATGTTACATGCAAGGTGAGTAAAAGAAGACAAGGAGCTGTGCCAGTTTGGAAACTGACATCAGCAGTGCCTGTTACTGGTCATAGATTTCATGGTAAAAGGGCTGTAAGGAGGGTTTTAGATTAAAATAATGACTAGTTTTGCAAATGTTTACAGAGCACTTTGGCCTGTATGGCATGTGATCTGAGAGAAATCCAAAAGTATTTTAAAATATAAAAATTGAGTAGTAGTAACTGCCATCGGTGTCATTGAAAGGTAGGCATAACATGGGGACAGGAAATGAGAATTGAAGCAAGGTACTTGTAGACAGTGAATGGACTTCTGAAAATAAAGCCAAGTAGCTTATGGTTGGTTCATTAAAGTGGCAGGCAGTGGCTCAGTGTATTAATTTACAAAGGAAGTTCCTGTAAGTTTTAATTATCCAGTGAATTCTGTGGCAGCTGGAGTTGCAGAACTGCATAGTATTTTCAGCTACAGTTTTAAATACATCGGATTTAGTTATTGGTTAGGTATTTCAGGTTTTCAGCAGTTGCTTTCATCTTCTAACATCTGTATTTATTGAAAAGTATGTATTTACGTTTTATTAGAGCATGCTGTGGTTTATTTACAGATTTTTAAAAGGTGTTTTCCCTTCAAATATTTGTTTTGGAAAAATAAATGTTGAGTATTTTCATCCACTCCCTTGCCTGTGGATATCTCAGTCTTGGAATAAATGTCAGTATGCAGTTGTGTTTAAAATAAGAAATTTCCTTTTTACAGTGAAGCCATTTCTAAATCAAGAAGAATATCAAAGAACTGAGGATATAGTTAAAAAATTTGAAAATGGGATTGGGAAGGAGTTGCATCAGAAATTACTGGAAAGAGCAAAAACGAGAAGGAATTGGGTATGTATTTAGATGTGTAAGAAATCATAATTCACCTTATGGAAAGTTGGTTGTTCAGAATATAATTTAGAGAGCCATTTAGCTCTTTTTTTTAGTCTTAGAATCTTCCTTGTATCTGTCACTTGGCCTATGGATATGAACATACTCACTTTATATATGCATGATGTGGTTTTTTTCGAAGTTGGGTGGCTAAGAGAGTTCACTAACTGAAATGTTGAGTTACCTACCAGCTTTTGAATTCTTTGTCTCTCAGTCTCTTCTTCTATCACCTCTGTCCTCCCTCTCTCCACCCTGCTCCCCCCAAAAAAGAAGTTGTTTTAACGTTGACTTTTGACAGAGAAGGGGATACAAGGGCGGTTGTTACCAAGTGGCATTAATGAGAACTGTATAAATCTTAACATGACCCACTCTGGAGTGGGGATTTTCAGATTATGGTAGAAACAATACATTATGAACTGTCCATCCCAGATCCTTCCTCACACAAATCTCCTTTCCTTTCATTCTTCGTGGAGTAACCAGTCTGATATTCACAGCAGCCACAGCTGACATCTGCAAGAGTTTAAGGGAAGAACTCTTCATCATAATTTGCAGTTTAGTAGTCTTAAGTAGTAACGAATTTTATTTCAAGCTTGAAAATAGAAGAGCTAGATGCGTCCTTACCCACAGCAGTTAGTTTTGAACCACTGTCCCGCCTTCTATTACATAGGAACTACTATTCAAAATATTAAAAAAAAAAAAGTAGTAAAAAAAAAAAAGCAGGCAGTTGAACAATCAGGTGATTATTAAAGAATTAATGTATAAAAATTCTGATGCTAAACATTTTCCATTTTCAGCTGGAGGACTGGTGGCTGAATGTGGCTTATCTTGATCTTCGCATATCAACGCAAATACACTGCAATATGGGAGGCCCTGGTCCCTATATCGAACACTGCTGGCCACCCAAAGAGGGCAGTCAGATAGAAAGAGCATGTGTAAATATATGGCATACCCTGAAATACTGGGATCTATTACGAACGTAAGACTTTAAGAAAAAATAATTTATTCTAAATATTAACGATCTATGTATACTTCAGTCACAAAAATATGTTTATATTCACTGGTATGTGTTATTTGCCGTAAAAGATGGGTTTGTCTTGACTTGCATAATTATAATCTTGTTTAATTTTGGTGTATTTGTTTACCACAGAGAGAAGGTGACTATAGAGAGGTCTGGGAATGCTGTTCTGGACATGAACCAATTTCGAATGCTCTTTTGCACTTGCAAAATTCCTGGAGTTACCAGAGACTCGATCAGCAATCATTTTAAAACTGGTAAACAAATGCCAATTGTGGGTTAATACAAGCAAATGATTTTGTATTAATGGGCTAGTGGATTGGTCACTTTAACCATAAAATACTTGCTTCCTCAAGCACTACATCAGGTACTGGTTTTTGAGTGCTTATATAAGGAAGCAAAAAAGATACCTAATCTACAAATGAATAACTGAAACAGGTTGTGTAGATGCTCTGACAACTGAAGGACCCGATCATCTGCAAAGTACCTTAGCAGCAGGCTTGCTGCATTTTCCTTTTAAAAAAATAAACAAAACTCATGCAAGAGAGAAATGTTGCTAGATCAACTTTCAGCAAGCAACACTTGTTTTGGCAGAGGGTGTTCCTGCCTACAAAGATATACAAATAAATAACATTTGCTACTGGGTAATGATGATGACTTGAAGTAGTTAATAATGGTGAAAGTTATGAACTTCTGTGTATTTTCTCTCACAGTTTTAAAAATGTCTTCAAATTTGCGATTACACCATACAATTGGACTTCAAAAGTTATTCTTTTTTCTTTCCTGTTTTTAACTGTGTGAAGTCTGCCTCATTTTGAACAAAAAATGGGGTTTAAGACTTGCTGAGTGTTTTTCCTCTATCTGTCACTCACTTTATCCCCACAGCTGGATTTTCATGTTTTGTTGTTTTGTTTCATTTCAGAGACTGAAGGTGAATGCCCATCTCACTTAGTAGTCCTGTGTCGAGGTCGAGTGTTTGCATTTGATGCTATACATGAAGGCAATATGGTGACTCCTCCAGAGATTTTCAGGTTTCCAAACTTCCTTTTTCAAATGAGCTGTCCTATTTAAGCTACATACCAAAGAAAGTCTTTCTTTTTTTATCCCCTTCACCCCAAAGAATTAGGTGTGTGAGAGGTTACAGCTTCTCCTCTAGCTGAGCATTCAGATTTGAGTAAATGTCTTGTTTGGCTGGCATCTTCTTGTTGTAATACGCCCATAGACCATCATGCAAAAGGGCTGAATGAAGATGTTTCAGTAGGAAACATGCATTTATGTGTGAAGTTTCTTGTCATGGAATTACTAGGATTCTAAGTAACATCATTCCTTTTAGGATAAATCCACACTGATAATTGTCTCATTGCTACCTAATCATTATCAAAGATTCAGCACCACTGTCATGTCTCGTGCTCGGGAAAGTTTGATCTTACTGCTGAATCTTAAATCTCATTTTAAATCAAGGGCGTAGTAACACTTCAGGATCATGGTTGTTTACATATAAGTTTGTACTGGACTGGTAGCTGCAATTTGAATTAACCATTAGTGACTGAAAACAGCAGGTCTTCATCAGGTCTTAGAGTCTGAGGGAGCTGATTCATGCTTCCCGAAAATTCACATTAGCTTCTGAATGTGGAACAAAAATTCCAGCTTGGCAAAAGAGAAAGAGATAAAAAGGGTGACTTTTATCTTCTCTCCATATGTTCTTTGTTAACTCCTGTTTTTGAAATCTTAAAGGCAACTTACTTATATACAGAAAAGATGCCATAGTGAGCCAGATGGACCAGGACTGGCAGCCTTAACAAGCAACGAAAGGACAAAATGGGCAGAGGTGGGAATACTTCCAACAACTGATTCCTGAGAAAAGCGTTGTGATCGCTGGAAATATGTCATTTCACTTAGCTTTGTATTTTTGTGCTTTTTAGTTACGTGAATATTTGATTGATCTTGATCCAAAGAACTTAACTCTTCTGGAAAAAATTCAGAGAAGTTTGTTTGTGGTCTGCCTCGATGATTCTAGTCCCCATGCAACTCCTGAGGATTACACCGAGGTAGCTAAGGATTTTTGATAATTTGTATGTGGTCATCTTTATATAAACATTTCTTCTGCATATATGTAGAAGTAGCACTTCTTGCTCTTTCAGAACAGAGCAAATGAAGCAGATAAATATGCAGATAGTGCTTCTTGTTGATCCATAGGAATACTTAAATAGTTTGAATTGTTAGGACATTGGAAGTGGGAGTGGCTGAAAGCTGCCTTCATAATCTTTTAGCCCTCTATCCTTCAGGGTCCTCAAAAATATAGTAATCAACTTGTTTTCACTCCTTAATTTAAAAACTTGGGTTTATAATCATGTTTCATCTTCAACTGGATGAAAATGTCTTATCTCTCAGGGAGGTCTCACCATCTTGATGTAGGCTTGATTTAGCTGACAGAGGTTGGCAGCGTACTCAGTGTTTGTTTTTTTTTTTAAAACCCACAGTGTGTTACTCTTGCTTTAGGTTACAAGGCTGGGGCTAGCAGGGGATCCAACTGTACGCTGGGGAGATAAATCCTACAGTAGCATATTCTTTTCCAATGGAACCTGTAGTGCATTCTGTGATGTAAGTTGAAAAATTTTTTCCCCCTTATAAACCTTTCAAGTATTTATTTACTAAGTTTTCCTTTTCATAGTATTATTTTAAATGTTTTAATATGTTCCTCTTTAGTGTAGCCTTGTTTACCAGGCACCTTGTCTGGCAAGTTTCCAAAAGCAGTCTTCTTTCACAGTGTTAGTTAATTACACTATACTTGGATTAAGAACATGAGATTTGAAATCATAATCTTATTTCTAGAAGTATTTAATGAGAGAGTTCCAAAGACAAAAAATACATTACACAAGTAGACTTAAAATTAACTCTTTGTATCATGTAGCTATTTGAATAGCTGTATGTTTTACACTCTGATTCTTTTTTAAACTTGTTATTGAATGGGCAGAAGGGCCTACATCTTGCCTGAAATATGCTTTTCCACAGCAGTGGTGTGTTGTGCCTTCCTATCTGGCTGCAGGGCAGTCAAAACAGTGGGTGGACTTACAGTAGTTCTATATGCATTGTAGAACTAGAAAAACAAGTCCAACACTGTGCAGTAAAGCTGTTGGTTGGCAGGAAAAAGAGTGGGGTAGGGGAAAAAAGCGATTTGATCCTCTTGCAGTTATGCAAATAATGTGATATCTTGTCTTACTTGATTCTAGCATTCTCCTCTCGATGCCATGGCTTTAATTACCATGTTATCTTATGTCGAAAAGAAGATTATTGAAAATGAGGGAAAATGGAAGGTATCTGTCCTTTAAACTTTCAGATGTATTGGTTAATGTGTCTTTTCTTATGGATAACATTTTCTGTTTTCTCTCTTTCTTTCTGTCCGCATCCTTCCAGGGCTCAGATAAAGTGAGGGATATTCCATGGCCAGAGGAACTTGTATTCACAGTGGATCAAAAAATTATAAATGAAATTGGATGTACTAAAGAGTTGTATTACAAAAAGGTAGAATTTATTTTATTTGAACCTGATTTCCCACCCCCCATTCTATTTGCATGTTTTTAGCTGGCCTTTCTCCATGCTGGAGAACAGGGATGAAAATGTTATTGATGAATTGATGTATCAGGGGACTTAACACCACGGTTTAATTTTTTACATTGTTGGTTTACGTTGAATGTGTTTTATTTTAAGTGAATCAGGTTGTGATATTTGCGGTTTCTTGAATTCTGGTTTCTTTTTTCCTCCTGTGGTTTGTCAGGTATCTGACTTGCAGCTAGTGAACTATGCCTTCACAGCCTTTGGCAAAGCATTGATTAGAAAGAAAAAACTTCATCCCGATACGTTTGTGCAGCTTGCCCTTCAGCTGGCTTATTACAAATGCCATGGACGGTAAGAAAAATCTCATTGCCCAGATTAGAAATAAAAAAATAGTTTCTTGAGTAAAGGGGTGGATCTGGAGATACGATGTAGTGGCCTTGCAATGCCAGTGTGTAATTTGCTATGGTGATACAAGAATGAAGAAGTAAGGTTTTTTTTCAAATTAACAGTTGTATTTTGCGCCATTGAACTCCATGCAGCTTGTGTTCTCAGCTTTAGAAGAATTGCATCCTTGTGCCCATAGGGATCATGTGCATACACACTGTGGAATGGAGGGCAGAAGACAATCTGTGAAAAAGTGGATTTGGACTGTACAAAGTAAATATTCGAGCAAACGCCAAATGCATAATGGATCAGGATTCTTTAATGTGAAATAGTTGCTCAGATGGAGAAGAAAGCTTTATCTGTAGCAAGTAGCAGCCATCAGTAAAATGGTTAGTCTTCCAAGCCTGCAAAAAGCCTCGCAAACCTCGGTGTCTCACCTTCTTTAGCAACGTTAGATGTGAAGGTGTGGGCAGAGATATAGATAGTGACTCTCCAATTGCCTGACTCCACGTTTTTGGGTGTGTCATTTTATTTTGTATTATTGGTAAAAGGCAGCATTCTTCCTGGTATTGGTGTTCCCAAATTTCTGTCTGCTAACTAGCACTGATTATGGCTTGTGTAAGTCATTATTGACCTGGTGAGTATTGCTTGCCTCGGAAAAAGGAGGGTTTCGTCATATGAGCATGATACTTAGTCACTGGAGATGCCTGTCTCATCATAAGAAAGGCTGGTAGGTATCAGTTTGCTGAACACCGGAATAAATTAATTGACTAAAATAGCCTGTTAAGTCTGTTCTAAACACACAACTATGTTTCATGTAAGTGGTATATTAAATGGTAGACTGTCGTAGGGCTGGGGATGCTACAGGTAAAAGCTGGATGGGTGTCAGTATGTAACAGAGAAGGATTTGAACCTTCTCCTTATAAATGCATTGGGACACCCTGCTTATTTCAAGGGTCTCTCTTAATTTTTGAGTTTTTGGACAGTGCATTATTTCAGCTTATATATAGTAGAGGCTGGCAGATCTGTAGTCTGCAGAAAATAGCCATGACAACCCAGTCTTTTCAAGGTATGATTATAGCACTGGCACTTTTTCAGTCATCTGTCTCATAAAAACTTGTAGAGTTCCTTTGTTGGCTCTTTTTTCAGACACAAAATTTAAAGAAAACTGGTGGCTTACTGATACTTGTAGCTAAGCTAGATGTGTAAGATACTCAGCAGGACCTTTTTAATCCTTGAAAGAGCATATAGTTTTATTAAGTTAATGAAATACTCTTCCCTAATTTTTCTTCTTAGCCCAGGCTGCTGTTACGAAACTGCCATGACCAGGCGTTTCTATCACGGCCGCACAGAGACCATAAGATCATGTACTGTGGAAGCAATGGAGTGGTGCAAGTCCATGCTGGATCCTTCTGACAGTGTAAATACTGAAATCCTACTTTACACATAATGTATTTAGAAGGCCTGTCACTTGAACGGTTTAAAACTCATTTTTCTATTGTCTCCTTAATGGGGATTGGCCTATTTCCAGTGAGACAGATTTCAAGCAACACAACATTTGAAATCTGGCTCTGGTCACTGTGACTGAGGTGAACTGTCATGTGTGGGCTTGTTTGGTTTCCTATCCTATTTACCTTTTGGTTTCAAGAATGTGTTTGAGTTACATTCACACTTCCCCTCCACCCCCCCCAAAAAAAAGCAGCTGGGTTGGAACCATGTATTCTGCTGTGGAGTAGTTCTGTTGCTGTTTTGGTTTTTAAGTGAAATCAGGAAATGTTAATCTAAGCACTGAGTCTGAGAGCAAGATTGAAATTTGTTTTTGTCCTAGTGGCAACAGGGATGTATTCCAGAGTTTGTCTCTGAATAACTGAACTGGTGACCTTTTCCCAGTAACTACCCTCTGGTGCTTGGCTGGCAGAGCATTTCGTGCCTTTCTTGCCAAGTGAGAGCTGTACTAAAGCTCTTTCTGTTGCCCTCACTCCAGAGCCTGAGAAATGAAGTAAGGAGAAGAAGATTTTTGAGACAAAGGGCTACATATCTTTAGGAATTCAAAAGTTCTATATTATTAATGCATCTGAGAAACATACAGAAATATGGCTATCAGGAAGTATGTGTGGCTGATAATAGTAGTCTTTAGAAGCACTGCCTTCTTATGACATATGCTGCAGCTTTAAAACTCTATTTTCTGGCCATCATTCAAATCTGCTTTCCTATTGCAAATATGAATTCCTGTTATTTCTCCACTCTTCAGTTATCTCCTAACCAATTAGCAGGTTTCTATGGGTAATACACAGAGGTTTTTTACTTTCAACACTAACTTTAGCCTTTTTCTCTTTATAATTTTAAATAGCATCTCCAAATATCCAAATGTACCTTTCAAGTTCCTCTATTTTCTTCTGTCTAAAATTGCTTGGAACTATGAAAGGGAAAAACTTGCTGATCTGTGATTCCTGATGTGTTACTCATCTGGATTTTTTTTTCTTTTTTTTTTTTTTTTTTTCCCCCCCCACTC
Source organism: Egretta garzetta (assembly GCF_000687185.1). Classification (NCBI taxonomy): domain Eukaryota; kingdom Metazoa; phylum Chordata; class Aves; order Pelecaniformes; family Ardeidae; genus Egretta; species Egretta garzetta. The sequence continues at coordinate 743,694 of NW_009258383.1, forward strand.
CTGTCTCCCCTACTTCACATAGAATTATCAACGACTACAGCTGATGCATAAGGCATTTGCAAAGCACAATAAAATGAGGAAAGAATGTGAGAATGGAAAAGGTACTCTGGGATCAAGAGGTTTTGTTTTGTTTTTTCTTGTGGGTAAAAAGGGAATATTACTGTATGCTATTACATTTTCTCTGTCTCCTTGTTTTCAACCTGAGTAAAAACTTCCCCTTAGCATTTTATGCTTTAATTTTGGGGAAAGGAATTAAAACCTAGTCCTTGCACCCTTCCTTGTGCCCCAAAGACACATTCATTTTGAATATTAATTCACTTTTTCTGGCCAGCTAAACATTATTTCAGAATATCTTCTGACCAAATATGTGCTTAGCTGGAAAGTGGGAAATGCAGTCTTTTCAGGCAGAGGAGAGATTTGGGTGAAATTCTAAACCACCTTTGTTAGCGTGGCAAGCTATTCCTATGAATGAGATAGAATAGCTGGGAAATAATCACCTGATGAACCTTCATGTTCTCTCCATCCTACCTAGTGATTTATCTAGGCAGTTATGGCCTTGAAAGCCAATCCTGTCTCCCCTACTTCACATAGAATTATCAACGACTACAGCTGATGCATAAGGCATTTGCAAAGCACAATAAAATGAGGAAAGAATGTGAGAATGGAAAAGGTACTCTGGGATCAAGGGGTTTTGTTTTGTTTTTTCTTGTGGGTAAAAAGGGAATATTACTGTATGCTATTACATTTTCTCTGTCTCCTTGTTTTCAACCTGAGTAAAAACTTCCCCTTAGCATTTTATGCTTTAATTTTGGGGAAAGGAATTAAAACCTAGTCCTTGCACCCTTCCTTGTGCCCCAAAGACACATTCATTTTGAATATTAATTCACTTTTTCTGGCCAGCTAAACATTATTTCAGAATATCTTCTGACCAAATATGTGCTTAGCTGGAAAGTGGGAAATGCAGTCTTTTCAGGCAGAGGAGAGATTTGGGTGAAATTCTAAACCACCTTTGTTAGCGTGGCAAGCTATTCCTATGAATGAGATAGAATAGCTGGGAAATAATCACCTGATGAACCTTCATGTTCTCTCCATCCTACCTAGTGATTTATCTAGGCAGTTATGGCCTTGAAAGCCTTTTCACCTTGTCCATGTAATTGCCAGTGGGCCAGTTTCACTGTGTGGAACTCCTCATCCTTGACTGACATGGAAGTTTTCTTGGGTTTTGTTTCCCACAGGAACTGTGCTGGGTTTATATTACTTAGTTCATTTGCATTTGGGCTTAGTGTCACAAGCTGAAAGTGTTGAAGGCCTCTTAGATCAAATATTTGGGAAATTTTTTTGTAAGCTACAATATGAATCTTCATTTTTAGTAGACTCTGTCATTTGTCTGCCCTTCAGCTGCTATTTGAGTTTCCAGCTATCCGGACCGGAAGAAGTAGAAAAACGGGAATTGATGCTGTTCATGATGCAGTATTTGCATTTATTTGACAGGATTTGATCGTCATCTTCTGGGTCTCCTACTTGTAGCACAGGAGCAAGGACTGCCAGTGCCAGAACTTTATGTGGATAATGCCTTCACAGCTAGGTAATTCGTATTCTTGTCCTGTGGGGAGGTTGTATCTCTTGATACTGAGGACTTTGTTACATTGGCCTTATGCATGCTGATTTCTTGATCTCTAGGATGAAACAACTTTTTTGCAAAACTCACTTTTTTTTTTTTTTAATTATCTTTAAAAGTGCTGGTTTTATTTTGTGTTGTTTTACAGTGGAGGAGGTGGGAATTTTATTCTTTCAACTAGTCTGACTGGCTACGGTAGGCTTACTGGATCTGTAGTCCCAATGGTACAACATGGCTATGGCTTTTTTTATGCAATCAGGGATGACAGGTAAGGATATAATTTTATTTTGGGCATGGTTCTGTCCCTGTCAGAAAGGGAAAAGCGGCTAACAACTAGAAAGAGGAAAGGAAAAGACAGAAGAAACATGGCCGAGTGTGGCAGAAAAGGCTGAGGAGTGAGGTACCTGAGAATAGAGGCATTAATATTCTAGGTGAAGTGAGCACCAAGATACTGACAATAAGCAGAAAGAAAAGAGTAGGGAAGGTGAAAGAAGGGAGGAACAAAGACGTTAACTTACTTTAAAATAAGCTTTTTGGTTTTGGAGATCATTAAGTGTAACATGCAAAGGTGTTTTTTAAAAAGTGGCAATTGAGTGAGGTAGACAAGGTAGAGTACAGGTGAGCACAGTGTCCATCACTCTTGGCAGTGACACGCACATCTCTGGACTCAAACCAGACCTCTTTGAGTAACAAGGAGAAGCTAAACATTTGTCTTCTCTTCTCATAAAATGATAGGATTTGAAAAGATCCAACTTTGGCTTATTGAGCTTATGGACAAAAATTATTGCTGCTTTATTGAACCTAATAAACTACTTTGATTATAATGTGTTGAGATAACTTGCTGTTTTGTGATTTAGGTGTAATTAGGTTGACTTTTTCCTAAAGCTAAATAATGGATTGTGTGCAGATTTGATTCAGTTTGAGAATACAAACAGTCTATACTTTGATCTATGGCTCTGTTAAATAGAACTAGCTAAAGATCTCCCTTTTGTTAGGTAAATAGGAAAGCAGTGCTTTCTTCTCTGCAACTAGTTGAAGGTTTAAATATAATTCACCGTATTTTCAAATATAAACAGAAAAGTTAAGTCACTGTGCATGTAGAAACAGGTATTTAAATCAAAGTATTTAGTTTCAAGATCTGTCAAGGTCATTGCTTACTGAAGGTTCTAGGGATCAGAGTCCTTTTTGAATGTTGAGCCTGTATGTTCATGTGACAATTTTTGCTTCAGAATTTATGTCAATAATTTCACATTTCAGGGCAGTTTGTGTGACTTGTATCCTAGACCCTGACAATTAAGAGTGGTAACTTCATTGTTTTCTACCTCAATAGGATTGTTGCTACCTGTTCTTCTTGGAAATCATGTCCAGAGACTAATGCAGAAGTGCTGTGCAGAACTGTGTTCCAGTGTTTTCAGGACATGCTACAATTAACAGTTGCAGCTCAGCTGTAAGGTTGATAATGATGTAAAAGCCTTTGCAAGCTCATGAGTTACGTGTCGCACTTATAAATGCAATGTTACTCAAGAGTACTGTTATATTGAAGTTAAGACATGTAATGATCTGTGTTAAGTCTACCTATGTTTATGAGATTTACTGTGGTAACAGTACCCATTTGAGAGTAATGTAGCCATTTGCAACAACAATGCAAGCAGTAGTACCTTATCTATGTAGAACTATGCAATATTAAAATATGCCTCAACAATGCAAATGTACTTGAGAGACGGGGTGTTGGAAGTGGAGAATTTATGGGATATTTGTATTTATGATCTTAGTAGTAACACATAGAATACTTTGTAGTTTACTGATATTGTTTATGCCAGTGGAGCACTTAACTGCGTACTTAAGAATAATCACACTATCCTCTTAGGTGGTTATGCTTCCTGTTCATGGTGGTTTATGAAATAGAAGGGCTGCCTCCCTCAGGCCATATGTTATTTATAAGTTCTCTTTCATTTTTGCTATTGGGATTATACCAAATACATGCTGTATCCATGAATGGGGATGTTCCCACTACATTTGTAGTATGAGAGCACTACAATCTGAAGTACTTTGAAAATGGAGCTATCAGAGAAAGAAGTCAGCATAGGAGTTCCAAATTCCTCAGTTTTCATCTTCTAGTGAACTTGTGAACATCTGCTGCTTTACACCAATAATACCCAGTAAAAGTAAGTACTGAATGCAGTTTGCCATTCTCAGGATTTTAAGATTTAATTCCTCTGTTTGAGCAGCTTTGTATTTTCCTGTCTTAGAAATAAAATTCTTCTAAAAATCAGCTTTGTATTGATTGATTTATGGGTGAACTGTTTAATGTGCAGCAACTAAACTTTGTGAGAGAGAGATGGTCTTGGGGATGGATGAACTTGAAATAGAGATTCTAATGTACCCATTGTTTTTTCTCTACTTTCTGGAATTTTGAGAGAGATCAGAGATTATTATTTGTTTTACAGAAACAGCTACATCCTCAGCTAACTCTGTTGCATATTTTTTTCCACAGTAGCAAGAACAGAGTTTCTCTTTTTATTTCCTTCCTCAAAGCTTGACACTTCCCTGAGTAACAGGCCAGGGCGTGTTATACTGTGTCTTGTTGCTGCAGAAAACAGTCTCATTATTTCAGCCTTTGTCTTCCCTGCCTTCATTGGACTACTTGTATGTCCTCTCTCAATTAAATCCGACAACCATTTGTTGTTTAATGGTGGATTTGAGGTCTTCCAAAACTCACTACAGAATCACAGAATGGCAAGGGTTGGAAGGGACCTCAGGAGATCATGTAGTCCAACCCCCCTGCTAAAGCAGGGTCACCTGAGTAAGAATCCATTCCTGTTCTGGAGTGCTTACAATAACTTCTCGGAGGTAAATGACTTTCTGAAATACCTTGGTTAGTGAAGCGTGTGTCTTCATGGTGCTGTGATTTCGGTGAGATTGATTGGGATTTTGGTGCAAGTTATGCCTGATGGTTTTTATTCCTCCTCCCCCAAGTTCTCTCTGACAGTTACAACCCTCAGTTTCACCCCTCAGTTGGGTTAGTAAACAAGTGACAAGAACAGTTTGCTTTGAAGACTCATGTGAAACAGCCTGAAATCTGATAAAGGGTATAATTGTGCATTTATTTGCATTTATTTTCCACACACCTACCCCTGCCTCTCTGGGGATTTCTGGGAGCGTAGAAATCTTGGCAGAAATATGGAAAAAGGAAAACTATTTCAGCAGGTGTGTCACTGAGAAAATGTTATTCAATCACCAGCATAAGCAGAATTTCCTGTTCAGCCGGGACAGTCTGCGTGCCTTGCTTAGAGGAACTGAAGACAGAAGGGTATCCAGAGAGAACAAAATTAAATTCTGCGAGTTGTTAGAGCTACTTGTTATGTGCTGTGGATGCATGAATTCATGAGTGTGGTGCTCACTTCCATGTGAGGAGTAAAGCATTTTTGATTTAAAGTTGTTCTACTAAGTTTATGCTCTATGGACCATGTGGAACTAAAGCATAAAGTGTTAAATGAATTTTTTTTTTGTTTTTTTGTTTTTTGGTCTATGTGGATTTTGGAAAATGTGTAATCAGTGCAGAAGGTGCATAATGCAGTAGGGGCTCTGATTTTAGGTCAGGGTGGTTAAGCTTTGCAGTCCCCTTGTCATAGGACAGGCAGCCTTTGCTTTGAAGACAGACTAAAGCAGGGGGTTGCAGAAATTGGCTGCACCCATTAGCGCATTGGCAAGCAGAGAACAGGAGCCAGGTCTCTGCATCGGAGGGGCTGAGCCAGTTGCCATTCCCAAGAGGCTTCCTTTTTTTCCTGCTCTGGGTCACATGTGCATTTATTCAGGAGGAGTCACACCTGGAATGGTGCTTTGGGGCCATCTGTGTTGAGGATGCAAAACCAGGTTTTGCGCAGGTGGAAGAAGTGGGTTGAGTTCTTAAAGCAAATGTGCCTCAGCCAGTTGTAAGTTACAGGGCATAAGGAAACTACTTACAGAATTCTACCAAAACCAGCAGCAGTGAAACGTCTTTGATAGTCTCGGAGCAAAGACTGAACCAGCTCTACAGCTGCACTTCAGCAGCTGGTACTGCCTGCTGTCACACGTTGCATGGCCCACTTTGCACACTGACCAGCCAGGAGCTGCTGATGGGTCCCTTGCCCTACGCCCTTGCTGTTCAGGACCACAGCAATCTCATCAGCATTTTGGATGGTGGAGAGGCGGTGAGCTATCCCGGTGCAGGTGCGGCTTCTCTGGCTTTATCCAGCGCTTCCTGGACAAGCTGCACAATGAACAAACCAAAAGGTGAATTAAAACCAAGCACAGGAGCTGTTTCCACCTGTGTTGCCCCTAGTCTGTCATCTGTGATAGAGCAATGAGAGGGGTGATGTTTCTGTGGCCTCGCAGGTGAAGAACTGTTACCCCGATGCCTGGTTCAGATCCTTGCTTGTACATCTGGGGTGGGGGACAGAGGAGAGGCGGTGCGTGCTGGTGTGCATGCATTTGTATTTTCGCTTGTCCCAGATGTCAGGTCTGCTCCAGGGTCGCAGCCTGGCCCTTCCTTACTGCTGCAGGCAGGTCTTAGTAGGTCAGCTTTAGAAACTGTCCCTAACAAATTGGTCTGGCTCCTTTGACAAGCCATGTACTTTCTCACTTCCAGCAACACAGAAAACTGCTCCAAATTTCAGTTCTTCTCATTAAATAATTACAACTTAATCCCCCAAATAGTTCCATTATAAAACCAAGGTATAATCAAATAACATGCTGGATAATTTTGTATTCTAGTACTTAGTAAATACACTTTTAACTCCCTCTCCCCCTTGTTTTTTTTTATACTCTGAATGTTACAAATTCTTTAATGTCACCTGATGTTCTGGGCTCTGTGGCCACAAAGATGCCAAATGTTGTAATTAAATTATTCTGAAGATTGATAATACTGAATTGCTTTTGGGATGGGGGTGAGTACGGGTTTTTTTGTTGGTTGTTTTTTTTCCAAAACAAGAGCCTCCTGTTGGCCTCACTAGCCAACTTGCAAATCCCCATTCCCGTTTGCAAAGCTGAGGTACCTTTTCGCTTGGATATTCAGTGCAGAGGTAGCTTCATCTACCAGCGGTACGGGTTTTTTTGTTGGTTGTTTTTTTTTATAAAACAAGAGCCTCCTGTTGGCCTCACCAGCCAACTTGCAAATCCCCATTCCCTTTTGCAAAGCTGAGGTACCTTTTCGCTTTCGATATTCAGTGCAGAGGTAGCTTCATCTACCAGCAGGATTTGGGGCTGCTGTACGAGAGCTCGGGCAATAGCAACACATTGCTTCTGATCACCAGAGTGCTGGGTTCCTCTGTCCCCCACGTGTTCTGTATTTCTAGTACAGAAAGTAAGTGCAAGCCTAAACCTGGATTTGGACCTACTCCTGTGGAGTGTGACATTTGAGCTGCGTTTGCACTGAGTGACGAGTCTGGGGCTGCCCCTTTCCCAGTCATCAGGGCAAGTGTGGGTGAGGAGCCTATGTACCGTAGCTGAGCTGAGAAACCCATTTCTGAGTGTGTTTAACTGCAGAGCAAAGCCCGTGATGCTGAGCAAGAGCAGCGGCATTTATTTTGGGGTAGGGGACCAAGGTGCAGAGAAGCTGAGGGCAGGGTGGGAGAGGAAAGTTGTGACGTTGCTGGTAGCGAACCCAAGGCTCAGCTCAGCACCAAGCAGCCTGAGCAGTCAGCTCTTCTTTCACCACCCCAGTTCTCTATGAGACTCAGTCTGAGAGACATTGAGAGTGATTTAGGATGACTGAGAAGCCAAGCAAATTCAAAATCTCATCTGCCTCGTGCCCTATTTTAAAGCTGACACAAATTTACTCAAGAAATTTGATTCCAGCTCTGTGCTTCCCCTGGTTGTTACCTCCTGTGTGAACAAACATACATCTCTCATCTAAGGCATGAGGCTTTGCAGGGGAAACCCACCAACCTCCTAAGCCTGTGGGAATTTATTGACTGAGAAAGATTTGTCCTACCCTGTATTTTCCACGAGAGCGAGATTAGCTTCAGCCCATCAGTTCAGACAGCAGGCAGGAAGAGCCTTTGCTTGCTTTCACCTCCCAGCAGCTGCTCGGCGAACACGAGCAGATCAACTTCTGGGATTTATTTTTTTTTTCCCCCCAGCATAATTATTCACAACTAATGTAGAAACCTAAAACTGCTTTCCCCTCCAAGTTGCTATTTATTTTGCAGCAAAAAGATCCACTGTACCGGAGACTCAGCTTGTCACATCAGGCGCAACCGGGACGTAACAACCGGTATAAACAGGGAAAGGCAGAGAAGGAAGCAGGAACAAGATGGTGGGTTTCTGCCTGTTTTTCCAAGCCAGGTCTGTGGGTGCCTTTACACACCTGCCTAATGAGATGTTGAAAAAAGAGGGTGAGACCAGCGCTCCTCGGGTTGCCTTACCACTTTCCCTTTGCTTTCCCTTAGCTGACGGGAAGTACCCAGCCTCTTGGTCAGTATTTCCTGCACGTCTGTTGCTCTGTGCTCTTCCATCTAGACTGACTTGCCTGAGTACCAGTACCACCCAGGTTATTTTGCTAACAGGCGCTTCTCCTGCAGAGATGAAGACCTCTCCCATTCAGGCATCTGCAGCAGCTGCTACCACCTCCTAGCTCTCTGCTTGTCCTTTGAGTCTTCTGGGACACCCCCCCTGTTCAGTAAGTCATGGAAATTTTAATACTTTTAACCCATATTTACTTAGGAAAGCATGAATAGGCACTGTGGGGTTTTTCCCCAATTGCAAGTTGGAAATGAGGGCCCAATTACCTTTGGTAGTAACTCAGTGAAGAAATGAATATTGACTTCCTTTGCTGCACTGACAATCTCCTCACGTGACACCTCCCGACTGTTAGCCCGACATGCAATGTTTTCAGCGATGCTGCAGTCAAACAGCATTGATTCTTGTGAGATGACACCAATCTGAGCTCTCAGCTACTGGGTATTTAGTGTCTTTGCATTTTGGTCATCCAGGGGCTAAAAAGTCAGAAATAGTATATTTTAATCATAGCACTTTATAGATGGCTGTGTCTTGTTTGTGGTTTGGTCGGGTTTTTTTAAATTCAACATAAAGGCCTTTAGCAGACAGGGCACTCGGGCCACTTCATGCCCTGAGTCTGTTAACTTAGGCACTTACATGCATGGCAGCAGAGACGGGGAGGTGAGCGTGAAAGCCTAGTTATGTTTGCAGTCAGTACGATAACAGCAGCCGTCTCTATGATCCTTGAAAAGCACCAGCTGTATGAAGCCACTGCATCGCACCCCCCTTGTTTATCACCCTAACTAAAAGAGCCAGTACAGCTCCGCTTTCTCTGCCATCTTCCTATCAGTACTAGAGGCATTTGGTACTATGCTGGTGACAGAAAGGTCTGTTCCAGAAACCAGTAGGAGATGTATACCACAAAGTCTTTCCACAGCTACTGCCCTTAGCAGCAGCTTTATCCCATCTCCGTTACGCTGGTCTGGGAGGCAGATGTCCTTGGCTTTCAAATGGCAGTAATGGGGGACAGTAATGGACAGTAGCCCCTAATCCCATAACTGAATATCATCCTTGTACATCAGTGAGAAAAATTCATCTGCAGCCACTTGGTCACATAAGACGAGTTAATGTGTAAAACTCTATATATCAGCACTTGAACTCCTACTCTCCTCCCGCTGTACCTTATCTGGACATTCGCAGCCACAAGTACAAGTTTGACTGTCTCCGTTGTGCAGAGACTTGTTCTGTCTAAATTAAAACATCGGTCCACATTTCTGCTTTATCCTACTGACTTCTGTCTAAAGCAGAACTAATGAACTGTGGACTAAATCATCATCCTGTTCCTGCAGGTGCACTGGGGCATCAGGCGCCCGGAGCCCAGATCATCTTTTCGTTCTGTTTATGCAGCACCGGCGTTGCGGAGAGCCCTAGCCCAGGGCTTGGATTCGTCAGTCCAATGATCAACCAAAAAATAGGCTAAATGTTTCTGTCTTTACAAGAAAAATTGTGTTTGTGTGCAGTGAGACTAGGGACCCCTTTGTAAGGAATATCTTGTCTTGCCAGCTGTTTTCTGTGTGGGTTGATGAGGTGAATCTGTCGTCTTATTCTCAGAATGAAAGAGAAGCAGTTAAATGATTAAGCACTGAATAAGTATTTTTTACAGTCTTGGAAAAAGAAATCTCATAGTTCAAGGCCACTCTCTCATTGAAAGCATCAGGAACGAAATGCAAACTCCAGGGAGAAGCAGCCAAAAGGCCACTCCAGCACCCCCATCTGACAAGGGGCTATCGGTACGAATAGCAAGGAGGCTATTGGTACTTCAGGCTGAACTTCAGCTGGAGCTGCAGCTGACAGTGTTGTCTTCCATACAGAGTTAGGACTGCGGTTGGAGGCAGGTATCTGGGTTTGGGAAGCCTGGTTGTCTCATTTTTCTCTGACTTTTAGAGGAAAGATCCAAATCCTCTGAGCTGAAGTCCTGACTATAGATGAAATGTGGATGTAAGTGAAGAAACAGCTGAAATGAGATCACTTTATTTGGCAAGTACAAAATTGTCTTAGGAATGCATAGACATCTATCTGCAGCATCCAGATGCTTCAAGATCCAAGAAGAGCTTTTCAGGGTTTTTTCATCTTCCCTTAGTTTTTACATGCTAGGTGATGATGCAATGAAGTTCAGTGGCTACTCCAAGCACTGCTGCTGTTAAATTTCCAACAATCCACCCTTACAATAATTAAACTAAACCTCAGTGATACCAGTAGGCTCTGGTCAGGCCAGCATAGCAACTTCTCTCCATTGGACCTTGTTCTAGTAACTTTGAATGGCACGGGAAACTCAGAAATTTTACTTTCCTTCTACTTTCCCCATGATTGCATAGAGAATATGGAAAACCCATGTGTTCCTGCCCTTAATTTTCAAAACTATTACAAGAAAATGTATTTGAAACACTGACAAAAGTGAATAGTTGCACTAGCAAAGATGTAATGAGATTATTTATGAGAAAAAAACCCCAACAAATAAATTGTATTAATAGAGTAAGCATGTGTCATGTACCTGCAATTTACGCTTTGATGTGGAACACTTAACCATTTCTCCACTGAGTGGATCATAAAAACCTCCCAAGCAGCGTCAGAAGAACAGTGCTCTTTCCACAGCCACTGCTTCCAACAAGAGCCAGAGTTTGTCCTTTTTCTGCGTTCACGTTCAAACCTCAGAGCACTTTGGCCTCTGGTGGGGTTGGGTAGTTTAATGCCACATCATTGAATGTTGTGCTTCCACCAAATATTTTCTGATCTGAAACAGTAAAGTTAGTTAGGTCCATTTTTTAGGCTAATGCAATAGATCACAAAAGACTATGAAAAGCATTCATAAAAGAGATTGGTGGGAGTTCTTCCAAAGGATCAGACTTTTTTTCCCCCCAGGAATTAATATGTAGTGAGAAGCTATTGTGAAAACACAAATTCTCTCCCAAATGTGCTACTCTGCAGGCATATTTTAAATAAAATTATGTTCCATAAACACAAATTCTGACAGCTTCCTTTACATCAACTCTTAAGGAAGATTACATTTTCAAAAGTAACAATAACTCTAGGTGGCTGACTTCTGCCTGCTTTGCAGGGATCTCGTTCATACTCTTCACATATTCTTTGCTGATTTTTTTTTTCATTTTTGTCCTTAAAGATACTGAAAAATAATCTACTATTTTTGATCTGCACACAGAATCAATCCTTCTACTTAAGGATCTTTTCTAATTAATTTACTATAAAATATAATGATATATGTAATGTGGATATATGCCTATGCAAGAAGAAAAACAGTTCATATGAATGTGTATATATAAAATGTAAATATAGTCATATGCAAATGACCAATCAATATAACAGCTCAAATGTATGATACTTCATAAGTCTTCATAGCTATTTTCCTTTATTATGTGTGTGTGTATATATATGTGCATATATACATAATAAACACAAGGTTTATAATATATACATGATAGTCTTCTGGAACGTTCTGTCCTCTTTGTTGTAGGACAGGCCACACGCACCCATATGCTCATCTACATTGTTGGTTACTGAAGTGTGTGACAATCTGTTATGGACAACTTGCAAATAAGTTATCCCTCAAAAATTTCTGCTCAAATGTTAGAGGCCTAGTTAGATGTTCAAGATCCATACTCAGGTAGCTCCATGCAAGAAAGTTTTGAAAAATGATCTCGGCTACATTAACCTGATTTCCACTGGCTCTTAAAGAAGGGACCTCTGGAGATCATCCACTCCAATCCCCTGCTAAAGCAGGCTCACCTAGAGCAGGTTGCACAGGACATCATCTAGGCAGGCTTTGAATATCTCCAGAGAAGGAGATTCCACGGCCCCCCTGGGCAGCCTGTTCCAGCGCTCTGTCACCCTCAAGGTAAAGAAGTTCTTCCTCATATTCAACTGAAACCTCTTTTATGTTTCAGTTTGTGCCCATTGCCCCTTGTCTTGTCACTGGGCACCACTGAGAAGAGTCTGTCTTCGTTCTCATGACATCCACCCTTAAGATATTTGTATGTGTTGATGAGATCCCCTCTCAGTCTTCTCCAGGCTAAACAAGCCCAGCTCCCTCAGCCTTTCCTCGTAGGGGAGGTGCTCCAGTCCCCTAATCATCCTTGTAGCCCTCCTCTGGACTCTCTCTGGGAGTTCCTCATCTTTCTTGAACCGGGGAGCCCAGAACTGGACACAGTACTCCAGGTGGGGTCTCACCAGGGCAAGGTAGTAGGGGAGGATAACCTCCCCTTGGCCTGCTGGCCACGCTCCTCTTAATGCACCCCAGGATACCATTGGCCTTCTTGGCAACAAGGGCACACTGCTGGCTCATGGTGAGCTTGTCATCCACCAGGACTCCCAGGATGTTTCACCATGAGGTTTTAGCAGGAGAAGACACAAAGCAAAGCTTAACCTTAATTTGGTTGGATGAGTCAGATGTGAATAGGCTCACACAGTACTTGTTCTTAGTAGCTATGATGTGGGTGGGAGGAAAAAAAAAAGAAAACCAGAGTTGAAATAAATGAGAGGAGTATGCTGTGCTGTGCATAAACACCATGCTTGCCTACAGGCTTCTCTCCTTCCTCGCTGTAGCTATCTATGGAGGGTACTCTTCAAACAGCAGGAACAAGTGGGCAGCTGACATCTTGGCTTTGGCATAGTCTGGAGTGAAAGTGCTTTGTCCTAATGCCATTGCACCAAATACAGCAGCTGAAAAAAAACCTCTGTAAAGATAGAAAGGAGAAAAATAGATGGACATTGATGTGGCAAAGGCAAGGAAAGCTTTTATAGGCAGATTAGGGGCTTCAGGTAAATACTCCTTAGTAAGGCTGAGGTAGGGTAAGAGCTGTCTACTGCAAACTCTGTGACTTTTTTTCTCATTGAGAAAATGAGTAATTTGTTTGTCGGGAGGAGAGTAGCACTCTAAGCTTTCCCTTCCTTGCCCACTTGTCTGGATTTACTGGAAAGGGATGTGTTGATTTCTCTTTCTGTTCTTAATGCATGAGGTGTGGTAGGATGTACAGTTCCTTGAGCTCAGTTTCTTCATCCATAAGATTAGAAGGTATTAGTTGTGGGGCAGCCTGAGGATTATGGAGAAATTTGCCATTCCTCGTTTCCTTTGGATGTCCCAGTCTTCCAGGCACAATCAAACCCTTGAGTTCAGGAGAAAAAGGCAAAAGGCAAATGGGAGATGAGAGAGAGAGATGAAATCTGTGATGAGCGTTGCACAGGACATCATCTAGGCAGGCTTTGAATATCTCCAGAGAAGGAGATTCCACGGCCCCCCTGGGCAGCCTGTTCCAGCGCTCTGTCACCCTCAAGGTAAAGAAGTTCTTCCTCATATTCAACTGAAACCTCTTTTATGTTTCAGTTTGTGCCCATTGCCCCTTGTCTTGTCACTGGGCACCACTGAGAAGAGTCTGTCTTCGTTCTCATGACATCCACCCTTAAGATATTTGTATGTGTTGATGAGATCCCCTCTCAGTCTTCTCCAGGCTAAACAAGCCCAGCTCCCTCAGCCTTTCCTCGTAGGGGAGGTGCTCCAGTCCCCTAATCATCCTTGTAGCCCTCCTCTGGACTCTCTCTGGGAGTTCCTCATCTTTCTTGAACCGGGGAGCCCAGAACTGGACACAGTACTCCAGGTGGGGTCTCACCAGGGCAAGGTAGTAGGGGAGGATAACCTCCCCTTGGCCTGCTGGCCACGCTCCTCTTAATGCACCCCAGGATACCATTGGCCTTCTTGGCAACAAGGGCACACTGCTGGCTCATGGTGAGCTTGTCATCCACCAGGACTCCCAGGATGTTTCACCATGAGGTTTTAGCAGGAGAAGACACAAAGCAAAGCTTAACCTTAATTTGGTTGGATGAGTCAGATGTGAATAGGCTCACACAGTACTTGTTCTTAGTAGCTATGATGTGGGTGGGAGGAAAAAAAAAAGAAAACCAGAGTTGAAATAAATGAGAGGAGTATGCTGTGCTGTGCATAAACACCATGCTTGCCTACAGGCTTCTCTCCTTCCTCGCTGTAGCTATCTATGGAGGGTACTCTTCAAACAGCAGGAACAAGTGGGCAGCTGACATCTTGGCTTTGGCATAGTCTGGAGTGAAAGTGCTTTGTCCTAATGCCATTGCACCAAATACAGCAGCTGAAAAAAAACCTCTGTAAAGATAGAAAGGAGAAAAATAGATGGACATTGATGTGGCAAAGGCAAGGAAAGCTTTTATAGGCAGATTAGGGGCTTCAGGTAAATACTCCTTAGTAAGGCTGAGGTAGGGTAAGAGCTGTCTACTGCAAACTCTGTGACTTTTTTTCTCATTGAGAAAATGAGTAATTTGTTTGTCGGGAGGAGAGTAGCACTCTAAGCTTTCCCTTCCTTGCCCACTTGTCTGGATTTACTGGAAAGGGATGTGTTGATTTCTCTTTCTGTTCTTAATGCATGAGGTGTGGTAGGATGTACAGTTCCTTGAGCTCAGTTTCTTCATCCATAAGATTAGAAGGTATTAGTTGTGGGGCAGCCTGAGGATTATGGAGAAATTTGCCATTCCTCGTTTCCTTTGGATGTCCCAGTCTTCCAGGCACAATCAAACCCTTGAGTTCAGGAGAAAAAGGCAAAAGGCAAATGGGAGATGAGAGAGAGAGATGAAATCTGTGATGAGCAAAGGGCAGTAGGAGAGGCGATACAGGAGGAGAAGGGATTCACTTGAATGCACAGGGAAAGGGAAGGTAATGCTGATATTTGAGAAGGGGTTGGTGTAATCATGGTAAGAAGCAGCTTGAGCTTCAGCAGCATTTTTTGCCAGGCAAGAGTGTGGCAAATGCTGAAAGCAAGCTTGGGACGTGCATGGTGCCAGTCAGTGAGAACAACTCACTGGGAGCACTTGGAGAAACTTTTTTCAGCTCTGGCTGGGCAATTTCCAGATTGGGTGTTTGCCAAACCTTTCTTCTGCTCTCCACCTCTCTCGTTCCAGGGCTTATAATTTCCTCACCTTGGTTTCACTCATTGCTTGCGCCACTTACCTTTTAATCTTGTCCACCTACGCTCCCAGCTAAGCCATGTGATTCTGTTGTTAAAGAAATGTTGTTGGCCATGAAAACAAGGAATGGCTTTGCTTCGTCTGTCTTCACGTTGCCTTCCTTTTACCCTGGGCAACGTGATGACAAGGGAAATTGTAGGTAGGTAGCTAAACACAGCCCTAAAAGCACCACTTATTCTGGATTTGTGATAGTGTAAAGAAGGAAGGGGAATGTAAGGGTGATGAATGGAAGACAGAAGTAGTTACGGATTTTTTCATTGCTATACTCCATGATTTCATGATACCTACAGAAAAATCAAACATATTCTCCCACAGGGACAAAAAGAACAGAACAAAGAGATACTGACAGAAGCACATCTTTAAATTCTCTAGATAGGCATCAAACCTAAACCAAGTGCATAATAGCTTGTGTAAAGGCTAAAGTAAATCCAAAGATGCCTTCTTTACAGACTTTCTGTAACAGAAAAAACATACAATCACGATCATATTGTGCATTCATTTGTAGCAATCAAGAATGTGAAGAGTATCCTATAATTCAAAGGAAATCACAAGTCCTTATGTCCTGTTTTCCAACCACAACACCTTAGTATTTTAAAGTAAAATAATCTCCAGCTCTTTGTAATATCCTAACCTAAGGCATCATCATTCCTGTACGGTTCATTTTCCTCTCTGTCTGCAAAAACTGATGAGACTATTGGGATAGAAGAAGAAATTGCTCTAACTCTAAATATTTTGAGTACGTACAATTTGTATTGTCTTCACCTCATACATTCATTAAAATTATTTTCAAAATTATAATACAGTTGCAATTCAAAGTTTCAGCTAATTGATAGATGAGGAAAATCACCGAGAACCTTAGAATTTCTACAAAGCAGAAATGACCGCAATAGAACAAATCTTTGTGCTTTATCTTACATTGAACTAAAGCAAGTGACAATTCATGAGGTTTCATATGATCTGCAAGAGTATTTTAATAAAATAGCAGAGCTAACAAAACCAGACGCTGCTATGCAGGTTCACCCTTCTGGTTCCTTTCTCAGGAAAATCCCACTGATTTTTATAGGAATCTTACCTAAACATACAGGTAAAACCTGACTCTTGGTTTGTTAAGCAATAGATTCCCTCAGAAGAAAGGGCTTGTGATTATAAGAATTAATAAAGGCTTTTGTTTCCAGAATTACAGCAGTCAACAGCAACATCATGGAGAATTTGGAGAAAAAAAAAAAAAAACAAAAAACAAACAAAGTCATTCAGAACATTACCTTTAGAACATTACCTAAAATGTTAAGAACATTAGCTTGAAGGGAAAGATAATCTATATTTTTTTTATGTCAAAATTGAGTTTGGAATGAAAGATTTTATGACAGACATAAATTGTGATTCAGTTTATTGGTGTTAATTTATGTTCATTTTAAAAAGGGATATTTCAATACCTTTTTTTAAAGAGGCATGCTTTTACCTATAGAATGCTTGCACACTTTGTCCATAACATAAGCTCAAATTTTCTTCCCTGAGTCAAAGTAACAACAGTTTGTGTATTTTCTATGGCTTCTGAAGCAGTCTGTATTGGAGAGCAGGTATTCATCAGCAGAGAAACAAGATTATATGGAAATTTTGAAACATTTTCTGATAAACAGAACAACTGCAATAGAAGTATGTCTACAATACTGTTGAAAGTGTGTTTGCAACATTTGGAGACATGCTGCTGTTAAATATATCCCGTTAGTGTGGATTATAGCAGTGAAGTTGAGACAGCATACATTTTAGCGCAGGCCAGCGATGGGATTTTATTTTCCAGTGGGCTTGTGTAAGCTGTCATGAGGGTGATGCCATGCAGCTGTCATTGCTGTGGGAGCCCAGTCAGGGCAAGCTGAACAAGCCCACATCACCTGCAAAGGCATTTGGAACTGCAGGGTAAACAGTTATGCACCAGTTGTCCACAGTTGTAAAGGCAACTGGTGATTTTGAACTCACCCATAAAAAAATTATCTTTCCCAGGTTGCATTCTCAGCATTTTTGGAATACCAGGAGTCTTTCAAAACCACTAAAGGAGAAACTCAAAACCATCGGCCATTCCTAAAAATGTAGAGAGAGATTCTCCTGGCCCATATGACAGCTTGGCACATCTAAGTCCTGTTAAACTTATATCTTTGAAAATCTTCTTGGCTTGCCACAGAAGAAAAAATAGTAGAAGTTTTCCCAAATGATTAATGATGGTAGATACCCAATTTGGATTGAAAACTAGTGGAAGCTCATGCCTTAATTTTCTTAATGTTCCCCAAATATTAAAGGGATTTACTTGTTGTTAATTGATATCGTCAGCAAATCTTTTCATAACAACAGTTGATTTAGTCTTGATCAAGAACCCAGCAAATCAAAACTCAAAATGTAAAGTATCTTGGAAAGTGATTTTTTAAAGTATATTCATGGATCACTCTACTCATTCCAGCTCATAATTTACTTCCAATGTTCTCAGCTTATGAGAAAAGAAAATTAAAATTTATCCACCGTCTAGAAAGTCGCCCAGGACCTGGGACTCAGGCTCAATTCTTTCTCATGTACTGTCTCCCACGTAAGATTTGTACGCACTGGAATCCCACTACCTGCACAGAAGCCCCCCTGGCATCTGTACCACCACAAATCGTGTGCTCGTGGGTTGTACCAGGAGCTAATTAACTCCATTAGGTAGGTGTATGACAAATTCTGCTGCTCACAAGGAAGGCATGAGATACATTTAATCTCTTAGCTAAGTTGTTTCTGCACTACCTTTCAATGAGAGTAGTTTATTTTTCTCTCTCCTGTGTGAAGCTGGCATTTCTCCATAGGCAGTTTTCCAGGAAGAACCCCTCTTTTAAAGAGAAGAGTAGATTTTTACCTAGAGCTCAAAATAAATGCTTGGGACTTGTTTTCCTTCAGGTTTGCTTGATATGTTGAGAGTGAAACATTTTGCTGAATTACTATGGAAATACATATGTTTTAAATTTTGCCAGAAACCTGGGATCTGCAAAAAATTGTTTTGATTAATATAATCTGTCAAAACCAGATATTCAGGTCACCACCTAACAGCCATGTAACTGTTCTTACAAATAGTCTCCAAGGAAGTTGGCACGAGATAATGATAATCAGCTGCAAATAACTTGGCTATAAGAAAACTTTAAAGTATTTCAGTGCATAAGAATGAACTCAACAAGGTTACTTGTTTGGCAAAACTTTATGAGTAATTAGTGTCAGTATTTTGAATTTTTTCTTGATTAGCCTTTCATGTAAAGACGAACAGGTGTTTTTTTTTCAACACATACATTCTTTTAAAAATAAATCTCTTTTAACTTCCTATTTTAATGTATAACAAAACACCTCTAGGCTTGTGAATCATCAGCCTTTACTGTAGGTGTAGAAAACAGCTTGGAAGAAAATATGACTCAGCCTTCAACTCAGTAAGAAAGAGGGAAAACCTAACAGCTCTAAACATAGGAGCTAACCTGCAAAAACTTAACCGTACCCATGCATTTTGCAGACCCTTCTTTCTACGTCATTACTTCTACACAATAAGTGGAATAAATGCTTAGACAATCTACAAATAAGAAACACGACAGACTAAGTAACATGAGGGATGAGATGTTGAAATAATTAAATAACATGGAAAAACTAACATAACTGCATGTAAATATTACTGAGCTCCTCTACAAAGACAAACATTATGGTGTCTTGATGTCTGTATTACTGATAAGAGTAGTTTTACTGACAGGTCAAGTGAATTTTTTTCTCTGCAAAGCCAATTTAAATACACTTTGAGGCCGAGAAGATTTAGAGTTGTCTCACCAATAACTTTTAATGAATTTGTTCTTCTTAGAAGCAAGATTGTTTTGGACCATTTCTTTGTTTTTCCGGCAGCCAACCTGTGGGCTCACAGAGGTTTCCAAGTTTCATTTCTAGTCCTTGCGTTACCCTCTCTTGCATTTTCCCAACCACTGTTATTAGCCGAGGCGGTTGAGTAGCCAGCGCAATCGTTGTGTGATCTGAAGAGAGACATAGAAAATAGATAACAACTTTGGCCAGATCATACAGTGATTGCCCTGGATACTTACTTCAAAAGAGTGTTGTGAGACTTTATTAAATTCAAGTTGTGCTGTAAGCCTCAGCTAAAAACTGCTGTAGAATTCATGATAAATAAAAGATGAGTTAATTCCCCCAAATTCTCTTGACTCTTTGTTATATCTTTACTGGGAAAAAATGTTACTCATTTACGTGTGTCAGGGAACAACATCTGCGGATGCCTTGTGATTTGACATTGCAATGAATCATTGCTATGTAGATTTATAGCAAAATGCCTGGCAGGCAAAACCAAGAGGAATTACCTTTCCTTTTATTTTAGTGTGAAAAGGGCTAGGTGTAAATACCCCAAACCATTTTCTAATCAGCCTGGAGGCACAGAAATGCCTCTGGGAAACTTTCCTAATACAGATCATGGAAAGCGAGAATAAGATTTGCTGTGCCCAGACTCCTCGGCACGACTGACCACAGGGTAATGGGAGGGATGCAAAGGGCAAAAGAGAAGATCACACAGAGGCTGTGCTGCTTGGGGTGTGTCAAAACCCCAGTCCCCACAAAGTACAGCCTGTCCTGAGACAGCACGTCTTGGGAAGTGAGAAAACAGTTCTCCTCAACGTTATGAAATGGAGTTACACCCTCCCTGTTTGCTGCCACGCTCACATTTTCCTTTGAAGCAGATTCCCAGGCTCCTGCTTCCCTTCTCAGCTGAGAGAGGAGGGAACAAAAATCAGAGCAAGGGATTGCAGGGCACGGTCAGCTACGCTGTCACCGTGGTGTTTTCCTGCATCCTTGTTACTGATGGTTTCTATACTGTGCCTATATATATGTTCTGTATATGTACAGACAACTGCAAGGTGAGAGAAAGAGAAGGTATGTGACAGGTAGAAGAGAGGGGCTTTGAAAGAAAACAAGCTGGAAAGAAATGAAGAAAAGGGAAAAAAGCAGGGAAAGAATAGGGAAACCGAATGCACGCTCAGCACAGGTATGAGGGACCCAGGACTTTTAAAATGTTTAGTATGTGCTGAATGCTACAGACTATTTGAGAACATAAATTAATAACTCATGTTTTCAATGTTCAGCTTCATATATTTGCTCTATCGCCATTTTGTCGGAACAATACAACAATGCAGACTTTTACTTCTTTGAGGAGTGTATTCTTGATCCATCACCAATGTCCCTACCAAGCAACCATGTGTAGTACAATATAAAAAAAAAAGATAAAAACATCACTGAACCCACCTTTCCTGCCATTTCGAGGTGGTTTTTTTTTTTTTTTTTTTTTGCACATTCAGAGAGCATCTTCACTGGAATCATTCCTGTTACAGCAATCATTGGGACGAGGGCTAAAGGCAGAAGAGTCAGCTGCTGGCCATGGATCAATGCCAGAACAATCCCAGTCCCAAGATCAGCTACATGTGGGGCAATTTGTGCCAGTCTGGAACCTGTAGCCTGGAAAAGAATGAAACTGTTGTAAATTATTCAGCTTTATTTGAAAACTAGACAGGAAATATTTGTTACCTCGACAGTTGAGAGCTGTTCACCAGAGGATATCTGAAAGTGCTTAATTTGGTCTAGATGTTCTGCAGAACTGGGTGCTTTCTTTTTTGAAAAACCATTCTGTTGTACAGAACATTTCCTCAGGTGTTCTGTATCTTATCTAGTCTTCCTCCTCTGTTTCTGTTTATTCACTCAGACTCAAAATCCTTGTTTTCAGGTTTTGCCCAAGAAAACACAATGACAGTTCATATATCTCATATTTTTTACGCGTAGAACCATGACTTCAAACTTGCCACATCTCCTGAAACATGGCATCTCCTAACTTGGAGACCAAGATGACCATTCTTTCTCTCTGACCACTTTTAAGCATGTGAACAAACACAGTGCTGCAGTGAGAGCAATCCTCATGTTGAGGCATACACTTAAGCATTTTGTTAATATTTGTAACATTTAGCATAGAAACAAAATACTCTCTAGACATCTAAGCAGGTTGGATAAATAACTTCAAATAAACAGACTCCTTGGATGACTCATATACGTTAGTGATAACAGGACTGAACATTAGTGTGAACTAAAAGCAAAGATAGATATATATATAACTACATATTTTACCTACTATTATGATATTAAATTTCTATGTGACACCAAAAATACTATTTAATAAAAATACTTAATAAATAGTATTATAATATTTAATAAATAATAACAGCTTCCAGATGACAGTGTGTGCAGGATTTCAACCTATGCAATCCAGCCTGTAACTTACTCCTTGCTAAACTAGATATGAAAAATGCCAGTGCTTGTTACCTACTTCTTTCACTTGTGAGACATCATTAACAAGTCTTGTAATTAATGCACCAGTGCTATTTTTGGGATCATCAAACCAGCTAATCTCCTCCAACATGAAATAGAGCTATTATCATCTTAAAAGCTTTACTCTGCACATCACCTAATTAAGCTCCATAAGAGAACTTAATCACTTTGGATTACAGCTGCATGACACACACGATGTGCTGTTCTTTACATGGAGCCATAAATACAATAGACCTAAAAGTTTAATAAAGATAAGGGAACACAAAATTCAAATCTAGGTGCTATGTTAACAATCCATATATCCTTTCTGCAAGAGCACAAACACCACATTATTCATGTTAAGCGTACTTTTTACAAGAAATTTTTGCTCGTGAATTCAACACGATTTTATGATCAGCTACTCACTAAATAGGAACACCAAGGAATCTGCCATTTAGGGACAATTACTTGGATGTATAACATGCATCTCCAAAGACTGCTGACTAAGCAATACACTTTCTCCTGTTATAAAGCTAAAAATACATCTTAATTCTCTGTCAGTTAAAAGTACTGTGAAATCTGTAAGCCTGCTGTGAAGTGTTTCAGAAGTATGAGCACTGCTGCAGAATATCTGTGGTGTCTGAGAAGACATATGTAAAGGGATATGCAGTGCTAGGAGATTGCTCAAGACTACCTCTTCATCATCTGAATGTCACTGTTTTCAGGGAAAAAAAATCTTGTCCGTCATATACTTTTGTGTATCTTTAGCAATCCAGATTAATTGGTCAGAGGGAGCAGTGACTCTAAAGTACTTACTTGAAAACTAAAATGTCTGAATTAAAAGCACAACATTTGTCTTATTTAAACCCAGGAAGTAAAAATAAAATATTCACTTCTTTCCTCCAGATTTGCCAAATATCAAACCCAAAATATCATTATCATGAAACAATCTAAGTATTTGTATTACTTTATACACACATAATTCTTATTAACAGTGTGGTATTTTTGTGTAATAACTGTTCCTAAGGTTATTGTAAGAGCTTTTGTATTTCTTACCTTTAGTGTATAAATGCATAGCCTTTAGACATCAACAAACACGCTACATTTTGATTTCTTGGGGGTTTATTGCAGGCAAAGCATTGCTTTTAAGCACAGTAAAGTACTGTATTCTTAAACACAGTGAGAAAAAAGATGCAAACCAAACATCTTCAATGAGGCTGTAGGCTGACATAGCCAGATGGCTGCTTTGGCATTTCATGATACACAGAACACACCACAAGTGTTGGTGTTAATATATCAAATCCTCCCAGGTGCCACTGCTGTAGGGCCTGATACTTGAACATGATACCAGGTGGAAACAATTTTCACACCAGAGTGAGAAAAGTTAATATAATGACATTACTTGACTCCTCAGACCATGAAAATGTCTCTGTTACCTTTAGGGTCTTTCAAGCCATTCCTCCAGGGATCTGTTGAGATTCAGCATGGTCTTAGAGACCTCGCTTTCCTCCTGGGCTAGTCAAAAAAGTCTCATGGGACTTAATTTCCATATAAACCAGAAAGAAGGGGCATCTGGGCTTCCAGTGAAAGGGGTTAACGAAAGGGAAGCTGATGAGGCTCAGGTTGGCTCTGGGAACTTCTCAAGGAGGAAATGACCCTCTGTGGAGACCAGGAAAACATCACTCAGCTTTGTGGACTGAAGAAGTGGTGGGGTTGTGCCTGTTTGGAAACCTCATCTTTGGTCCAAGACTTGTTGATGCATCAGACTAGCATGGTTGGGACAGGCTACTGCCTGTAGGGAGTGAAAGGCAAGGGAGAGATGTATTCAGTCTCACATTGCTCTTCTTTCTACTACCTCAGGGATCACATGCGCACCTACAGCTGGGTGTAAAATTTTATAAAAATTCAGGGAAGGATTGAATTTACACTGTGGATTGATAATAAGGTACTAAATACCAACATTTCCTTAAAATACTTGGTAAATTTAAAAAAAATTACTCACTAGGAAAAGCAACTGGCAAGAAATGGCAGCAAAACTGGGGCAAAAATACCTGAGTTAGTTGCAGCTGTGCTGAAATACAAACTGGAAGTGCTGGCAAACCCATAGGGCAGGTACCAGTGCCAGCTGGGCCTCCCAGGTAGGGCTTACCAGTTTACACGGGTACACCACATGCACTGCAGCAGAGCAGGGCTGCTGAGCCGCTCGCCACGGCACTACCTCCAGGAAGCAGCTAATGGCAACCATCACATGATGGTGATAAGGCCAGTTATGCACCCCATTGGGATCCCTGCCATCCTTGTCACTGCTTAGCAACTAAAGACTGCAGTGCTTGGATTTTGGGATGAGTAT
The DNA here is from genome assembly GCF_000687185.1 of Egretta garzetta. Taxonomy (NCBI): domain Eukaryota; kingdom Metazoa; phylum Chordata; class Aves; order Pelecaniformes; family Ardeidae; genus Egretta; species Egretta garzetta. Next base: position 767,537 of record NW_009258383.1, read on the forward strand.
TTTAAAGTTTTCACTCTGCTGTGGAGTGTACTTCTGCTGGTAGCAGAGCCCTGTTCCTACCCCTGACCCCTACCAAGGCTGTCCTTGGACCCGTGCCTGCTACATAGCAGCAGCCACCAGTTCAGTGAGTGCAGCCGGTGAGATATCCAGGTCCTGTAACCTTCACTAGTAATTATTTCTGGATCATAGCTTATATATGGAGTTATCTGACCATGAAAGCTGACCTTAATTTCAGATTCAGCCTCCTAGAGTATAGCCTACTTCTTCTGGGTGCTCTGATTTTATTAAATAATCTAAATTAGTCCATTTCTTGTTGAACTAAGATTTTTTTTTTCTTTGAAGTTTACACATCTGAAGTGATTTTACATGTCTTGTGAATGAAGGCTTCATTGGTATTTTGGCAAGATAAAATCAGTAATACATGTAGTGAACAACCTACATCAGTAAATTATTATTGCGTTTTACACCTGCAAAATGCTGAGGCATGTTTCAGTCTCTAGAATAGCATTTCTGGAGTCACTGGCTGAAGATTATTGCATGCTAAACAATGACTAATTAGTGAGAGAGAAATATGGAAACTGTTCCTAATATGATGTGTTATATTTTACAGACCCATTCTTTTTTTAGACTGAGACTCAGCGATAAACAGACTTTTATTGGGTTTTTTCCATATGTTAACAAAAAAAGCCCAATTTACGTTGTATGGACAATTTGCTTTGTTATGAAAATAATTTTCCATTTAAAGCTTCCTTGCACTTATTTATCTCAGCAGTGGATAAATGAATATTAAAGATGTGTCATCTTCAAGCCATCATCATACTTTTATAGATGGTAAAAAAAATCATAGTTCATGAAGCAAGGAGATCATCTAGCTTTGGTTTCACCAAGTTCGTAGCACAATAAAGATAATGCTCCTAAGTTTGGATAGCACAAATATGTTTTATAAGGCTTGAGATCTTCAAGGTCTCTAAGTTTTTAAAATAGATCTTTCAGGATGTTTTTTGTTGTTGCATTGTGTTTGCAGTTTTTGGATGTTAAGTAACAACTGTTAAATGAAATTTAATTTGCCTTAGTAAAAATTTATTTACTGTTTTCTCATAGTGCCTCCACTTCACCTGGTTTTATACCTTGGGACACAGCAATAAAATTTACAATGCAATTACTTAAATTTTCTAACACAGATTTTTTTATAAATCTTATTACACCTGAAGATATTTTTAAAAGTTTTGAGAGTACACTAAAGTAATGTAATGTAAATGAAAGGAAGGACCTTATTCCTACTTTTTCCCAATATAGATCTTCTCTCCTTTGTCAGCTTATTTTCGATGTTGGACTGATTTGGGGGAAACTGCTGAAAAATTGCAGCTGCATAGCATGCTCCCCTTCCCTCAGGGATGTTTCCTGTTACCCTTTGCATGAAAAGCTGAAGTAACACCAACATAATACTCTTTTCCCAAACAGTTCTTTGGAAGGTAACACCTCATGTACTATTACAAAAAATCTAAGATTGGCTATTTCAGTACCTTTCATGTTATATACTACAGATTGACTGGCTGTAAAAAATGCTCTGGTAAATGCAGATGTTGCTGTGTTTTCATTTTTTCCTTTTTATTGTTTTGTGGTGAAACTGTGAAAAACATGAGAAAACAAGACTGAGATCTTCATCCCAAAACAGTCAAAACATGAATCTGAGGTTCAGTTTCCAGGGCATATTTGATTCTAAACTCATTCAGATTCCTCTAGCAGACAGGTAATATAATCTTACAATTAATAATCTTACAGTTAATAATCTTAAGTTGTCTTCTACAACCCATGCAAGTAACATGACCATATATTCTTTCTTGGTGTGGCATATGAGTACCATATAGCATATGGGCACATAAGTATACATAGACACACATACTTGTACTCTCACACTCAGTTTGTCCCTCTCCTGCATGGTGAAAACCACAATAATATCCTGTGCTTTGTCAATATTAATACCTTTCCAACAAAATAGTGTGTTCTGACAGAAAATGTTAGAAAATTTCCACCAGGACAAATAAAATGTTGCTTGCTTGAGAATGTAACTTCATTTTCTAACACCATAAATTCAGGTTTACTGAAATTCTCTCTATAAAGAAAAGTCTGTTCAGAAGCGTTATCTCACGTCCCTTTCACCCTGTTGCTTTATGTCACATAATATCTTCTGAAAGGCTATGACTGAGCAGACATGGGCAAGACAGTGCAAGGATGGGGTTGGGGGTCAGACTAGATGACCTTTAGGGGCCCCTTACAACCCAAAACATTCTATGATTCTATGATCACCTTTCAAGCCCGCTCTGCTCATGCTGACACATTGTTTCCTCTAAAGGGGTAAGGAAGGGTGAAGCACATTCGGAGAGGTCACAGGAAAACCTCTCCTCATTCACATCAGTAGAGCTGATCTGCTTGAGGATGTGCAGTTTGCACCGTTGCCCTGCGAGACATTGAGCAGACACTTTGCCTTCCCCATAGCAAGGAGCTTTGCTTGTTCCTCGCCTTTGCAGCGCAAACTGAAAAAAAAGTGTCATCTTATTGGTTTATCATAAAAGTAATCAGGAAATAATGATAAAAGGTAATGCATACAATGAAGATTTTTACTACTTTGTTTTATACTCACCCCTATAATGTCTGCAATGACTGAAAATATGGGCTGCAAGGCCCTACTGATAATTGTGCATAAAGTTCCAATAACAAAGTACAGCCATTCAGCTTTATTCAACTCCATAATTATAAAAAATGAAACTGGAGGCATGCTTTTATCCTAAAATAAAAGGATTCCATCAGGATAAATAAAATACATTAACGGAGAGAAATGAAGGATGTGTATATTCTTTGTAATATGCTCCTTATCCCATATTCCATGTCGAGAAACTCCAAATTAACTGATCATTAAAGACCATATTAACTAACTGCAGAAATTCTTACTGTTACTCAGTACCCATTATTAATAGCATGAAAGAAAAAGGAAAGGACCAATGAATGCTATATAAGCTCTCATTTCTCCCAACAATAACAATCTGAGCCTTTCCCCAAAAGGATTAGTCATAAATCCCATTTACCCTTCGTGGGATTATCCAGAAAAAGAAATTGCGTATTTAAACCACATTTTGTATTTGATGGTATTGAATATTAAAAGAATTGCTACTTATTCATTGCTGAATATGATCTCTTGCAAGTTTAGGTCATTAGCCAGCCTGATAATTATATCTTAATTTTCAGGAATTTATTTGCTAACACAGACATTCTGGACAATAGATAGCAAAACTTTTAGACAAAAATAGTAATTATTCTCTATTTGGGGTGTGTAATTTGAGGTATATGACTAGTTACCTGGTTTCATTTTTGTTCTATAATCAAATGAACTAACTTGCTACTTAAGCTATTCCCATACTCGGGTAATGTTTCATACTATTGCTCAGATGATAAACTATTTCAAGTATCACAACAAAAAAAATAATTTTAGCTTTGGGGGAAAAGACTGTTTCCACAGAACTCTTGTGTGATTTTGTCAATTTATGAGTCTTTAACCAGACACATTGGCTGCCTCAGCACTTTTTGTTAAGAAGCTACTCCCTCTTGAGTGGGATCATGTTCCTTTCTTATCCCATTAGTTATGGAAAACACACGCAGGTAAGAATATGGAGACACTCACAAGCTGAAAGGCTTTTACATCAAGTTAATCATTCTGTATTCTGAACCTTTTTATGCTTTTCTCGGTGGGTTGTCTTTTCTGTCCAGTCAGTATTGATCCCTTCCATGCTTCCTCTGAGACAGCTGCCGCATTACCTTCTTCCTGTAGCTGATCCTCTGTTCCTGATGCCTGAAATAAAACACAATATGATGTTAAAAATTTTTTATGGCCATCGAGAGAGACCTTGACAGGCTACAGAGGTGGGCCCATGTGAACATCACGAAGTTCAGCAAGGCCAAGTGCAAGGTTCTGCACATGGATACAGGCTGGGCGATAAGTGGATTGAGAGCAGCCCTGCGGAAGAAGGACTTGGGGGTGTCGGTGGAAGAAAAACTGAATATGACCCAGGAATGTGCCCTTGCAGCCCAGAAAGCCAATTGCATCCTGAGCTGCATCAAAAGAAGCGTGACCAGCAGGTCAAGGGAGGTGATTCTCCCACTCTACTCTGCTCTTGTCAGACCACATCTGGAGTACTGCGTTCAGCTCTGGGGCCCCCAGCATAAGAAAGGTGTGGACCTGCTCGAGGGGGGCCGGAGGAGGGCCATGAAGATGATCAGGGGGCTGGAGCACCTCCCCTATGAGGACAGCCTGAGAGAGCTGGGGTTGCTTAGTCTAGAGAAGAGAAGGCTCTGGGGAGACCTTATAGCAGCCTTCCAGTACTTAAAGGGGGCCTACAGAAAAGATGGGGAGGGGTTCCTTATCAGGGAGTGTAGTGATAGGTTGAGGAGCATTGGTTTTAAACTGAAAGAGGGTAGATTTAGTTTAGATATCAGGAAGAAATTATTTAGTGCAAGGGTGGTGAGACACTGGAACATGTTGCCCAGAGAAGCTGTGGATGTCCTATCCTGGGAAGTGTTCACAGCCCAGTTGCATAAGGCTTTGAGCAATCTGATCTGGTGGAGGGTACCCCTGACCATGGCAGGATGGGTTGGAACTAGATGATCTTTAAGGTCCCTTCCAATCCAAACCATTCTATGATTCTGTATTATCTTGTACTTTCAAATGATGATAAATTCTACATAAAAGCAACAGTAATTCCTGTTAAGTAAATGGAAGATTGATAAGAACTGAGTAATTTTACAAAGACCAATCAAGTGCTGAAGTTCCATTAAGTCCTCTCTATACTCAGTGAAAAACTTGCCAAAACGAAAACATACAGGAGGGTCAACTAAGTTAACTGAAGAGACCAGAAAGCCTCTTTAAAATGTGAAAATGATATAAAAGGGCCTTAATGTAAAAAAGAATCAGAAAGTCAACAAGAGGGACTTTCAGCATGAGGAGGGAGCCGTGAAGAATAGGAGTGAGACTTCCAGCTGCTTCGAAGTTAAGGCCTGAGAGAAACCGCTTGAGAAGTTCAGGAAACAGCTTGAGAAATAATAAAAATATTCAGGATGGACCGTGTCTGAATGACAAAACTTTGGGAGCCTGAGTCACCAAGATGCTAGTGATTTGCAAAAGTACTTGCGTAAAAGAGTTTGGGTTTTCAAAATGAGGGTGGGAGGCACTGGAATAGCTGACTTGAGCATGGTGTGGAGTCTCCATCCTTGGAGGTATTCCAAACCCAACAGGACATGGCCCTGAGCAACCCGCTCTGACCTCAGAGTCCATCCTGCGTTCAGCGGGGTTTGGACTAGGTGAGCTACTGAGGTCCCCTCCAACCTGAGCTGTTTTATAATTTTATGATTGGAAAAGTAGTTTGAGAATTGATCAGCTCCAGAACTTTATTTTTGCCACAGTCTTCATTTTTACCTCCTCACATACTTTATTTTTAATGTCGTACTTTTAAAGAAACTTTTTTGCTTAGAAGTCCTGTAATGCACAAATTTGAATTACGCTTGCATATTTTACTTAATATAAAGTCTTCTTAATATGAAGTTGAGCTCTCTTCAGGAAAGCTTTTTTCCCCTAGAGTTTCTCTACTGAGAAAACACTACAAAGCTGGAGGTACTTTTGGTAGCACTTCAGTCCAGTTAGGTCAATAGCACACAAAAGCAAGAGGAGGACAGATGAATGCTTGGCACACAACAGCTTAGCTTCCTCTTGCTTAACATCAGCAATCAGTGCTAGTCTAGTCTGAGCAAGTCTTTCTGGCATGCTCTGCCAGAAATGTCAACAAGGAGATTCATCTCACCATACGACATATTTTAAAGATGGGCAGGGGAGGTGAGAGGTTAAGTAACTTGTTTAAACTAGATGTTTTGTGTTGCAGCAGTTAATTGGGATGCCACCAAATGTATCGCAATCAGCCATTGTCTGCCCTCCTGTCTCTGGGATTCACTTTACAAGGCATGGGTTGGGAGGAAGATCCCCGAGTGTGCCAGCTAGTGGAGTTTCACAGGGTAGCGTGAGTGATCAGGAGTTAGGACTAGTGGACAGAGAGAACGTAGATTCTGTTGCCTGATTCTTCCAGACACAGACCTGCACAGTGTTGTGATGGTTTTGGCTGGGGTAGGGTTAATTTTCTTCACAGTAGCTGGTACAGGGCTATGTTTTGATTTTGTGCTGAGAACAGCCTTGACAACACAGGGATGTTTTTGCTACTGCTGAGCAGTAACTACAGAGCCAAGGCCTTTTCTGCCTCTCACCCCACCCCACCAGCGAGCAGGCTGGGGTGGGGCACAAGAAGCTGGGAGGGGACACAGCCGGGACAGCTGACCCCAACTGACCAAAGGGATGTCCCCCACCATATGATGTCATGCTCAGTGTATAAAGCTGGGGGAAGAAGAAGGAAGGGGGGGTCATTTGGAGTGATAGCATTTTATCTTGCCACATAACAGATACGCGTGATGGAGCCCTGTTTTCCTGGGGATGGCTGAGCACCTGCCTGCCCATGGGAAGCAGGGAATCAATTCCTTGCTTTGCTTTGCTTGTGTGTGCGGCTCTTGCTTTCCCTATTCAACTGTCTTTATCTCAACCCACGAGTTTTGTCACTTTTACTCTTCTGGTTCTCTCCCACCACCCCACCGGGGGGGAGTAAGTGAGCGGCTGGGTGGGGCTTAGTCGCCGGCTGGGGTTAAACCATGACAAGTGGGTAGAGTAAGGTACTTCTCCTGAGGCAGAGTAGCGCATGAAGGCAAAATGCTTTTTCAAGATATGTCCATAGATAAGCTGTGATCACTGCTGAAATGTTTACGCAATGGAGGTAATTTGTGTTCACCCAGAGGATAAGCATAGCTGCATAGTGAGAGGGAGAAACAGAGGGAGGAAAAAAAGCCAAAGAATATGATTGATTCAGCCTGAGGAATAGGTGGAACTAATCTGTAAAGGGTTCATACACTTGCTTAGAGACGACAACAAGAAATACAGGATTGGCTGTTTTTTTCAATTGTCTAGGTGGTTTAAAAGTTATGTCTAGATGGCAGTCAACAAGTAGCAGCTGCTCTTGAAGACAGCCCTGAGCTGGTTTTGAATTACTTTGCTGGGTGTTAATGCCCATATGGATCCCCAAACCTGCTTGGGAATATTTAGCTCTTAGCCCATGTTGAGCTCTCTCCACTGCTCCAAAGACTAAAGCTTGCTTGGGAAAGTCTGCTACAGTTTAGTCCTACCCATAACTTCATTAACTGAATTCCATGGGCACTTACTAAAACATTTCATCACTGGGAAGTCTGCCTGATCAGATAGAGCTAGTGCTGGCAAATTTCAAAACAGATTGTTAATGTATTTATTTTTTAAAGCATCTCATTATTCATCCCCATTTAGAGTTCCCAATCTTTGTATGAACAGTGAGTATTTGCCAAATTCAGGCTTACCTTAGACTCTTTAGGGGTGTCTCCTTCTTGCAGCTCTTTAAATGAACAAGCAATACTGCCTTGTCCAGTGCTGCCTGCACAACTGATTCACTCTCAGTATCCAAAGCTGATGTTGCCTCATCAAGCAGAAGAATTTTAGGATTGCGAACCAGAGCTCGGGCAATTGCTACTCTTTGCTTCTGGCCTCTGCTCAGCTGTGCCCCTCTTTCTCCAACCACCGTTTCAAACTTCTACAAGACAACCACACACATTTCCAAAACACTCAGTGGCACAGTCCTTTCGCCAAAGAAAGGCAGTGTAAAGAAAAGGCAGCATCTTCTCCTTCCTCTAAAACACCACGGGATAAACACCCACTTGGATATACCGGCCTAATCATTTGTGTCCCTGGAATTCTAATAGCTCTTCAAATGCACACCAACTCAGATTAACATCGTTCTCAGAAGTCACGAGGAAGCTCTGCATAGCTCTGCTTATCCAGAGCTCCAGGCATAGCTTCCTCTGTTTATGAGAATCCCTTCTAAGGAAGTCTTTGGCACAAGAAGGTTTAGGAGAAATTATTTCAGCAGG
>NW_009258383.1:775711-791301 GCF_000687185.1 Egretta garzetta
CACGTGCCTTTTTAGGGGAGACTTCACTGTGTCGTTGGAACCAGGGCAGCGAGGCCAGAACTAGACTTCCAACAACGGTGACACACAGAGCAGTCACCTCCCTTGAGGTATCTTACCGTGCCTTCCTTGGGATCGTAGAATCTCTGGATGAGCTGAACAGTTGTACTTTTCCCACAGCCACTTCCACCAACCAGGGCCACTGTCTGGCCACAACTAACCTTGAGATTCAAGCCCTTCAGTACCTGTGCATGTGAGAAAGGCAACCAAAACCATAGCAGTATGCAAAAACATCAGTGTAAATTTGAAGAAACTCTAAAGACTACAGTAGAATTTTGCAAGAGAGCTCTAGCTAGCAAAGGGAAAGAACATGTGAAACTGTGGAAGGGCTGACATGGAGTTTATAGAGTTTTACCTCACTATGAAGAGATTCTTCCTTCTGCTCATCCCTTCAAAATGTGGCATTTCACATCTACTGCAAAAGCAAAGGTCTGCTTTCCATGTAAACTTACTGCTCAGTCTCAGAGAGGTGGTGAAGTTGCCACACAGCAATCACCGCAGTTGTAGAGGAAACGAACTTTTCTTTCCCTCTTACACTGCTGTTGGCCTATGGGAGCTTTTCCCTGTAGCTTTCTCTAAAACTTCAAGAAGCAGAGAGACAGTTGTAAACCTCTGTGTAATGAGATGAAGGGGAACCTTTTCTTGGATACTTCCTTTTCAGCTAACAAGGAGAAACAATTTATAGTTTTGGTTTTGCATATTTATAGAAAACATTGCATTATTTCATTGTGAGTAACTGAGTAGGAACCCATCATGAGGAGTTACGTAGCTTAAAAGAAATGGGAGAGATGACATTCCATTAAATATTTGTCAGGACTATTCTTGTTTCAAAAGAACAAGGTAAAGCAAGCATTCTTTTTTTTTTTTTTCAGTAGTACTAAAACCTCTGAAAAATTGCCATTTTTATCAAGAGTATTTTGAATTGTGACATTCAGGTGATGTCAAAATGAGCAAGTATGAACTGAGACAACCTAGTTTAAACCCGTAAGCTCTCTTAGAACTTAATCAAGTCTTTGTTTTGCAAGTTTTCACATGGTAATATACTTAATACAGTGTTAGATATTTACATGGAAGCTGGCCCTGGGAATAAGATAAAAGCTAAGACTCTGATCCAAAACCTTAAGATGCAAATGGAAACATTTCACTGATTTCAGTCAGCTTTGGGCCAAATAATTTTTCCCTCAATGAAGTGAGAAGTATGAAATATCTCCATGGTATTTTCTTACACATAAACATGCAAAATAAAAAGTGCTAAAAGGTAGGATGGGCCTATCTGAGGACATTATTTAGGTTTTTATCTCCATCCTACCACAAACTAATGTTAGAGAAGATGCCTAGGTAGTCTGAACCCTGCTAAAATACAGCTGTGATAACAGCAAGCCTGGCAGTCATCGCATGCAAACACCTGCTCCGTGTCTTGGGCAGGTTTTGCACCCCTTTCCCAGAGAACTGATGAAAATCCCAGAGCAGGACTGAGTGCCAGGATCAAAAGTGTTAATTTCCAACCTTTTGTAAAACCAGCTATAAATCCAGTGAAAAAAGTTTTCATGCAAACAATATGCAGGATAATGAAATTCCCTGATGGTACAAAACTGAGAGGATCAGTACAGAGAACCAGTGAGAGGACCAGGACAAAAGCAAACCAAAATATTTTACAGAATTAGATACATGATGTAGGAGGGCAGTAATAAGAGAAGTAGATGAACCATAACTATGTAAAATAAAAGACAACCAGTGAAATGGCAAACCTATACTGTATGAGAAAACAAAAAGAACTTCATTTAGGACATGGAACTGTTGGAGTAGGTCCAGAGGAGGGCTACTAAAATGATCTGAGGGCTGGAGCACCTCTCTTATGAGGACAGGCTGAGAGAGTTGGGGTTGTTCAGCCTGGAAAAGAGAAGGCTGCGGGGAGACCTGATTGCAGCCTTTCAGTACTTAAAGGGGGCCGATAGGAAAGATGGGGACAATCTTTTTAGTAGGGCCAGCTGTGACAGGACAAGGGGGATGGTTTTAAACTGAAGCAGGATAGGTTTAGACTGGATATAAGGAAGAAATTCTTTACAATGAGGGTGGTAGAACACTGGAACAGGTTGCCCAGAGAGGTAGTGGAGGCCCCATCCCTGGAAACATTCAAGGCCAGGTTGGATGGGGCTCTGAGCAACCTGATCTAGTTAGCAGTGTCCCTGCTCCTGCAGGGGGGCTGGACTAGCTGACCTCTAGGGGTCCCTTCCAACCCAAAACATTCTATGATTCTATGATTCTATAATTCGGTTGTCCTAGCAAAATGCCACCTTAGATTGTGGTTTATTTCTATAAACAGCACAGGAAAGTAAACCCGTGGGAGGGAAGTACTAAAGCAAGTGTTCAGGGCTGGTATGGTAACAAATTAGTATATAAGAACTATGCATACACTTTGTTGGAAAGAGGTGTCCAGTCCTCAGACAGTCGAGCAGTAGGATAGCCTCCCTGCAGCAATAGAGTTACAAAGCCTACCTGGTTTTAGGACGGATCCTTTACACTTATTAGCAAGGGAATTAGATGATACATTTGCTTAGTATGATAGCAGGACCAGGTTCCGGTAACATAGGAGGTCCTTCCCACTTCAGGGTCAGGAGGAAAGACCTACATCACATTTAGCGCACCCATGGCAGGAAGCGGCTGGCAAATGGTGTTTTAAGGATGAGTAGGAAAAAGAGGTGATGAGAGATATGAGGGTGATGAACAGCACTGGGTAACCAAAGAAAGATGCCGGGGTAAACTGGGAAGTGAGGTGTAGATGCTCAAAGGACTTCTTTCAGCCTCCTGAGCCGGGCAGCAGTGGCAGCTGGAGCACACAGGGGATGGTATGTGTTTTCTGTGGATGACACAATTGCCATTGAACTTTGCGTTTGGAAAAGCTCCTGCCAGAATTTGTGATCATGCTGATTATCTTTAGATAAAAGATCAAAAAGAGGCAGGAATGATGTTCCATAGTATAATACAAATAAACACATGTGCATGACCTTGGTTTGTGACCATAGTGTTATACCTGTCTTTTTTTGCCACATGCCTGTCTTTTTTGCTTACAACTCTCACTGGACTTATGAGGCCTGTAAGACTGTATTCTCTTCAGGAAAGGGATGGTATTACTGCACGTTTTATAATGCTTTTTGAAGCTAATAAAAAAGTAGAGAAAAGAAAAAAATCAGCAGCAAAGATATTAAAAAACTGAGAATCTTTAGTCACTATTATAAAAAATGCTAACATTGTTAACTTTATTCTGTCCTTTCTATTTCCTTTCTCTGTCCTCCAAATGCTACCATAGTTCCAACTGCTGCCAGAACATCCTCTGCAACAGCTCCTGCTCTTGCATATACAGTTAGCTCTTTGTTACTGAATGCAGACATTATCTGTGTAGGAGCAAAATATTTTAACTCTCCCATTCAAACAAAATCAGAATGAGCTCGGGTGTTGTTCTGATGTCCAAGAATTCTTAACTTATTGTACCGAATTTCCTATCTACTTTGTTCTATTATGAAGATTTATAAAAGAATCCACATTTGAGTCCCAAGGCAGAAATTTGATGAAGGGCATCATGACAATGTCTGCATTGTTCAAAATATATTAACTAGAAAAATGCATGTTATCTGCTGCCAAAAAATGAGGTTGGATTTTCAGTTCTTCTATACTTTCATCATTTTTGGAAGCTAGAGGAGCTGACTAAGATCCCTTACGCTTAGAAATACTTGCACCACCTCTGTCAGGCAATTCTGGTTTGTGTCAGGACAATTAGTTGCCTGACAAGCACGGGGACATTCATGCTCCCAACACTCAGCAGGCTACAGGTGAAATTATAGCAGAGTACTCATGTGCTGTGAAGTATTAGGCACTGCACATTTTAAATAGGGTTGGGATTTTCATCTTAGCTGGAAGGGCAAGGCTGGCCAGTGCCCCTGAAACTCAGTAGCCAGTTGGCACTCGACACCCTCATGCCCCTTTGACAGTCCTAGCCAAAAGCAATTATATTTCTATAGATGAGGTCTATTTCTCTCTCAGAGTAGTCTGCATTCACTTCTCGTGTGCTGTTTTGAGTAAGTTATTGGGAGCTGAGCAAATGGCAAAGGGACGATCAGGAGCAGAGTTCCCGGTGTGCCGGCTGCCCGGCTGTGTTTGCCCGCATCCTTGTGCTGTCCGCGGGGGTAATGCCCCCCTCGCCTTGGGGTCAGAGCCCCCAGACAGGCCCGAACACTGGAAACCTGAACTCTGGCAGGTTCATGCCAGAACTTACTGTTGGTTACCTGTGATGACCTCAGCTGTGCTGTTTTACTTCATTTCTGTATTTATTTATTTTTACTGATGGTACTCGGTTATTTTTGGTGTAGTTGTCGTAGAGCCCAGAGAAGGCAGCAAAGGTACTGCTTATTTACCCTTTCATAGACTCATAGAATCATTTAGGTTGGAAAAGACCTTTACAATCAAGTCCAACCATTAACCTAACCCTGCCATCCCACCACTAAACCATGCCCCTAAGCACCTCGTCTACCCATCTTTTAAATGCCTCCAGGGATGGGCACTCGACCACTTCCCTGGGCAGCCCATTCCAATGCTTGACAAAACTTTCACTGAAAAAAATTTTTCCTAATGTCCATGCTAAAACTCCCCTGCTGCAACCTGAGGCCATTTCCCCTCATCCGATCGCCCGCTGATTTTTCGTATGAGGCCATGTTATACTGACATAAACTTTGCAGCAGGATAGCTGCACCAATGGTGGAGGCACTGCACGTCTTCAGCTGTACCAGTGTCACCATGCCCCTATTCACACCTTTCTGCATGTGAGCAGGGTCTAAATTCACTAATAGCCAGACTGAATTTTCGAGTCACAGGGCATGGAGCAGCATTCTGCAACATCTCTGCTCCTCAGGCTTCATTTAAATGATCCATAAATAATAGCATAGCTTACAGAGGAGTTTAATACGATAAAATAGCAATGCTCTGAGGGAAGTATTACAGCTGATTTTCAGTAATTAGAATTAACAGTCAGTTGGCAATTAACTGATATTTAATACTTACTTGACAAGTCTGGTGTTGAGTTCGCCCACATCATTTGCATCAAACCATCTGATCTCCTGTCTCATTCCAGCATGAAAAACTTCTTGTCTGATTCTTTTTATTTGCTGGCCAGCAGTCAGTGTCCAAAATGAAACTTGAATGTAGGCAGCAAGAACACCACCAGCTCCTATTCCAGAATAATAACATGCACATCTGAAAGGAAACAAAAGGATTGGAAACGGAATTAATGCTACTCCAAGGAGGCTAGCGGCCATTTCTCTTTCTTCAGTATAATGAATATTTTTTAAGTTCTTCCACAATAAAATTTCAGTTGTTATCCTTTGCTAACTTGTTATACAACTTCCACAAAGTAACACAAAAAATTTAATTTAAAAGGTAGTGGCTCAAAATACGTGAAAACATAGATTAAAAAACCCCAAGCTTATAATGACATATTTACTCTTAGAAACACTTCATACAATGAATGAAATTTAAGACAGGAATTTTAAAAATACTTACATGATGTAAAACCAAGAGTAAGTTATATTTCAGGATATCCACTTTAGTTTAATGAGGGAAAGATATAGGCATTGAATTTGAATTGTTTGCATGATACCATCATTTAACTGTTTTGTTTAATCGTCTTTGAGAAATGTTAGTTTGGTTTTAAAAAATGTGTACACTCCACACATACAAAAAAAAAAAAGAAAAAGAAGTAAGGAAAGTTATTCTAAGTACTTTTGTCATAAATGAATGCCAAAGATTACTTATTCATGACTGTAATTAAACAAAATATATCATATTTAAAATGAAATATATTAGTACTCTAATGAATAACTTAAAATTAAATGAGTAGCTGAATGATGTTCTTAATCATTGGCAGCATAACAGAAAAGCTACAAAAAACAAAACTGCGCAACAACGAGAATTTATACATTTGTTCAAATGTTTACTTCATACTAAAACACAACAGAATGAATTTAACTTTTGTTCAAAATCCTTGTTAATTATGGTTATTTTGTAATATCATTAGTAACAATTAATTGGAAAATAAAAATATATGACAATGTGAATTATTTGCTCAATGACAATTGTTAGGAAAGGCATAGCTCTGATTTTGCCAGCTTTTTGCATGACAAATATACCCAATGTTTATGTTCAGATTCCAGTTCCAGAATTGAGCCACATCATTTTTATATCAATAATCCTTAGTTTTTAAGCTACGCAGTGGGGTTTGTACAACAAGAGCAGAACGTGCCATCTGTGATTTCATAACCTCTTCAAGGAGCAGGCCATCCCAGCTTGCTGACAAAACCAATACCCTCCTCCGAGGCTGAACAAAAAGTCTGGGGGTTTCTTTCCATTTCAGAAAGGGGCGTGAAAGAAAGAGGAGCTAGGACGTAAAAAAAAAGTGGAAACAGAAGGAAAACTTGAAAAGGGCAAAGGATGACAAAAGAAGAGATATAGGTGGACAGAGAGAGAAAAAGGAACAACTCCCTCCAACCATAAACCTGCAACCTGCTCAGACGATGACACCGCATGTCCCCACAGCCAGTCTCTGAAAATAACTAGTGCTTAACAGCTCAGAAGACTGTGAAAAAACATTATTAGACTAACATGAAACAGCTTGTCAGTGAGACAGTGTAATCGGACCAACTGTCACATCCCAGGCCCTATTTCAATTTTATCCAATAGGAAAAAGTTAAAAATACATGACTATAGTAAGTTCTTGGCCTAATTTATATATTTTTAGCTATGAGCTCTGCAGATTTGTTGGGCATATAAAAAGTATGTATTTTATCAGTTTTAAATTTGGTGTCGCTCAACTTCACTGCCTGTTCTTTGTCCTCATAGAAGAAAAGGCCACCAAAGAGTTCTTGATTTCCCTTCCCAATGGCAATCATTATTATTACTTGGGTGACCTTTAGGTGGCTATTCCTCTCTGTTTGTAGTGGCCAAAACTAAATGAAAACTGAAAACATGGAAATATAATGGAGACTCCATCATGCATGACTTCGTCATCATCTCATTTTGGTTTATTTCTGATAGAGTACAAGGTGTTTGTCTTTAAGGGATGTCTTTCATAATTTCAATTCTTATCAATAAGAAAGGGAGTAGCTTCTCCGAGTTACAAGAAACTTCATTTCACTTTCTTCCATAAAACTGGATCCAAACTTCACTAGCTGATGGAGTTATGTAAAAACAGTTTCCACAGTTTTCACACAACTACTAGGGTCTCCTAGGTACTGTCCTTTAAAAAGTTTATATACTAATAGAAAAAACGTGGTTCAGAGATTGTAAATAATTAGTTGACTTTGCTAACATATTTGGTGTCATTTAATTAGGGAGAACACAAAGTAGTTTTAGGGCTTTGCATGGGATCAGTTCCAACATTTGAGGGAATTTGTCAGGCATCAGTCAAAACATTTGCGATTTTGATGAAAATGAGAAAGCCCAAGAGCAGGAAATGGGGAATCTCTGTAGAAACCCTTGCAGGGCTGGCACAGCACTTGTTCAACTGCAAAAGACCCCCGCTCCCAGGACCCTCTCAGGACCAGATGAGTGGCAGCCGTTCATGCACTGGACTCTGCCTTACTCTCTTATGGTGGCTACCTACTGAGAGAGGAAGGAAAGCAGCTGAGAAAAGGAAAAAATGGTGAACAGGAAAGTTGTGGCAGGAAGAAAAGAAGCCAGCTTGCCAGGCAGGCAGGGCTGGCAGTGAAATGGGAGCTGAAGAGTGCAAGGGGAGGATGAAGAAGGAAGGATGTGGGCAAGGAGGAAGAGCAGGAGCACAGATCGAGAGAAATGTATGAGAACTGCCATGGGAGGAGAACAAGCTATCCTGACACACGAGAAAGGGAGGAATAACCCTCCCTCTGAGCTTCTGGCAGAGAGGCTGTAGGTTTGCTGGAGCCATCTGGCAGAGACTGGGATTAGAGTGGGAAAACACAAGGTGGCCCTGACTCATACAATGGTGTTAGCCTAAAGACATAACAAAACCTGAATTCCTTCAGTTGCATTAAATATTTATAGTGAAATTAATCTTGGGCTACATATTAGAATAATCTTTAGAGGACAATTGCTTGAGATCTCTATTACAAGAAAAGAATTGCCATGACCTGAATGACAATTTTCCTATTAGCTGGTCATTTCTTCCTCCAACTCTCCTGTCAGAGCGTAAGAAAGAGCTTCTCAAGAAAGATTTCTCAAAGAGAAGGTTGGAGAAAACCTTGTTGATTATTTTTATTAAATCACGTGATAATAATTTCCTTCTGTAAATTCCTATACCAACAATGCTGAATGAAGATTAAGAGCAGTCAGCTACCTAGCACCCTGCCTAGCCCCTGACTATGTGTAAGGGAACTGGAGCTATGCAACACATTATGAAGCATTTTCTGAAACCAGAAGTGAACATTTTATCCGTAATATAATAAACAGTTTAATAATTAAATTCAGCTGCTCTACATTCACTAGCCTGAATTCCACATTTCAAATACAATATTTTCTCAGGAATGTGTGCTGATTTTATGGATATTTATAAAAACAATGCACTGGAGCTATAAAACTCACCTTATTTAATTATACTCTGAAGTACTTCACAAATGTAGGTTCATAAGTAAGTGAAGTTCAGAAAATTAATGAATATGGTATTAGGAGGTTCCTTCCAATTCTCAAGGGGCCACATTTTTATTTATTTCTTGTTTCCAGAAGCTAAAGGTGTAAATAAATTGTATAAGGGTTCATCTACATGTGAAGCTAATCAGCAATGAGCAATTCTAGAAAGTGCATATTGCACTTTAATTTCAGATAAATGTGCCTTGTTCTGATTTGGCTCTGCAGTAAGAAGTGATCATAACATTTCAGAATTAGACACTGCACTTTATATTTACACTTGATTTAAACTTAGATTAGTTTTCCGGTGCACATACTGCTTAGTAGAAATCAAACAATGGGACAGAGGTGGCAACACTTAAGGGTTTGACTCTTTTGGGGATTCTTTGAGGAATATCATTATACCTCTGTGCACCAGTAGCAGTGATTCTTCTCCAAATAAATGGTTTTTAATGAAGCGCATTTGGCTGAGCCATGCAGCTATCTGAATACAGTGAGGAGGATCTGGGGAACTACAGGCCTGTCAGCCTGACCTCAGAGCCAGGGAAGGGTATGGAGCAGATCATCTTGAGTGCCATCACGTGGCACATACAGAACAACCAGGTGATCAGACCCAGCCAGCATGGGTTATGAAAGGCAGGTCCTGCTTGACCAACCTGATCTCCTTCTATGACAAGGTGACCCAGGTAGTGGATGAGGGAAAGGCTGTGGATGTTGTCTGAGTATCGAAACTAAAAGTGGAAACAGAACGGTGCTGAAAACTCCCCCAGTTACAAATGCATTTGAATGGCAACATGATGCTAACAGTGCAGAAAGAGGCAGTAAAGAGTAAAATAAGACAATTTTAGTACATAAAATTGTACAGTCATAACATAAACAAGTAAATTCTTAACAATTTTTTAAGAATAAAATATTAGCTTTCATAAAATATGAAGAATAATAAAATATTAAAAACATAAGTTTAAACAATATTTACATTTAATTTAGCTACATCCAATTGGAATTTAAATTTATTACTACAGCTGAAATTTAAAAATAAAATCTAGGAATATAATATCTATAACAGTTTCTCTACTTTTACAGTATCTTAAATAGGTCCATACTCAGGGCTGGTGGGTGTTTACCACAGTAAGGAGTTTCAAGGCCAATATATTTAAAGCTGCATAAAAATGATGTCTATTCTACTGTTTCTATTTTAACTTTACCAGTACTTCTCACAAAACAATGGCCACAAAAAAGTAAATATGATTGTGTACTAAGAGGAGTAAGAGTTTCATCATACATTTTATTGTACACAAATATACGAATGGAAAATAATCACTCTGGGTTTTAGTAGCTTGCTGAAGCCAAAAAATTTCTTACATTCAGTTACTGGACCTGCACGGAGGCAGGTGCCATGGGCTGTCGTGTCGCCATGAGAGGTGACATCTAGGCTCTCAGTGCAGAGTGACTGAGATACCTTATCCTCCTTGTAGGGGGTGGTAAATCACCTCTCATGCCCTGGAAGGGTCATGCCTAGGAATGGTTAGCTCAGAGCTGCTTAGTCCTGTCCCCATGCTCCAAATGAGGACAAAGAGAAAGAGAAAAAGGGGCAAAAAAGTATTTCTTGTTGCACAATGACACATATGAGTCCTTGAGTGAAAATGTATCTTCAGATGTGTAATGGAGTAGACGTGTTCAGCATCCTCTGGCAAGGCATGTGTGCCAGCCTGGGGTAGTCCTGGGAGACTCCAGTTTGAGCATGACACGCCTGGCCCCGCTGCCAGAAAATAGGTGTGAGTGCTCAGACCAATCTGGGGATGTCCCAGGGCACCCAAACCAAGGAGAAGAGGGGATCAATGGGCTTTCCTCCCCCAGCCCGTAGTGATGGGCTGAAAGGCATGGCTGTGAAATGATCCCTTAAATGAAGGAAGCTGTGCTTTCCAGTGTGGAGGTATGGTCCACAGGGTGCACCCTTTGAGTTTTCCTGTGGCTGTTAACTGAATGGGGCTGCCCTGGTCTTTCAGGTGAGTCAGAGCAGTTTAAGTGCTTCTTGCCCTCTGTGTCGGGAAGCAGGAATTGCCAATGTGTGTTTTTCTTTTCTCCTAGGTGTGAATTTTTACCACTAGTTTCCCACAGGTTTTTCAGAAGATGGGGAGGAAGATGGGAGCTCTGCTGAATGCAGTGCTAGCACTGGGAATATGGGGAGTGTGATGTTGGTTGTCATCGCTCCTATATTGTGCAGTAGTGGTTTTCTCTTGCTTTCTCTGCAGGAAGAAGTTTTGTTTCAAATGCTGGAATTATCCTTCGGGAGGTAAAGGGGCATTAGTTTTCCATAGGTATTTTGGAGACTTGGGAAATCTTTTCACTTACAAACCAAAAATTTTTTTCCCTAATGCTACCTCAGATTCTGTTAGACACAGACTTGACTTAAACCTGAATAAATCCCACATCTGCTAGTATTTAAGCATGAAATTGAATTACTCTGTTAAATCTTAATGCAGTTATCGATGAGACTGAAACAGTGCAGAAATTGCCCTGTTCTTTCCAAGCTAATTCAAATAGCTCGTGCAGTTTCGTTTGAAGTCCTCAAGAGGGCAGGTAACTAAAGATGTAATAAGACAAATTCTTATAAAGTGTTATGAAAACTTCAGCTGATTGTGGTCAAGCCCTAGGACAGGTACCTAGAGAAGCTATGGGACTGCAGCTGCTGTAGATTTTCCAAATTTGCCTGGTAATAATAATAATCCTTGGTAATATGTTATTTCCAAGCATGCAAATTTTACTATGCACTTTACCGTAATTAATATAAAATAAACAGTAAAATGTATTTTAAAGTAGAATGAAATTTCACTGGATATTTTTGCCTGTTTTTAACACTCACTATTCAATACCAAATTTGGAACTGCACATGAGCTATTAAGGAATCCTAATAAACCTGACAATCTGGAACATATTGGGAGGAATTGGCCACCAGTTCATTTAATCCTTCTTGATGAAACTTAGAAACAAAAGTTCACATCAGTTTTCAGATAGCTATAGGTGAAGAACAACTGTGCAATAGAAAATGGATTTTCTAGGTCAAATGTGATTAAGATAATAAGGTAAAGCTAAGGAATTTGCTATGACCAAATAATACAACATAGCTACCTCTATAAACATAGAAAACATGATTTGAGAACAAATTGATATCTCAGTGTTCAAGCATCTGTTTAATATGTGGATTCCCTAATATGGACTTTTTAAGATGACAGATTCAATGACTTACTGTGTATACGGGTGAATGGATAAAAAATTATATTCAGATGCTGAAGATATTTAACCCCAGTTCATAGGCTGGAATCCAAGTAACTGGCCAGTTTGTCAGTTATTTATCATCTCTGAAACTGAAGTCAGTAGGCAAAATCACTTGAAAATATTGAAATGATTCCCCCTGAAACAGGTGTAATATTTCTTACTGATACATGGGTATTCTGAAGCTTAACATTTTCAACATGCTTTGAGTATTTAGAAACAAAAGCTGTGGGTGAAAACAACAGTCCGAAACTTCTGTTGACTTAATCTGATATAGAAGTTCCTTTTATTTGCATGAATATTCTGGTGCTTTACTTTTGGACAGGTTATAGGATTCCTGAGGCAAACACCTAAAAGAGGGATTTGGTCTGTCCACAAGGAGATAGATAGGGGACACGGGCAGGTGGACTGCAGCTGCTATTCTGATGTTTGTAGGTGACAGGACAAGAAGTGTAGTCATGGCCAGTGCTCAACTGCACGAGCAGTTACACACACATGAACTCCTAAAGCAGGAGCAGCTAGAGAAGGCTCTGTTAGTGCTCCATGAGGCTTCGCAGAAATGTCAACTCTCGTTTTGTGTCTCAAGCACCAAGTTATTTACCGGCTGAACTGATGTATACTTCCTCTACAGCTGGGAGCCATAGCCTTATGATATTCATAAATATACTCACCACACATTTCTTCTTGTGAAGCAGTTTCATCCTAGAGACAGATTTTTCCTAAGCGTAGAGCAATAAACCAGCTCTGTATCCTCACTAGAGCCATTTTACCAATTATATAATTAAATTCTTTCAAGATTATTATTTCAATTTGAGTGACATAAAAGTGCATTGTTCATCTATTTTAAAGCTGTGGTATATAAAATTGAACGCAACTTGAATTTCCTGTCCACAGCTGCAAAAATCAAGCAATTATGTAATGCTTTTATCTTCTATTAGCAGGAAATACTAAATTCACCTTGTATAAAATAACTGATGTCGGTGGTAAAATGCCTGTTGTCTTGCAGATTTCCCTTTGACATAACTGTAGCATTTTAATACTCTGTTTTATAAATTTCTATACCTGTTCTTTAAAAATTATAGGGCACCTGAAATGCAATGTAGAATGCTAGTGGTGTTGAATGTGGTATCTCTTAAAGAAGTAATTCACTCAGGAAAACAGCACTCACGCTCTAGCTGGAATCAAATTACCTAGACTAAATGAAAACCTCTTTGCTCTTGTAATACTCAGAAATATTTTTAATACGTGGGAAGACTTTTTTTTAATCTTCTCCTTTATCTTAATATATTTTGTGACAAACAAGATTAAATTAGGAAGAACTAAATGAAAGGCCCTTGATTGAAATGCTAAGATAAACATTATTTACCCTCATTGGTTGCCTCCAGTAGGACTGCTTAATGCAGTACAAGCTGGGAAGAGCAGTTAGTGTCTACTGCCTTACTCTAGGTCTTAAGAACTCTGACTTTAGTAGACATGTTAGCAATGCTGTCAGGAGTATAAAGTGATACTATTCCCCTGGGCAGAAAAGAGAGTGGGGATCCTGGACAGTAACCACAAACTCCTAAGAATATTGCTCTTGGGATGAGACAGAATGCTGTATATATTGGGTTGAACAAGATATACAGGAAGAAGAAAAGAAAAATAAATTTCTAAAAGAAAATGCAGATTAATTTAGCTATTGTCTGAGCAAATGAGGCCATCATGTGGCAAATTAAAGACATGGCCACAGAGGGAAAAATCATTGATTAACAGTATTGGTGATAATGAAGAAAATGCACGTCTTCCATCATGACCTCAAAGGAAATGGGTGTGAAAGTTCAGACACAGAAGTTCCTCCTAGATTTTTGTTTTTTTCATGGAGAATTCTAGAGAAATTTTGAAGAATGTTTTAGAAATTCTTTATCAATGAAAGACACGTAGTTAAAATGCACATACATTTTTTCTCTTTAAAGTCTCATAGGTAATAATGGAGGAATGAGAGTTAAAAGGAATAACCATGTCTTCAAAGGAAAGATTTCAAATGCCTTCAATTGAGAGCCAAGTGAGCAATTAAGTTTCTGATAATTTATCTAGCTCTAGCTAAAACTAGATTGTACTCTTAAGCCAAACCTTGAAATATTAGCAACCCAAACTGTAATTCTCAACTCTAGCATACATGAAGAGTAACATCTGAGTTGTTTCTGATTTAGCAGATATGTAAATAACTCTCATCTTTAATTATTCATCTTCTTTTACATTGAAGAATAGACAGATACATGGTGATAAATCTTCTGTGGAGCTACCCAACAGAAAAATCTTAGGAAATTCACTTTGTGGTTGGAGAAACATCTCATAATTCCATAGTTCCTTCTTCTACCCATCCCTTGGAATGTATGCATAAATTTTGTTTGTTTGTTTTTTGAACAACATGGAAATCACATATGGGCTTATATCACTATGAAATATGTACATGTCAAGGAATGACTGGAGAGTTTGTACAACAAACAAGCACATTGATTAATACGAAATGAAAGCTGAATAAAATGTGGTATATATACCAGTGAAGTTAAGAAGAAATTAATATCGGGGAAAGCCAGAAGTGCCTAGAAAGAAAAAAAGTGTGAAGCTAATGTTAACGAGCTTGTCAGAACCCCAGCGGTAAATAGGAGTAGATAATGCTAGTCACCTTACAACTATAGCAGCTTAATCCTTTCCAAGTTCTGCCCTGACTCTTTTTGTATATCACTGTAAACAAAGCTGACCAATTAAGGACACTTGAAAAGTAGGAGGGAACTAGGAGTTACTGTGCGAGATGGATAACGCGTTCCTTCTCCTTCAACATATTCCTTCATTTTAACATCTTACATATCCTGAACTTAATTTTTTTCTTAGATTCCACATTAATGAAATTGGGGAAACAATCCAATCATTACTAATCCAAACATTAGAAATTGTACAATAAAAAAATGTAAAAGCCTAGTTTTAAAAATAAAAGACTAAAAGCCAGACTTTAGTAAAAAAAAAAAATCAACCAAAACATGTTCTCACTTGAATCTCCAGACTATAACCTTATTGTATAAAGTAATACATAAATAGGAAACAAACAAATTTGCTAGTCACATTGGTTTTCCATCTAATACAGGAACAGAAAAAAACAGGTAAGTGATTCACGAGGAATACAATGAGACTGCATCAATGAACATTCTGGAGAGCATTATTAGTACCTTGATGAGCCTAACTGCCTACCAGTTAGGCTGTGTGTGTATACATTTCTACATGTAGGTAAGACAGATCATATGTATCTCAGGCAATCAGAAATTGCTGTGATGGAAGTGTGGAAAACTGATTAATCAGGCCAGTTTTAAACTTAAAAACAAAACTTTACTGCATAGATATTCATTAACAATACACATTGCTAATGGTTAGTTCTTAATAATTATTAATCACTATTATTACATATTTAAAGCAGTTGGTCCTCAACAGTCATCTTAAATTAGCAAGTAATCTACAACACCACAGACCTGATGCCATGTAATTAGCACGGATGGTTACAGTCCTTGAGAGTCTTAGTCACCAGGGTGATCAGGTTCAAGAGTTCTTCAATGAAGAAAGCTAACACTGAAAGAGCGGCCATCCTT
>NW_009258383.1:791313-811059 GCF_000687185.1 Egretta garzetta
TTTTCACCTTTTATAAAATATTGCAGTCTTTAGAGAGTTCTTAGCCCTTGACCTCAGTCCCTCAGGACTTGGGGAGAGTTGCAGATACTACTTTCCCACCATGCAGCAGGTGCCTTGCCTTGCCCATCAGTTGTGGGTTTTTTCTTATCTGCTGCTTCTTTTCTGTGTTATATTTAAAGCAGTCTTTTCCCAGCTCTTAGGGTTGCACCTCTTCAATGATCAGTAACTGACCATCAATAAAATACTTACAGTTCTGAGACCTTTGTTTTCAGCCTGCAACTGTATTTTCAAGGCCTTTGCTGGCATCCCAGGCTGAAAGTCCACATCATAACAAGAGACATCTGGCATCAAGCTCCAGGTGACCTTCAAGTTCTCATAACAAGTTGGTAACAAGCCTAATATGCCACGACTGAGCGTGCCTTATACAGGCACGGTGAGGATAAGGCTTGAGGTTTGTTTCTGGCAATAGCAAAACTATTTTTACTGAGCATGAAAATGTTTACAGGTTGTTTATCAGGCATGCCTGATTAGTGTGATTTTGACAGAGTTCAAAGCAAGCTAATATTCATTACATTTGGCTTAGCATGCTTCCGCTTTCATGAAATGCAGTAGGCCTCTGCTTTGGCCACATAGTAGAGCGGATTGAATAATGCAAACTAGTAGGGAGAAACTGGTACATATTTACTTAGTATTTCTTGTTTTCATAAGACTTATGAAAGGAAAGAGGAAAACCAAAAGTATCAAAATTGACTATTGATACTGAAATAATTACAGTGACAAAAATAGCAGTATTGAAATAATTACAGTGACAATTCAGAGATAAGTACTGCCTTTAATTTACATGTTGCATGACCCACTTTGAACATTGACCAGAGAATAGTAGATGCCTTTTTCAGCCAGGAGCTGCTGATGGGTTCCTTGTTCTACAACCTTGCCGTTCTGGACCACGGCAATCTTGTCAGCATTTTGGATGGTGGAGAGGCGGTGAGCTATCACGATGCAGGTGCGACCTTCTCTGGCTTTATCCAGCGCTTCCTGAACAATCTGCACAATGAACAAACCAAAAGGTGAACTATTCTGGCAATTGTTGTAAGATATACCTCAATTGCCATCTGTGAAATAAACTGTAATGTGACGGTGAGGGAAAGGGAATATCTGTGGCTTTAGCCTCCTGTTTTAGAATTAGCCTGTGTTGGTAAGGAGTCCAAGCTGTCATAGCACATGATGCCGTGATAGCTAAAAAGATGAGGCGGAACCAGGCTTGTTACTGAGATGCATGGTAGGAGAACAAGAATATATTTGTCTGTTATTAACATAAACATGTAATTTGCATAAAACACCATATTTCCAGCTTTGGGCTTTAATCTGTGGGAGTGAAAACAATAATCTTAACAGGAATAAACACAGATTTTGATTCCGGACTCCTGGCTCACAACCAAGTTACCTTTTCACTTTCCGTATCTAAGGCAGATGTAGCTTCATCCAGCAGCAGAATTTGGGGCTGACGTACAAGAGCTCGGGCAATAGCAATACGTTGTTTCTGACCACCAGAAAGCTGAGTTCCCTTGTCTCCTACGCGGGTATTGTATTTCTAGAAACAATATATTAAGTGCAGATTATGAATGCAAATTGATTCTGAAGTATATTTAAGCATATTGACCCTGACAACAGCCATCCATAAACTGCATGTTCCACGCTGATAGATCTCTGAAAACAGAGAACCAGAGCTGCTATCTGCTACAGATCTATAGATCTTTCACTAGGGGGCTTCTTTGTAGCATCCAGCATTTAATAAATTCAAAGCAACAACCCCTCTAAGGTTTGAAGGCCACATTATTCTCAATCAGGAGACAGAATACCAGCTCAGTGAAAGTCTCTGACAATATTGGGTATCAAACCCTGACCTTAAACACTTCAAGCTAGCATCCTAATGAATCAGTTATTCTACCCACATTTTTTTTCCTGAAGAAAAAAATAGCAATGTATAAGATGTATCAGTTTCAGGCCAAACTATATACTATATCTATATATAGCCAATTACACACTTTATCTATATCTATACTACAGTTTTGAACAGTTATGCTTTTAATTTAGTTATGTCAGTTAAGGTGGACCAGTCAGGTGTCTGGCCAAACTGATGCGTAGGCCACAGTAGTCTTTGAGGTATTATATATTTCGTTGCAAAAAGCACCAAAGTTTTATGAGACATCATTATATATCATAAGATTTCTCTACAAAGTTTTGGAAAGAGCAGATCTTGACAAGTCATTAGAAATCAAACATGGTCTGGAAAAATCGCAGCTTTGGTCTTTACATTTTTTCAAGAAATGCAAAAAGCAGCTTAAAAGCCTGAAATTAATCTGAATATATACAACATAGAACGAAGCTGGCAACTTCCTTGCTTCAGGAAGTTTTGGATACAAGTTGACATAGATTAGAAATTGATTTGTCAAACAGAAGAAAAATCCATCCACAACTATTAAATAATAAAGTTGCCCCAGGGGAGGTTTAGATTGGATATTAGAAAAGATGTCTTCACTGAAAGGGTTGTCAAGCATCGGAACAGGCCGCCCAGGGAAGTGGTGGAGTCCCCATCCCTGGAGGTATTTAAAAGACGGGTAGATGAGGTGCCTAGGGATATGGTTTAGTGGTGGGATGGCAGGGTTAAGGTAATGGTTGGACTTGATGATCTGAAAGGTCTTTTCCAACCTAAACGATTCTATGATTTCTATCTTAGGAAGTTCCTGAGTCACAAATTATGCAGTTAGATGAGAATTCAGGGGAAACTGATTAAATGTTTAGCCTTTTTGAACACTTATTTGTAAATACGTCTTGCTGGTCAGGGCCTGGGACAAGATTTTGCGCGTGGCAGACCTTTCATCTGACCCAAGATGTTCATTCTTGCATTATTATGTGTTGGTCAGATATATATATGAAAAGCTTTCTTAGTAATTTTTGAACTGTAGGAATACTAGAAAATTAATTTCTGACTAGGTATAACTGGAAGACATGCGTAAGAAACTTGTCAGTCTAGCAGAGTCTTTTACATATGCTTGAGATAAATAGGAGCTTAAAAAGAATGTTTAACTCAAAAAAGCCCACCCCACACTTCCAGCTCTCGATTAGTTATAGTTGTGGATTTTCTTCCCTGATATCTTAAATGTTCAGCTCTCCACCTGGCAATGGAGTCTCCCAGAGTAAAAATAAGTATGGTAAGCACAATTCAGAAATTAATTATTGTACCCCAGGGAATCATAAATGGACACAATTTTTCACTGCCACAGTAGGTTACCTTCAGTTCTGAGTGGGAGAGAAAAGAAATAACTTACGTCTGGCAGAGAGTCAATGAAGGAATGAATATTGGCTTCTTTTGCTGCATTAACAATTTCCTCATGTGACACCTGCCGACTGTTATCTCCATACGCGATGTTTTCAGCAATAGTGCAGTCAAACAGCATTGGTTCTTGTGAGACGATACCAATCTGAGCTCTCAGCCACTGGATATTTAGTGTCTTTGCATTTTTGCCATCAAAAAGCTGAGAAACCAAACATTTTAGATTTCACACACATGGCTATATGTGTATTTGAGACTTACTGTAAATTCACAGACAGAAGTTGTGCAGTTGCAGCTCTTTTATCCTTAGAGATACCATATTGAAATTTCACATAATCCCATCCCCTCCTTCTTCAGTGTGTTTCAAAATTTTCTAAGGGCTATTATATAAAAGCGAGGACAGTCCCTTCTGCTGCCTCAGTCCTTTTCTTTGCTTCAAGATTTCATCAATATTTGGAAGACAGTGGACGACAAGTTATGCTGAGGCAACTTCAAAGAACTTTGGGTAAAGTTCTTTCATTTCTTTCTTTGGTGGGAAAAAATTCCTCTATTTTGCATATATATTCCCACTGAAGGAACAGAAAGATACTCTAAAAGATGTCTCTGACAAGTAAAAATTATAATAAAAATTATTTTTTTCAGTGTTCACTGTTTTAGGAAAACATAGATGGCAAATTCTATTACTACATTATACAGAAGTAGATATGTATATTTCATAACTTCAATGTGTTCTTAACACAAAAACCTCAGGAAATTTGCTCTGAATTCATTAGGCTGTGGATCAGCATATTTTTACCACACAGATCTTGTTTCATTAATTCATTATAATGTGGGAAACCGTGACTTTTTCCATTATACTATTCATTGCATTTACATAAGGAATGATGAGCTACTGCTTGGTCTTTAAGAATAAAAGTATTTAAAAAATAAAATTAGAAACATCTATTATGCTTTATCATATCACATAAAACCAAATAAGCACACCCTCGCTTAGCATGTTGACATGGTCTTACAAAAATACTTACCATTTCTCCATCAAGTGGATCATAAAATCTCTCAAGCAGCTGAACAACAGTGCTCTTTCCACAGCCACTGCTACCAACAAGAGCCAGAGTTTGTCCCTTTTCTACTTTTAGATTGAAACCTTGGAGGATTTTGTCCTCTGGTCGGTTTGGGTAGTTAAATGCCACATTTTTGATCGTAATGTTTCCCCCAAATGTTTCCTGTAATTGAAATAGCATCACTGTTACATATTTAAGATAATTTGATAGATGATGTACATAGAATTGCAGAAGTATTTTTTTATTTCCCCACTGAAATCAACAGGGTTTTGCATTTGCTGGAATTCTGACTTTAACTCTGTGGTCTGAACCTTTGTGAAGCTATAAAATCTAAGTACAGCACTCAACTATTTTGAAAATGCTTGTAATTCTGCTGGTTAAATTCCACACAAGTTTTACCTTAACCAGATTTTCCAAACAAATAACCTTTAGACAACGTGGCCAAAAGCTGGACTCACAATAAAGAACTTGGTCCGTATTGTGTTTGGATAAAGTGTTGAGACTACACTGAGATAAGGAAGTAATCACAGAGAGAGGAAAAATCAGTTTCAAGGAAGTGAGAAGAGTACTGTCCACATTGCCAGTAAATAATATCGCCCATTACACAGGGCTTACTTACAGGCTTCTCTCCTTCCTCGCTGTAACTATCTATTGAGGGTACTCTTTCAAACAACAGAAACAAATGGGCTGCTGATATCTTGGCTTTGGCATAGTCTGGAGCAAAAGAGCTGCTTTGTCCCAATACCATTGCACCAAATACAACAGCTGAAAACACTCTATAAAAGAAATCAGGAAAAAAAATTAATAAATAGACAATGAAGAAAAAGACAATGGAAATGGGGCTGCAGTCAACTTTTTCTTTTACACAGAGAAAAAAAGGGGGACTAAGTTTAAAAATAATAAAATAATAACCAACTATTATTGCTTTACTTACTCATTTAGCTCCAGAAATTTGTTTTTATCCTCTTCTAATGAAGTGAGGTAAACAAGCTTCCATTCCAAATTCAATGTTTTCATTACTTATTAACACCAATTTCTTTAATTATTAATACTGGTTAACTATATTAAGTCTCAACTGGGGCTAGGAGAAAAGTGGTCAATGGATGGTAAAATCATTACTCTAATCCTGTTCTACTATTGCTGTGGTTTCCTCTCTATGGTTCAATGACCTCAGGGAGTCAGTGATTCATTTTTAAAGCATCAGTGAAAAGAAGAAATCAAGCCTGTAACAAGGTAGCAATAATGATTTAATTTGCTATCACAGCTCTGCTGGAAAAAAATTGAAGGGTTCACAACACTGAAGAAAGGTGGAAAACTACGCTATTATTGGTTTATGGTGAGTCTAGATCTATCTTTACAGGCTACATTAGAATAGTTTAAGAATGTGCTGTCCTCAGCTATTAATTACTGCCACACAACATAGGATTACTCATCACAGAGAAATGACAATTGACATATAAAACCTCTTAGCCTGTTTTAAGGCAAAGTAAAATAAATTCATTTATATTAAATTTTATCTTTTAACTTCAGAGCTATATAAACTAATCTGTTTTACTCTGCATTTGAACAGCCTAGAAGGGCTCACACAGCTTTAGGTCACACAATTCCTTCCAAATCTGGAACTGAGACACCGGAAGGTCACTCCCCTGGCAGGCTAGAGATGTTCAGCTAGCAGCTGGGATGCAGACACTTTCCAACATCTTCCAATCAAAATGAGCTGTGTTAACTGTCTTTAATCAGGTTGCCAACAAAAAATTGTTATGATTGACCTTTTCTTAGGTATTGAGGTCACTGATACCCATACTGGTAGAATCTCATTCTTTTCATACTTGTTTCCATAGGCCTGTATTGAGCTGTTGCCTCTTAAATTATAAATTATATTTTTTCTGAGTTTATATATGATCTAGAAGAATGGGACTTGGGTTATGATAGGGGCTTTTAGGTATTATTCCAAATGATTGGATAAAAAGTGATTATAAACCCAAAATATCAAAGTAAGAAGCTAAGGAATATTTCTAATTTCAAAATAATTCCTTTAATTTTTGTACAGTTTCTGCCCTTAAAAGCCTATAAAGTACCCTTAGAGACAAATAATTGTACTATTCCTGCATAATTTCAGATTGCAATGGATACATCTTCTGAGAATACTGCAAATTAGAATAACATTTTATCTGCAGTACCTGTCTAAATTAAAAATAAAATGCTCCACCTGACTATGGGTATCTCTAGTGCTCTACATACTGTTCTTACATTCATGGTTCATACTTTCATTTCCCAAACAAAATTGGTTCAAGTGAACAAGCTTCTTATCAAATTGTCATCTAAAATAATTTAGTTATCCTTCACTTACAGTGAACAGCATATACATTATGGAATCCTGTCCTCCAATTTTTAACATGTACTTTAGAGAAGATTTCAAATTTCAATGAATAAACCTGACATAGAAATAACAAAGATGCTGGTGACCTACCATTAAAAAGATTTTTACAATATTATTACACTTCAATAAACAAGCACAACTATGTTTTTTGTAGAATGTATAGAGCACCTCACAGCTACACTGTCCTGGTTTCGGCTGGGACAGAGTTAATTTTCTTCCTAGTAGCTGGCATAGTGCTGTGTTTTTGATCTAGTATGAGAAAAATGTTGATAACACATTGACGTTCTAGTTGTTGCTAAGTGGTGTTTATAGTAGTCAAGGACTTTTTCAGCTTCCCCTGCTCTGCCAGGGGCACAAGAAGCTGGGAGGGGGCACAGCCAGGACAGCTGACCCCAACTGGCCACAGGGCTATTCCAGACCATAGGACGTCATGCTCAGTATATAAACTGAGGGGAGTTGTCTGGGAGGCAGTGATCAGTGCTTGGGCCCAGGCTGGGCATCAGTCAGCAGGTGGTGAGAAACTACATTGTGCATCACTTGTCTGGTATATTTTGTATATTCTACTGATATTGTTATTCTTTTCCTCTGCTGTTTTATTAAATTGTCTTTTATTTCAACCCACGTGTTTTACTTTTTTTCTGATTCTCTCCCCCATCCCACTGAGAGGAGTAAGCGAGCGGCTGCATGGTGTTCAGCTGCCTGACAGGTTAAACCACAACATACATGACAAATAAGACTGGTGAGAAAGTGATATAAGTAGGATACTCTTTCAACCTCTGGAAAACATAATAGTACTAAATAAATACAGAAAAGGAAATCCAAAATCAGGCCTATCTGAACAGCTCGGACTTTGTACTCATCTAGAGCCTCCACTTTGTAATATGCTTTCTTTATATTTAAGTACAGAAGAAGAATTTGCCTGTTTCCTCATAGCTTACCCAATGGATTCATGATATCTCTAGCAGTAAACAAAGACTTTTGTGTGGACTGACATAAAAAAGATTGTAAAAGAGATACTTACAAAAACACGCTTTTATACTCCATGTGTCCATTTACCACTAAATAGGCACCAAACCGGAAACAGCCAGCATAGGTAAAGAACATAATTGCTTGTGAAAGGGCAAAACAAAATCCAAATATATGTGCCTTCTTCACAGAATTTCTGCAAGAACAAATGCATATTTTCACAAAAATGTGCAATCATCCTAGTATGCAAAAAACAATTAATTGACTTCAGATAATACTGTTATGGATAGGAAATGTACTCATGCTTAAACAACACAATCCCTTGTCTCCTATTAGACTGTGTCCAAGAGAAAGTTAGTTTTGTTTCCAGAATTTTATTTACTTCCAAGAACAGCTTGGAATATGGGTGCAGAAAAAATTGACACCTTAGCTGCTATGTATAATTATTACCATCTTACCATCTCATAGTTTGAGTGTTAAAACACTTTACAGTTCAGTCCATGATTACCACTTTGAAGATGTAAATAACACATTTGAAATTGTACTACTGCATCACATAAGAAAAAAGAGCAAAACTGTTAGCTCACCTTCAGACAAAGCCAAGTTTTTGTGTCATTTTTTCTTTACTTGCAATTTTATGTTAACCAAATAACAAAGATATTAAACAGTTCAATATCATACACTCAAGAATCTGTTTCTTTTCAATTTAATCAGTCAAAATTCCTCTCTCAAATAAGATTAAGCCTGCATGTATGATGCAGAAATTTGATTTTGGATGATAAAACTATGCCTATAACTAAAAGCAAGGCAGAGAGAAAATTTTCTGTAACTGTGAATGACACCAGAAAAAAGAAATAAAACATTTTAATTTTATTGATGCTATTATTAAGTCACAACTCTATGGTTCCTTCTGGAAAAAAAGCAAAACAAACAGATTCACAAGTGTGCTTTTTTTTTTTTTTGATTACTAGGCTGTTGTGATTTCTCTTCTACATAGCTGATTTGTGCATTAATCCAGTTTAACAGAAGGCTTAAGCTCAACTTGTATAAAATAGAAACTCTTTGCCTAATTAGTCATTTAGCATGCACTGAAACATTAACTGAAAAACACATGTCCTATCTCTTCCAGACAAACCGACTCATAGGGCAATAAATTCTTATTTATACTAGAACAACATTAAGATGAAGGTCTCGGAGCAATCCCATCAATGTCAGCCCTGAGCATGGTTAGGCACTGTCCTGCAAGTTGTGAGATATGGACTCAAAACCTATCAGCCTGAGAAAAAAGATGAAGTAATATCTTTTACATCCTGCGCTGTGCTCTAACCACTCAATTATTATGGTGGATCTAATAGCAGCACCCCCACCTGTCTCCCATCATATCTGTCTACATATGCTGTCATTTCCTTTACTTTTCTCATGGATGTCTGAAAATGAAACATTTTGTTCTAGAACAAATAAAACTTTAATTGACAGTATCTTTTTAGTTTTTCACTTTAAGACTTCCTAATTTTGATTTAGTCCAGGCAGATTTCTAGTCCTCTTTTTTTCAGTCACAAACCAATAAGTAATTATTAAAATGTTTGCAACCCTACTCATACTTTCAAAAATGGCTTAATTCAATATTCAACTTACATTAAAAAGTTTTTAATTAAATATCTGGAACACTTCAGGTGGGAGGTTAGATTAAATGACTTCCGAAGCTCACGTAAAACTAACATTTTTGCAAACCAAGTGACATTGCAATAGAAGATATTGCAATCAGTATTATCACAGAAAATTAATTAAATCAAAGAATAAAAATGTTGACTGGTGGTTGCATTTGTTAATAAAAAATATGCAAAATATTTACATTAATTCTGTGGAAATTATATTATACATTAGTTCATGCATGCTAACAAGAAAAATCAATGTTAGTCCAAGCAAATGCTTGTAATTAATTCTATAATTTAAACACAGTTTTTTTTTTAGCTTAGTTATTTTTATTATACCTGTATGGTACAAGCAAATGTTCTCCGTACATCAACTCAAATTTTCTTTCTCGGGTCAAACTAACAACCGTTCTAATATTTTCTATGGCTTCTGTGGCAATCTGCAATAGAAACATGAATGTTTTAATCAAAAGTTAAGATTTTTTTGCAATTCCTTGTTTTAAATGAATAAACACAGTCTGCTGGAATGTAATTTGTAAGTTTTTATAATTATTACAATCACGGACCTTTGATATCAAAAGTAAGCATTTTACATTTTTCTTTTTATGACAGTGAGATTTTCTGATGATTCTCGGAATTTTCTGTTAAGACCTCTTTAATGTCCTCTAAATAAGTGGTAAAAAACCATCAGACAGCAGTGACAATTATGGAGAAGATACTCAATAAGAGAAAGGGCAGTTTAGCATTCAACTTCCAGTCCCCTGAGTTTGCGTTTATAATCAGAATGTCCGGGTTACTTACGTGCCTAGAGCCTAACTTAGATCTCAGCAGTAAATATTTGATCTGATCAATAATACCTTCTTTAAGCTTGCAGATTCTTTAGACATGAGTCATTTGCACACACAAAGGTACCTAGGGACATTTGAAGGCAGCAGATACATGCCTATGTGGGAGTGACTGATTCAGGGCTTTTATATAAGGGCTCTTAAGTCTATAGCTGCCCATAAAGTCTTCCTCAATGACCACACAGTGATGCTAGCAGCCTGTATGGTTGCTTCAGTCCATATGCATGTAGAAGAGGACGATGCTTAGAAACTGCCAACAGAAGACACCTGGAAAAATCACACCTCTTTAGACACTAGGACTAGTGCTGAATCCCTCTGTTCACCGCTGGTTGAAACACCGGGCCTGAGTCCATGATCTCCACATTGCCTCTGGTGCAATTTGTGATATGTGGGGTATTCCACTTGGCCTCAGCTGCTGTTGCTCTGGGAGGGCAGGGATTCCCACATGTACTGTATTATACCTGACAGTCCTATAGAGATGGATGTTTTCAATTTCCTAATGCATCTCAAATAGTGTTGAACACCTATATCTAGGCTCTATTCAGTGGCCAACCAGTCTCATTTCTAAGGATGGGTATTTAGCAGGAGAATTCACTTCTGAGCATAGATACTGTACAAATGCACAGTAATAAGTCTGTTTATAACTCAGCAAACTGTATGTACAAGAAAGTATACAGTAATGTAGCTAGACTTTTGTAGACCTTGTCTACAAAAGACCCTCAAGGCTTTAAGATATTTTGCTGAAACATACATTTCATACTTCATGCTTTTAGTTTAAGAAAGACCATAAAGTAAGGAAAATATAACCAAACGAAAGTATATCTAGACAAAAGACTCAAGAATGAGTGAAATTTTCATCTGAATAACCAGAATTGGCCATGGGGTAGAAGTGGTGAAATAATTGTTCTGTCCCAAAAGGATTTTTGGAATGAAGTGACATTAAATGCCTTAGTCTAATTTCTTAAACAAGAATCTAGCCTTCTTGTTTTTCAGTTCTCGCCTTTCTTTTCCATTCAAGAAATAAAGGAATGGCAAATAGACTCAGAAACCAGTGGATATATATATATTATCCCTGCAAACACTAATAAGATGAAAGAGGAAAAAAAAGAGCAGTATAATATATGTAAGACAGATCACATGCTAAAAAGGGATGACCAAAAAGAAAAAAGAGAATGTCAAAATGAAGAAGGTTGCAAAATAAGGAAAATAGAGATGATCAGAAGAGGATAAAAAAATGTGCCTGAATAGTGCTTAGCACATTCTGGGGTTTATCAGTTATTAAAATAAATATCAGTTAATAACCTAAGTCTTCAGTTATTATTGAAGAGGTGTTATGCTCTGTATGTCTACTAGTGTAACTACATAGAGTCTGGCTGTCTCTGGAAGTGAAATATTATATGTTCTATATTTGGAAGCAATTCATCCATCAACAATGCTTTGGTAAACATGACTTTATACATTACACAGAAACAGATATAAAATTCTCTAGACTCACCTTTCCTGCAGCTTCCAGCTCTTTTTTATCTTTTTTAGCATGCCCAGCCAACATCTTCATTTCAATCATTCCTGCCACTGCAATGATTGGCACAACAGCTAAAAGTAGCAGGGTCAGCTGCCAGCCATAAATTAATGATATAATAATTCCAGTCCCCAGGTTAGCTATGTTTTGGGCAATTAATGCCAGTCTGACACCAGTCGCCTGGAGGAAGAAAAAAGACATTTCTTGCTGAAGAAACTGCATCTTAAATAAGGAAAGCATTTTCACCTATAATATTCCTGATTCTCAAAACACTGTTTAGAAAGTCTTAACTCACTTTTGCTATTTTTCAAAATGGGAGTTCCTTAAGTGATTTTCTAAAATATTATCTAGACCACATTTCATTCTTCTCTCCCCATATTCTGATTACTTAAATTTGCACTGCAATTTCTCAGTTATGCTCTTGAAGCTGAACAGACATTAAGCACATCGCGTATATACATTTACAGCTAAACATTAAAAACTGTCATACTTTGTAGATCATGCAGCTAGCTTCATAAGTCATCACACGGAGTCCAATGAAGAAAATTAAATGTTTAACTTATAAAGCCAAAGATACTACATAATTCCTCAGTTCAGAAAAAAGCACATAACTTCATTCTGCAGTAAAAATTTACTTAAGCATACATGAATAATTACATTCAGTACTCTTTAGCTTAATATTACAGACACCTGAAAGTCCACAAATGACTGCTGAAGAATCTCCAAAAAGTAACAAGGCAAACCAAGTCTATTGCTACTATGTCTAATTTTTTTTTTCATATAAGGAATCTGTACTATCAAAAAAATAGTAGGAGGTCATAAACTGAACAAATTTAGTTGCATATATTCAGGTAAATAAGATATCTCTAAACAGACTTCTTAGATAAAGAGATTCCCAATGAATTTGTTTAATAATGAAGATCATAATACAGGACAGTAGTAAACTTTAAAAAAGGTTTACTTGGAAATTATTTTGTAAACATATATTACCATCATTGTTATAAAACACATCAGTGCATTCTATACCAGCTATCATTTTATAGTAAATTCTAGTTATCAAAGTCAAGGCTGTTATCCAACCAGTCAAATCCAAGCTGTAACTTTACTACACACTAAACCAAATATGAAAAATTCCACACCAAAATTTTACTTACTCCTTTCACTTGTGAGGCATCATTAGCAAGTCTTGTAGTTAATGCTCCAGTGCTATTTTTAGAATTATCAAACCAGCCCATGTCCTACAATAAGAAACATTTTTCTTAGGACAGTTTTTGGACATTTCATATAATCTGCAAAGGTAAACTGAGGTCTATCTAATATAACTGAGTTCAGTGTCAGAAGAGCATGTATGTGGCAATGCATCGGTTCTGCATGTTTAATTAAGTCTAATTCCTTCATTGCAAAATGAATATTTTTAGAAAAAAGTATATGGCTGTGGATGATCAGACATTCGAAGTGAGAGTTACAATGTAAGCTGCACTGCATTGCATTTCTTTAGGGGAGAAATTGCGCCAAGAAAGCAAAGTAGGTGAATGAACAGGTAATGAGATGCTGCTGGTGCACATCAACTTGTCAGGCCGTAGTAACTTGGCTGTAAATCTAAGTCCTTGCAAGGAGTACATAAAAAGCTCTTGTACCTGTATTGATTTAAGATTCTCCCTCTAAGAATACTTTGCTTAACCATATGTAACTGAGAAGATTGGTTTCTAGACTGATTTAAAGAATATTCTCTGTAGACAAGTCATAATATGATAGAATAATGTAGAATACAGTTATTTTGTTATATCTATGCAATTAATTCTTTTTAAAACCCTGGAAATCAAAATATTTATTATATTTACCTGTCTAAGCATTGCTTTAAATGCCATGAATCGAAGCCTCATTGTAAGAATTTCTCCAGCTTTGCCAAATGTGAAACCCTGTTTGAGAGAATGTACAATGCTTAGCATATGATTATGGTTTTTGTGTTTATTCAATAAATATTTTAGATACATTGTCTCTACAATGTCAAAGTACAAAATATTGCAGTCCTGACTGCACAAAGCAAATGCAAAACCAGGTTTAATATTCATAAATTCTAGTAGGTTCACAGTACAGACATTCAAATACTGTTTTTCAGAAATATATATAAAGCATAGCTGTTTCCCAGCACTGCTTCACCAGCATGCTTCAATGAAAAGATCACTAATCAACCCTTTGACTTAATTTTTATCTGAGTTGAGCTAAGTCAGATTTAAACAAGTGGCTTTTAGGCCACTCGTTTCAAGCTAAATTCTTCATAAGGCAGTCTGGGTTCATTGAAGTCAAACGCAAATTTCCCTTTGACTCCAAGGGAATTAAGATTGCTTCCCTGGGATCCTAACACAAAGTGACATGGCTATCAGCAGTAATACATAAGTGATGTTTTATAATTAATTGAACGTATTTTTAGGCAGATATATGAATCAGTTTAACAAGATACGAAAAGGAATGTGCTGGTTATAATTTTGGGAAGATAGATACACTCTTCCTACATTTTAGTATGAGATCAGTGTTTATAATTAGCTTTGTTTAGCTCACTACCACCTTTATGTGATTACAAATGTTAATTGTTTGGAATCTACATTTGTGAAATTGAATACTCTTAAAATACAAACCACAGATGCAACTGTACTATGTGATATGAAGAAAAATTGTTATGGCATATTCCAATCAACAAATATTTCTCAGTTAACTTTGATCATTATCTTTCCTGTGCTCCTATACTCTCAGTAAATTTGCACGAGTATGTGACTCAGAAAAAATCACAAAAGAAC
This sequence comes from Egretta garzetta, assembly GCF_000687185.1. Taxonomy (NCBI): domain Eukaryota; kingdom Metazoa; phylum Chordata; class Aves; order Pelecaniformes; family Ardeidae; genus Egretta; species Egretta garzetta. Next base: position 805,866 of record NW_009258383.1, read on the forward strand.
ATCAGAGAATGGGCACTATATAAAGACATTATAAGAATGTTTTAGATCCTTTTCATTCTCAATAATTTGGGGGTGTTACGTCTCAATGAACTCTTCCCACTCATATTTAAAACATTATCTGAACATTTATAAATTGATCAAACCTGTTATAGCCATCTACAACTCAGTCTTCTACACTCAAGGCCTTCTTGCATGCATGTGCAACAAGACAATTCCATAAATAAACCAGGAGGTTTTTGCAAGAGACTGTTTATGCTGCTGTCCCAAGTGCACTTTATTATTTCACTGTGTAAGCTCACTTAATGGATAAAACTATACAAACATATTCAGAAATTATAAACCAGACTCTATATGAAAATATTTAAATGCTGAAGTTTGCACCTGTATGATTATTACCTTTTTTTTTTTTTTTTTTTTTTTTTTACTGTGGCACTGCTGCAGCAGTTAGATACATATAAGAATTAAGGTAAAGTTAAAATACTTTTTTTGTAAAAGTGGAGATGGCTATAGAGATCACTGAGAACAGGGGATGGGGTATTACTGTTCAGCCATTAGTATTTAAGCAGGAGGAGCTGAATATCAGCATGATGGGTGTTACCTGAGGAACTGGGCCTCGGAATCTTTGCAGGGACTCACATAAGATAAAACTTGAATGGGGAAGGGATTAGGGGAGTAAAAACTTGGACAGCTAAGGCAGGAGATTGGTAGATTTGCAATTACTGACAGATTCAAATAGGAGGGCTTGAGGGTGAGAAAGGAGTGGTATAGTGTAAAGGCTGGTGTTGGCCATTAGGTGGCAATGGAAAAAAGAGTGAGAGAATCCAGTTTCATGCTGAGATGTGTTAGACTGCTGAAGGAGCGGGGAAGTTCTGAAGTTAAAATGTCAGAATAGGTTGGAGGGACTTTAACACATGAGAAGCTCTAGGTCAAAACCCATTCAATTCAGCACAAGGCACATCTAGAACCATGATTGCAGGTTCTGGTTTGAGTTGGAGATGTATTAAGAAGCTACGCATTTTTAATATCTTTCAGATCTGGTTTTTAAAACATGATGAACAATTATAATAAAGCCAAGATAATAAAACATACCTGAAAAAAGAAAGTAAAAAAGGAAATGATCCCAAGTACTAAAAACAGCACTGAATATAAGTTGCTCTTTTCTCTCAAAATGGTCTTGTCAGTTTCTGAAAAAATCTATAAAATAATATTTAAAACAACATTTTTTAAAAATCAACTAATAATCTAAAATACTTCAATATTTTTCAATAACTATGTTTGGTAGTCATTTGCATTCATATAAAATTTGAGCATACGTTACATATGATTATAGGTATAACAAGCAAATTTCAGGTTGTAGCAAGATTTTTAGGATTTTGTAAATCTCATATAATTCTTCAGATTTTTGTAATAGCACTTCACCTGCTCCTCAGCTTCATTATGAAGTGATTGTTTAAGACCTGTTTTTATTAGAAATAAATTTTGTGGGCTTTATAGTTTTTTGCATATTTTATACAAACTTACCCCTATAATTTCTGAAAATATGATTGAAAATGCAGGTTGTAAAGCTCCATTGATAATAGCGCATAAAGTTCCAGCTACAAAGTATGGCCATTCAGTTTTGTTCAATTTCATAATTTTTAGAAATGAAGCTGGAGGTAATTCTTCATCCTAAAAAATGGGAATTCTGTTAGGACAAACATGTACGTATTTGGAGAAATATGGAGAAAAAGAGAGATTAGTAGTCAATTTCCTACTCCCAGAATCTACTCAGGGGAAGTCAAAATGTATACTTTTTAATAACATGAATAATTAACTGATTGTACATTTATTTTCATTATTTTAATACAAGGAAGAAAGAGCTGTTAGAATACATCTACAGCTCTTGTCATCATATTTTAGTTTATCTATATAATTTTCATTGATCAGTACTCTTGGTATTGGTCAATGGTGACTGAACTATTCATTCCGGGCATATTGTCGTGTGTAATCCATGACTAGATTAATTCAAGTAATTGTTCATTAAGCAAATTGTAACAGCAAAGTATTTGCTGCAAATATGAATGCAGTCATATTTGTTGTATGGGTTTTTTGTAAGGTTTGTTGTAGGAGTTGTATGTTGGGCCAGATGTTCTGTTCCTGATCCAAAAATGAATGTTTTAACCTGTATAGACTATGTTGGTATGGTATGCAAATATATGTAAGTATATGTCTTTTATAGGAAACTGATTTTCAAGAATAAACTCATCCTTGTTATAGATTTTTAAGGTCCTATTTTATTTGTATAATCATTCATGGTGAGAATAACAAGGTATGAATATTGTCAGTCAAAGCTGACTTAGAATTAGAAAATTCTCATGGTTTTTTCACCCCTGTCAAATGCCTCCTTCTTCTTGTACCTTTCTAGAGCAGGAGAATAAATACAATTTTAACATACTTTGTTGAAAGGAGTCAAAGTTCACTAACAGCTCTGCACAGATACTTACAGGTGAACTAGTTTTCTCATCAGTATCATCATTTTGCAGTCCTGGCTTTTTCATGCTTCTCCGAGTTGATCGTCTTCTCAATCCTTTTGTTAAGGATTCTTCAAATTCGGTCTCAGATTCACTTTTTTTGACACTCAGTGCATTCTCATCTTTTTCTGATGATGGAACTTCAGCTTCTATTGCCTAAGAGGGAAGAACATGATACTAAGATTAATTATGCATATATTACTTCGAACTTTCAAAATTATGAGGTAATCAAAGTAAAAGTAACTTTGTTTCAGTGGAAAGAGATATGGGGAAAACAATACATAATGCTATAAAGCAGATATGAAAATCTGTATTACATTTGAGTACAGCTCTATCTCGAGAACTTGATTCACATATAAGAGTATCCCACCTCTCAAAAAAATACTAAGTGGAGGTCAGGGGAGTGGAAGTAGCTGCTCTTTTTTTATGAATTAACTCCTATCAGAGTTTTAAATCAAGTGTAAACCATTTGCACTCATCTTGGGATCTTTCTGAATGAGTTCTCAGTGGACAGACTGTTTATTCATGAAGTGAGAAAAAATTACCTCTCTTTAGTGCAGAACACTCTTAACAATTCTTGACATTAAATGTAATAAGGAAGATCAGGATGGAACAGGTCAAAAAGAGATCTTGACTGAAAAACCTGAACAGTCTGTAAAAGAGCCCTACTTTTGGTGGTAGTTTTGCCAGTCTCCTTGACAGAATAAATAAATGCCTACTCACCACTGAGGCATTTAATAGAGACTGGATTCAAAGTTGCCTTCATCTTGTATTTCTTTTTTTCCCCAAAATTTTTTATTTCTTACTGATATTTGTACTACTAATAAAAAGAAATTTTTTTGTTTTCTTTCAATTTTTTGTTCTTTTCCATCTTCTTTCCATTTTATATTTCCTAATTTTTCCCATTAGCACACTTGCTTGAATACAAAGTTACTTTAAATCTAAGGTGACCAAATGCATTCTCACAGTTACTTCATGAAGAAATGTTTTAATTGGCCTAGTTTACTCTTTTCAGTCTGTCAGTTTCTTTAATGGGCGTGGTGGTTACTCAGTAAACCACTGGTGACACAGAAGGCTACAGTGAAGCTCGGCTATTGCACGGGACATTGTAATGTACCAAAGTGTTTTGTTCTTCACTTAATAACTAATATGTTTCTGATAATTGTATTAATTTCCAATGTCTCTGTTTCTGGCTAAATGACTTTAAAAGTGTATATATTTTTGCACTCAGCATAGCTGGATTATTTTTCTTTTTCTCCTATTCCTCAACATTTTTTTTCTTTAGAAAGGAATTCAGCAAGAATTCAACTAAACAGTTTAAAATATATATATGCTCTCTTCCTCCAGTATCAGCTAGTGTATTTTACTTTTTATTGTAGGCTAAGAACAAGCAGTGGAATAGCAAACTACTATAGTCACCTGCTCTACATTAACTGCATAAAAAAACCCCATAAAATAATCTTTTAAGTATAAATCCCTAGAGGATTAAAAATGTACTATCCTGGGTTTAAATAGGCCTGGTATCAAAACTAGCAGTCTTCTCTCTCGAATTACTGCTCTCATTTCAAAGTACGTATTTTTTGCCGTTAACAAAATAGACTGCAGAATTTCCCATACTTCTGATAGCATACAATAACCATGGGCATGGAACACAAAAGATAAAAAGAGGCAACAGCTAGGGAGAAAAAAGTACCTGCATGTTAACGAGTTTGTAATAGATTCCCTTTCTCTCAAGCAATTTAAAATGATTCCCTTGTTCTGCGACAACTCCACCTTCGAACACAGCTATAAGATCTGCATTTCGGACTGTTGACAGGCGATGAGCTACTACAATTGTGGTGCGTCCTTCCCTTGCCTAGAAATAACAATATTTAATATGAGTATTTCTAAGAATATTAAAAAATTGTTCATGTTAGAGTTGAATAAGACCTAAGGGAAACTTTAAAATGGTTCACAGAAAAATATAACGTTCAAAAAATTTAAAAAACAGATTTCAGTGAGTAGCTTAAAACAAAACTATATTTTTTTATTAGAGATAATCTTTCACTGTGGCACACAAAACCATAAAATTTTTATTTTTATGTTTTAAGGGTCTTTATTTCTTGCAGCTCTTTCAACAAAAGTCTGGAAAAAAGGTAAATATTAGGCTCCTGCTTACCTGCTTCATTTTAGAACACTACTGACCTTGTCCAGTGCTGCCTGCACAACTGATTCACTCTCAGTATCCAAAGCTGATGTTGCCTCATCAAGCAGAAGAATTTTAGGATTGCGAACCAGAGCTCGGGCAATTGCTACTCTTTGCTTCTGGCCTCCGCTCAGCTGTGCCCCTCTTTCTCCAACCACCGTTTCAAACTTCTACAAGACAACCACACACATTTCCAAAACACTCAGTGGCACAGTCCTTTCGCCAAAGAAAGGCAGTGTAAAGAAAAGGCAGCATCTTCTCCTTCCTCTAAAACACCACGGGATAAACACCCACTTGGATATACCGGCCTAATCATTTGTGTCCCTGGAATTCTAATAGCTCTTCAAATGCACACCAACTCAGATTAACATCGTTCTCAGAAGTCACGAGGAAGCTCTGCATAGCTCTGCTTATCCAGAGCTCCAGGCATAGCTTCCTCTGTTTATGAGAATCCCTTCTAAGGAAGTCTTTGGCACAAGAAGGTTTAGGAGAAATTATT